>NC_090820.1:104791692-105100957 GCF_000390325.3 Nicotiana tomentosiformis | reverse complement strand
GAAAGAATGTGGAAAATCCCGTCTAACTCAGATTTTGACCAGGCGCAGATATCGCAATTGCGACCTGGGGTTCTCAAGCAAATGCGAATAATCCTTCGCAAATGCGAAGTCTTCACATTCCTGTTGCCTTCGCAAATGCGACCCTAGATCTTGCAAATGCGAAAGCCAATGCCCTAGCCCGTGCTCGAAAATGCGAAGTCTTCTTCGCAAATGTGAGACTTGCATTTGCAAGCCAGACCTAGCAAATGCAAAGTATGAAGACCTGATGTACCAACATTCCTTAAAGTTCAAAAATCACTCCGTAGCATATCCTAAACTCACCCGAGCCCTCGGGGCTCCAAACCAAATATGCACACAAGTCCAAAAATATCATACGAACTCGCTCGCACGATCAAATCACCAAAATAACATCTAGAACTACGAATTAGATACCAAATAAAATGAAATTTTCAATGAAACTTAAGAATTTCTATTTTAACAGTCGGACTTCCGAATCATGTCAAACCAACCCCGTTTTTCACCAAATTTTCCAGGCAAGTCATAAATATAGTAATGAATCTATACCAAGCTCTGGAACTAAAATCCGGACCGGTAGAAATAAAGTCAAACCTTAGTCAAATCTTTAAACTCTTTAAACCTTTAAACTTTAAATTTTGACAAAAAATGATAACTCGAGCTAGGGACCTCCGAAGTTGATTCCGGGCATACGGTCAGGTCCCAAATCACGATACGGACCCACCGGGATTGTCAAAACATGGATCCGGGTCAATTTTTTTTTCAAAATGTTGACCGAAGTCAACTAAAATAGACTTTTAAGGCACACCATTTTTATCAAGTTTTAACATAAAAGCCTTCCGAAAAAGACACGGACTGCGCACACAAATTGAGGAAGGCTAAAATGAGATATATGAGGTTTCGAAACACCTAATTAAGGTTAAATACTCTAGATGTCCTATTGGAACATCACATTCTCCACCTCTAAAACAGTCGTTCGTCCTCGAACGAACATAGAAAAGTACTTGGACTGTAAAAAGGTGTGGATATCTACTCCGCATGTCTGACTCGGACTCCCAAGTAGCTACCTCGACTGGCCGACCTCTCCACTACACTTGAACTGAAGGATAACTCTTTAACCTCAATTGTCGAACCTGGCGGGCTAGAATAGCCACCGACTCCTCCTCATAAGTCAAATCCTTGTCCAACTGGACTGAGCTAAAATCTAACAGATGGGACGGATCACCGTGATACTTCCGGAGCATAGACACATGGAACACTGGATGGACCGCTGATAAACTAGGTGGCAATGCGATCCTGTAAGCCACCTCGCCCACTCTCTCAAGAATCTAAAAGGGTCTGATATACCTAGGGATTAAATTGCCCTTCTTTTCGAACCTCATCAGACCCTTCATGGGTGAAACCCGAAGAACAACCCTCTCTCCGACCATGAATGCAACATCACGAACTCTACGGTCGGCATAACTCTTCTGTCTAGACTAAGCTGTGCGAAGTCGAGCTTGAATAATCTTGACCTTATCCAAGGCATGATGTACCAAATCTGTACCCAATAACCGAGCCTCACTCGGCTCGAACCACCCAACTGGTGAACGGCACCGCCTCCCATATAATACCTCATAAGGAGCCATCTGAATGCTCGACTAGTAGTTATTATTGTAGGAAAACTCCGCAAGTGGAAATAACTGATCCCAAGAACCCCCAAAATCTATAACACAAGGACAGAGCATATCCTTCAATATCTGAAAAGTGCGTTGATTGTCCGTCCATCTGAGGATGAAATGTTGTGCTCAACTCAACCTGCATGCCCAACTCACATTGTACGGCCCTCCAAAAATGCAAGGTAATTAAAGCATACCAGATATGAATGAGTGCAAGGAATGAGTGATCAACAATTGCTAGGCGTGTGGGCTGATGAGTCACCAAGAGATTTCAATTTTTGTGTTGTGTATGTGCTCAGAGAGGGAAAATTGTAATAGTATCCCTAGTCCTCTTATTTATACTCATCGATTTTCTATGGGAAGAAGGAGCGAGTGCGGCCGCACAATTCCAGTTGCGGTCTGTACTCTGTTACCTTGTGAGCTTAAGGTGTCATTTTGTCTGCGGTCTGCAGGATTTTGTGTGCGGCCACATATGTGAAGTGTGGTCCGCACATCTCTCGTTGCGGCCGCAGATCGACCATTTTTTTGACAGACGAACTTCAGAGAGTTGTCATTTTCCATCTTCCATTTGTGCGGTCCACAAGTTAATTGTGCGGACATAGAGCACTTGTTGTTGCAGCAACCATAATTGTGTGGTCCACACAATGCAACTGCGGTCCGCAATTCTTACAACACTTAACTAGTTTTTTATCCATAATTCCTGTAAGGCATACTCATCCCTTCATCACACTTCAAATCAAGTTAACACAAAAGTAACACCTAACTACAAAAGAAACAAAAAAAAGAAGGAAAAAGAAACATGGGTTGCCTCCCAAGAAGCGCCTGATTTAACGTCGCGGCACGATGCAGAATACCATCAATTGAAATGAATGACCGCCATGACATGGCTATCTCCAACTTTTCCCAAATAGTGCTTCACTCGGTGACCATTGACTCAGAATATCTCATTGTTTTTGTTCTTCAAATCCAATGCACCAAAAGGTGTTACACCTACAAATTCAAAATTGCCACTCCATTTAGACTTTAACTTCTCGGGAAACATCCTCAACCGCGAGTTAAATAATAACACAAGATCACCCACCTTGAAATCTTTGTTCCAAATGTATTTGTCATGAATATATTTCATCTTTTCTTTGTAAAATAATGAACTTGCATAAGCATAATACAGGAACTCATCCAATTCATTCAAATATGCAACCCTAAAGTATGCGGCTACATCCCAATCAAGATTCAGCTTCTTTAGAGCCCATATGGCTTTGTGCTCAAGTTATACTGGAAGATGACAAGCTTTTTCGAACACTAACCTGTATGGAAATATTTCGATAGGCATTTTGTAAGCCGTCCGATAAGACCATAATGCATCATCAAGGTTCTTAGACCAATCCGTCCGGTTAGCATTCACTGTATTGGACTTCCACTTGACCACTAGATTGTGGATTATAGGGAGTCGTGACTTTATGAGTAACACCATACTTGGTAAGTAAGGTGTCGAAAGCCTTGTTGCAAAAATGTGACCCCCATCGCTTATGATAGCCTGCGGCGTACCAAATCGTGTGAAAATATTCTTCTTCAAGAACGCCACCACACTTCTCGCCTCATTATTGGGTAGAGCAATTGCCTCAACACATTTGGACACATAATCAACCGCGACCAAGATGTAGGTATTTCCACAAGAACTCACAAAAGAACTCATGAAGTCAATACCCCACACATCAAAAATATCAATCTCTAAAATGGTAGTGAGAGGCATTTCATTTTTCTTTGAGATTCCACCGGCCCGATGACATTCATTACACCTTTTCACTAAATCACTTGCATCCTTGTAGAAAGTGGGCAAATAAAAACCACAACTAAGCACTTTGGTTTCCGTTCTAGCTCAACCATGATGACCACCATAAGGCAAAGAATAACAAGACCTAAGAATTTCACCTTACTCTTCTTCTGGTACACATTTTCTCATTACCCCATCCGTACAAATCCAGAAAAGGTATGGTTCATCCCAATAATAATCTTGACAATTCCGTTTGAGATTCTTCCTCTAGTTTAAAGAAAACTCATCCGGGATGATACCACATACAAGGAAATTTTCTAGATCCGCGAACCATGGAACCTCTTTCATTGAAATAGCCAATAGTTGCTCAACGGGGTAGGAGTCATTGATTTAAAGGCCATCATGCGGCCTCCCCTCCTCTTCGAAATGAGACAAGTGGTCCGCCACTTGATTTTCACTCCCTTTTCTATCTTGGATGTCAATATCAAACTCTTGCAACAAAATCACCCATATCATCAATAAAACTTTAAAATCTTCCTTGCTCATAAGATAATGAAGTGCCACATGATTCGTGTGGACAATGGACTTTGCACCCATCAAGTACGGGCATAACTTCTTAATTGCAAACATAATAACAAGGAGTTCTTTCTCCGTAACGCTATAGTTGACTTGGGAACTATTCATGGTCTTACTGGCAAAGTAGACCAGGTGAAAAATCTTGTTGATACGTTGCCCCAAAACATCCCCTACCACTACGTCACTTGCATCGCACATGAGCTCAAAAGGGACACTCCAATTTGGAGCGGTGATGATGGGAGTAGTTGTCAGCTTGATCTTTAACAATTCAAAATCTCTCATATAATCATCATTGAAGTTAAACTTAGCATCCTTTTCTAGAAGCTTGCACAACGGGTTCACCAACTTAGAAAACTCTTTGATGAAGCGTCGGTAAAAGCCCGTGTGACCTAAGAAACTCTGCACGCCCTTTACTAAAGTTGGAAGTGGAAGTTTAAAAATCACCTCAATCTTTCACTTGACAACTTCAATTCCATTCTTTGAGATTTTGTGGCCAAGGACAATGCCTTCCTTGACCATGAAATGACATTTCTCCCAATTCAGCACCAAATTAGTCTCTTCACATCTTGCCAACACTTTATCCAAATTTGCAAGACAGTCATCAAAAGAATCTCCAACCACCGAGAAATCATCCATGAAAACTTCAAGGTAATCCTCCACCATGTCCGTAAAAATAGCCATCATACACCTTTGAAAAATCATCGGTGCATTGCATAAACCAAATGGCATCCGTTTGAAGGCAAAAGTACCATAGGGACATGTAAAGGTTGTTTTCTCTTGATCCTTCAGAGCAATAAGAATTTGTTTGTATCCCAAATACCCATCAAGAAAGTAATAGAAAGCACGACCGGCCAATCTATCAAGCATTTCATCTAGTAAGGGAAGTGGAAAATGATCCTTTTTTGTGACTTTGTTGAGCTTACGATAGTCCATACACACTCTCCAACCGGTCACCGTTCTTGTAGGAATCAACTCATTGTTGTCATTGGTGACCACCGTCATGCCACCCTTCTTCGAGACATATTAAACCGGAGAAGTCCATGAACTATTAGAGATGGGGTAGACAACCCCGATATCCAACCACTTGATAATCTTCTTTTTGACCTCTTGCATAGCCTCATTGAGTATCATTGATCACCGCACTTGTTTCATCGACAATAACATCGGTCACTAAGTCCACCAAAGAGAACACCTCATTGCTATTGGGTTGCCGCATGGACTTACACACATGGAAAACCACTTTTTCATCACCAACCCGGAAAGTAAGTTCTCCGGCTTCAACATCACAAAGAGCCTTCCCCGTAGAAAGGAAGGTCTTCCAAGTATAATTGGCACCTCATAATCAACTTCACAATCTAGGATGACAAAATCTACCAGAAGAATGAATTTAACAACACGAACAAAGACATCTTCAACCACTCCCAAAGGTCTCTTCATAGTACGATAAGTTAATTGCAATCTCATAGAGGTGGGCCTTGGTTTCCCAATTCCCAATGTCTTGAAAACCGAATAGGGCATCAAATTGATACTTGCCCCAAGATCACAAAGAGATTTAGAAAACTCGACAATTCCAATTGTACAAGGAATCGTGAAAGCACCGGAATCCTCCAACTTGGGAGCCATTGAATGCACAATTGCACTCACTTGATTAGTGACTTTGATAGTTTCAAAATTCATTCGACCACTTCTTGGTCACGAGATCCTTCATGAACTTTGTATAACCGGAAATTTGTTCCAAAGCTTCAACTAATTGCACATTTATTGATAAACTTCTTGAATTGGTTTTCACCATTTTGCTTTGCAAGTCTTTGAGGGTATGGAGGTGGAGGCTTAGGCAATGGTGCCTTAGCCCTTTGCACTACCGGTTCCGATATGTCAATAATGTGATCCCTAGACGAGTTCACCTCCTCTTGAGTCGCTTTCACACTATCATCAATATCAGTCCGAACCTCATCATTAGATTGTTCTACATTGTTCGGGATCTCTTTTTCTTGCACCACTTTCTCTTCGTCCACAAGTTGCCTTTGGCTCGAGGTAGGTGCATTCCCACCCTTTTCACTTCTTGTAGTAATAGCCATGGCATGCCCCGTGTTGTTACCACCCTTTGGGTTTACCATCATGTCACTTGGTAGTTCCCCTTTAGAACGAGTATTTAGAGCTTGGGAGATTTTCCCCATTTGAACTTCTAAGTTGCGGATTGATGTATTGTGTGAGGCAAGTTGGGAATCCAAATTGGAATTTATTTCCATCATTTGCTTGAACATATTCTCAACACGCTCCATTTCTTTGTTAGAAGAACTTGGACCACGGGAAGGATAAGGAGGTGGGTTGCTTGGTTGTTGATTCTTCGGGGGCCTTTGAAAACCCGACCTCCGGTTTCCTTGATTATTGTTCCATCCGCCTTGATTGTTACCCCCCCCCCAATTTACTTGATTATTGCCATTCCAATTTCCATGATTGTTGTTGTTATGACAATTCCCTTGATTTTTTCCACTACTCCAATTACCTTAGTTGTTGCCACCACTCCAATTTACTTGATTGTTAGAGTTCCAATTACCTTGATTGTTTTGAGGTCGCCATTGTTGTTGATTCGAGCCTTGGAAGTTGTTTCTTTGCCTTTGAAAGTTGTTCACATATTGTAACTCCTCTTCTTGTTCATTATAAAAGTCATCTTGATCAAACCAACTATCCTCTTGCACATAATTCTCCACTCGATTTTGCACTTGTGGACCCTTTGTTCTTCTCTTGTTCACTATCATGTTCACCCCTTCCATGGAATTAACTTGCTTAGGATTTTGCACTTGATGAAGTTGCGCCTGTTCTAGTTGATTCATGGTAGTAGTTAATTCGGCAATGGCTTGCCCATGGCCATGCAACGCTTTATGGAGGTGAATCATGTTCAAATCACCTTGTGGAACATTAGCCCGGGATTGCCATGCCGATGATGTTTCCGTCATTTCATCCAAAATCTCACAAGCCTCTACATAAAGCGTAGTCATAAAACTTCCACCGGTAAGTTGATTCACTATACATTGGTTGGTCGTGTTAATCCCATGATAGAAAGTTTGTTGAATCATATTCTCTATCATATTGTTATTTGGACATTCCTTGACCATTGCTCTATACCGCTCCCATATCTCGTGTAGTGGTTCATAGGGCTCTTGCTTGAATGCTAAAATCTCATCTCGAAGTATAGCCATATGGCCGGGAGAGAAGAACTTAGCAATAAAATTCTCCGCCAACTTATCCCAAGTACGAATGGAATCGTTCGGTAATCGTTCCAACCAATCTAAAGCTTTCCCCCGTATAGAGAAGAGAAAAAGCCTTAGCCTCAATGCATCCTCAGAGACATTTGTTTGTTTGCTCCCCCAACAAGTGTCCACAAATCCTTTCAAGTGTTTATACACATTTTGACTTGGAGCTCTGGTGAAGAAACATCGTTGCTCTAGCAAAGTGAGCATCACATTGGTGATTTGAAAGTTGCCCGCCCTAATACGCGGAGGGATTATTACACTTGCATACCCTTCATTGGGTAACACCCGGTGTGGAGCTTCTCGTGGTGGAGGTGGGGGTGGAACCGGGACATTGTCATGAGGCGCCCGACCTCTTCTATTGGCATGAGGTTCAAGAGGAACCTCTTCAACTTGGTCATCATCAATGTCCACATCCCCCAAAAGCATGTTTCTGAGTTCATTGTTCGCCGCCATATAGCTAATACCATTTTTAACTCACCGACAATTGCGCCAAAAAATGATCACATCCAAATGCACACCTCAAAAGAGATATTACACAGTCGTATGCAATAATAAAATCCAACTAAGAATTGGGGTCGAATCCACATGGAGCTAAGATGGGAGCTAGGAGTATATATTCAGAATGAACAAGTGAAGTATCTAGATTATACTTCCACAATAAGGTTTTTGTTTCTACATCTAATATTAATCTAAGGCTTGCAAATTAAAGATAGAAGACTAGAGATAATTGTTTTTGAGGTTTTTCCAAGTATATAAAAAGCCTAGGGTTGTGACCATGACCTAGGTGTTTGCCTAATAGGGTAAAGACTTTAGTGCTCGTGTACATGATTGGGGTGTATTATAGCTCACAACTATATGTTACCCACTTAATACTTCTCGATCAAAGAGTGGTTTTGCCTATTTTTGGCTTTCTCAAGACCAAATGGGTATCTACCAAAACGGTTGATAAGAGCTCAAGTCGGGTTATTACTATCTCTGAGTTGAACCCTTTAACTAGGTTAATCAATCTCTCAATTGACCCAATTCCTTGTTAGCTAAGATATCCTAGACCAAGTACCTCTTTCTCAAGTATAGACTAAGTCAAATACGCATGAATCATTGTTTTCAACCATCAATTCTATAGTTGAAGCAAGAATTTAGGCTAAATAATAAATATCCAATCATAAACAAGCACTAAATTAATCACCCATAAGTTTTACACACTAGGGTTGGGTCACAACCTTAGTAGAAATCTAGCTACTCATGATAGAAAGTACAGAAAATAGAGAAAGGAACTAATTAAACTCATATTGGAATATTAAAATAAAGAAATCTAATGTTAAGACACCAAAATAATGTAAAACTTCAGAAAAACGGCTGCAGTACTTTCATATGTTCAAACTTGACCTAAATTTGTAAAACTCATCTATTTATACAAGGCTGAAACTCTCGGACAAAAATGCCCCTCGAGAGGTTCTGCAGCCACACAATTCCATGTGCGGTCATCAGATATCTTCATCTGACAGGAACTGAAGCTCTACAGCCGCACAATTCTGGACTGCAGCCGCAAGGCAATTCTTCTGCGGTCCGTACAAGTAGGACTGTGGCCATAGAATTCTTGTGTGGTCCACAATTTTCAGAAGCTTTGGACTTGGTCTTTTTGCATACTCTCTGATCTTCAACTCTTAGCCAAGCTTTACCGCCGCACAAATCATGTGCGGTACGCACTTTGCGCAAATGTCTGCTAAACTTGTCTTCTTGGTTTGTGGCTGCAAATGGAATTCTGCAGTCCGCAATTTCTTTTGCGGCCGCAGAATTCCTTCTGCACACCGCACATTTATGCTTCTGTGCCTTTCATTTCCTTGTGCTTTGGAAACTCATTTTTGAGTCGGATTTCATCTATGGAGCTCAACTTCCATCATTCCTGTAATTTTGCACAATTTCATCAGTTTCGGAAATACAATTCAATGCTTTTAGGATAAAACAAAAACTAAAAGGCTCTAAAAAGCAATCGAAATCCCCACTTATCACGTGCTGCCCAATAATCTTGGACAAGTCCTCCTGATATGCGCAAAACCACCACACTCAAAACATCCATTCTACTGCTGGGGCTGTTGAAATTAAGGCTGATCCAAACGGGCCGAATAACCACGGTGATAACTCCTAATTGGAGGTGCACTGATAAGAGCTGATGGTGCACTGTAGGCTGGCTACCATGAATAAGGCAATAAGGACCACGACTCCCTGAAGCACTGTGGGATGCCTGAAGCGCCGACTGAAATAGCCTGGGAGGATGGCCCCTACCAAAAGTATCCCTGCCTCCAGATGAGGACCGCTGAAACCATCAGAATGACAAGGCCTCTTATCAGACCCCTACCCTCTATCCTGTGTAAGAACCATCTAGATCCGCAAATCAACATTTGTATCCATTTGAAAAGAAATATCACCCCGGTCTCCTTGGCTATCTATAGCCTAATAGGGTGAGTGAGTCCATCAATAAACCTCCTCACCGTCTCTCTCTCTCAGCGGGAGTCTGTGCTCTTCCCCCACCCTGAGAGATGGCTGGTGCCATAGGAATTGTACCAGCCTGACCCACACTTTCTATAAGGCCTACCAAACGGATTAGAGCATCCTGAAGTACTGAGGTGCTGATGAAACCCTCCAGAACCTGAGCTGGTCGAACAGGTACAGCCTAAGCTGGAACCTCCTCATCAAAATCCACATGAGGCTCCACTGCCGATGCTGCTGATCGAGCTCTAGGCAGAGCTCTGCCTCTGCCTCGGCCTGTAGCGTGACCTCAGCCTCGATATCTGCCCCTCATAGAAGCTGCCACTGGGGGCTCCAGCTGCTGTTCAGTTGAGGATGCAGTACGTGTTCTCGACATATGCAAGAGAACAAGAATAAAAGAGTTCAATCATGAATGATAGAATAAAATCGCATGACAGAGAAGAATAGAAGTGAAATTATTCCTAAACTCCATAGCCTCTGGAAGATAAGTAAATACGTCACCATACCGATCCTCCAGACTCTACTAAGCTTGCTCGTGACTCGTGAGACATAAGTAACCTAGTGCTCTGATACCAACTTCTCACGACTCGGAATGTTCACCTTCGGGATCGTGATGGCGCCTAACATTTCACTTGCTAGGCAAGCCAACGTTAGAGCATTTCATCCATTTTTAACAATTCAAATTAAATGATAAGAGAGAAGCGGAAATAACTATAATAATCTGAAATATAGTGCAAACAAATCATAACAACTGAAATATCTAATACAACCCTGGATCCGGTGTCACGAGCTACTAGAATAGTACAAATAAAGGTTTGAATAAAACATAAAATTGTCTGATGAAAGATACACAACCAATAAAAAGGACAGGGGACTCTAGGGGATGCGGACGCTGAGCAGATGTACCTCAAGTATCCACAAGGCTAGCCAACCCGAGCAAGCTAATAACCGCCGTTGGGACCAAATCCAAAATCTGCACAAGAAGTGTAGAGTATAGTATGAGTACAACCGACCCCATGTACTCTGTAAGTGTCGAGCCTAACCTCGACGAAGTAGTGATGAGGCTAAGGCGGGTCACTTACACTATAACTTGTACGTAGTATAAAATAAATACAGGAAAAGAAAATACGGAGCAAAATAAGGCAGTTAACTTAAGAAAATAGCTAAATCCTCGAAGAAAACCAGTGACGATGAGAATTAGCAATCCTAAGAGTTTCGTACGAAAAATACCGAAAACCAACACAGCACAAGGAAATAGAAACACATAGATTGTTACGGTGCGCAACCCGATCCCACCGTACAACTCAATCCTCCCTTATTCCATCGTAACAATATCAACAATCATAAATAAATATATGTTACGGCATGCAACCAGATCCCACCATATAACAAAATCAATATCATAATTCATCCTTATTTCAATATATCAATCCACCCTTATTTCAAATGTTGTGGCGTGCAACCCGATCCCACCATAACAGTACAAATTCACCCTTATTCTACCATATCAATCCACCCTTATTTCACCTGTTGCGGCATGCAACTCAATCCCATCATATTAGTATCAAATATTCAATGAGTACAATTAAATCAATAACTCAAATCACAAGAACCTCTACGATTGATGAATATGAAGCTGAATTAGAAAGGAAGCCTCGTACAAACTTGGGAATTCACATATGTAATATTACACGGAAAGACAAGTCCAGTAGATGACAGTTAAAAGGTGCAAGTAGGTCAATTAGGGCAAATAGCAGTGAGTCATGAAAAACATGGAAAGATCTAACATCCTTAACACAAGAAACAATGATTAACAAGTAGCAAAAAAAACATGGGAGGCAATTAAGTATATAACAATTAAGGCATGGAAGGAAATAACTAAGGAAAAGCAAAAAATCAGGGAAACAAGTAATTCGGCGGCGTATAAGCACTCACCACCTCGCATATATGCCGCAACACATGAATTTCACATAGCACATAGTCTGAGGGTTCCTAGTTCCCTCAAATCAAGGTTAAACGCAACACTTACCTCGCTCCAAAACTGACTCAAAGCTCAACCTCGGCTTTGCCTTTCGAATAAACCTCCGAACCAATCAAATCTAGCAATTTAACAACCAAACAATTCAAAATAAGGCTTAGGAACTACCCACGAATGAAAGATGTTCAATTTAGGTCACTATTGAAAAAGTCATCAAAAGTCAACTCCCGGGCCCGCTTGGTCCAAAATGAAAATTCGGACCAAAATCTGATTACCCATTCACCCATGAGCCCGGTTATGTAATTTGTTTCGAAATCTGGCCTCAATTTGACGTCTAAATTCTAATTTTACAAAAATCCCTAATTCTACCCAAATCCCAATTTCTACCATAAAAATCCTAAATTTTAGGTTATTTAAAGAAAGTAGGTTAGAATCACTTACCAATGAATTGGGGAAGAAGAGTTCTTGGAAAAATCGCCTCTAAGGTTTCTAGGGTTGAAAATTTGAAAGAATGAGGAAAATCCCGTCTAACTCAGATTTTGACCGGCACAAATGTCGCAATTGCGACCTAGGGTTCGCAATTGCGAACCCCAAAATTGCGAATAATCCTTCGCAAATGCGAAGTTTTCACATTCATGCTGCCTTCGCAAATGCGAACAATATATTCGCAAATATGAACCAGATGGGATCGCATATACGACCCCAGATCTCGTAAATGCGAAAGCCAACCCCCCAGCCCCTGCTCACAAATGCGAAGACTTCTTCGCAAATGCAAGGCTCACATTTGCGAGCCAGACCTCGCAAACCTGATGCACCAACATTCCTTAAAGTTCAAAAATCACTCTGTAGCCAATCCGAAACTCACCCGAGCCCTCGGAGCTCCAAACCAAAATATGCACACCAGTCCAAAAATATCATACGAACTCTCTCGCGTGATCAAATCGCCAAAATTACACCTAGAACTACGATACCAAATAAAATAAAATTTTCAATGAAACTTAAGAAAATCTATTTTAACAACTGGACGTCCGAAACACGTAAAACCAACTCCGTTTTCACCAAATTTTGCAGACAAACATAAATATAGTAATGAACCTATACCAAGCTCCGAAAGTAAAAATCCACACCCGGTAGCAATAAATTCAAACCTTGGTCAAATCTTTAAACTGTTTAAACCTTTAAACTTCATATTTCGACAAAAAGCGATAACTCGACCTAGGGACCTCCGAATTAGATTATGAGCATATGCCTAGGTGCCAAATCACAATACAGACCCACAGGGACAATCAAAATATGGATACAGGTCTGTTTGCTCAAAACGTTGATCGAAGTCAACTCAAATGGACTTTTAAGGCAAAAATTCACTTTTTATCACTTTTGAACATAAAAGCCTTCCGAAAAAAGATACGGACTGTACACGCAAATCGAAGAAGGTTAAAATAAGATATTTGAGGTTTTGAAATATAGAATTAAGGTTAAAAACTGTAAATAACCTATCGGGTCATCACAAGTATCTCCTAATGTCACGACCCGAAATTTCCACCTTCGGACCGTGATGGCGCCTAATATTTCACTTGCTAGGCAAGCCAACGTTAGAATAATATTATCCATTTTTAAAACAATTTTTGAATTTTATTATAAAAAAGAACAAATGCAGAAATAAAGTCTAAAATATAGTGAATAATCCATAATACAAAAACGACGGTGTCTAAATACCATCCCAGAATTAGTGTCACAAGTGCACGAGCTTCTAGAATAAATACAAATAATGGTCTGAATAAAATAAAGTTGTCTGGAAATAAACACACAGCTAAGGTAAAGTAGACGGGGACTTCAGAACTGCGAACGCCGTGCAGTTATACCTCAAGTCTCATCTGAGTAGCTAAAATCCGAGCAAGTCTATGGTACGCAACTGGGACCAACTCCAAAATCTGCACAAGAAGTGCATAGTGTAATATTAGTATAACCGACCTCATGTACTGGTAAGTGCTGAGCCTAACCTTGACGAAGTAGTGACGAGGCTAAGGCAGGTCACTTACATTACCTGTACGCAATATTAGTAACAACAACAACAACAGAAATAAATCAGGTAACTCGTTTATAATAATTGAAGCCAACACAGCAGTCATAACCAATTATCATTTCCATCAATTCTATTGCAGCGTGCAACCCACTTTCATAATATATTCACATTTAGTTTTGTTGCAGCGTGCAACCCTCTCTCACATTATATTCACATTTAGTTTTGTTGCAGCGTGCAACCCGCTCTCACAATATATTCACATTCAGTTCTATTGCAGCGTGCAACCCGCTCTCACAACATATTCACATTCGGTTCTGTTGCAGCGTGCAACCCGCTCTCACAATATATTTATTTTAATCAAGTCTATTGCGGCGTGCAACCCGATCCTCCGAACACCCGTTCCTCTACGAGTTCAACCATACAAAAATGGTCCAATTCTGATATCAAATGGACCTTCAAATCTTAATTTTTCATTTTTGAAAGATTTTATAAAAAGTCCAATTTCTTCCATCTAAATCCGAAATAAATGATGAATATAGATATGGATTTATGAAATATAATCACTTTTGGTTAAAGAATACTTACCCAATTCAAAGTCGTGAAAATCCCCCTTGAAATCGCCCAAGTCCGAGACTTGAAACTCAAAAATGAGTAAAAATGGTGACTTCCGAATTTATGGGCTCTGCCCAGTCATTTTCGTATCTGCGGATGAAAGTTCCGCATTTGCGTACTCACATTTGCGAGACAAAGCTCGCATTTGCAATGCCAGGCTGCCAGGAGAAGTTTCGCATCTGCGGACACTCCTGTCGCACCTGCGACATTTGCTTCTGCGCAAAATGGCCGCACCTGCGAAAACCCCAGGCCAGCTCAGTCCCGCATATGCGTGATTTGGTGCGCATCTGCGGACACGCTTCTTCGAGAAGCTGTCCACTTCTACGATCGAAGCCTTGACATGCATGGGTGCATTTGCGATGGAAGGCTCGCATCTGCGAGCTTGCACCTGCGGGCAAAAATCCGCAGGTGCGATTACAATAGAAGGAAAAAAATTCAGATTTTTCTTAAGTCCTATTCTTGATCCTATTTCAATCCGTATCATTCTCGGGGTACTCGGGACCCCGTACCAATATACCACCAAGTCCAATAACATAATACGGACGTACTCGGGGTCTCGTATCATGTCAAACAACTCTGAAATTACAATTCATACCCCGATTCAAACTTTGAGTTTTAAACTTTTCAATTTGCAAACCTCGTGCCAAAATATATTAAATGAATCCGGAATGACTTCAAATTTGGCACACAAGTCATAAATGACATAACGGAGCTGTTCAAATTTCTAAAATCGGAGTCCGGCTCCGATATAAAAAAGTCAACCCCGTGGTCAAACTTGGAATCTTTAGCCTTTAAATTGCTAGTTCCGTTTATTGGTCATAACTAGAGCTAGGGACCTCCAAATTAAATTTCGGACATACGCCCAAGTCCCAAATCACAATACGGAGCTACCAGAACTATCAAAACACTGATCTAGATCCGTTTGCTAAAAATGTTGACCAAAGTCAACTCAATTGAGTTTTAAAGCTCTATTTCACATTTTAATCCATTTTTCACATAAAAACTTTCTGAAAAATTATACGGATTGCGCACTCAAGTCGAGGAATGACAAATGGTGCTTTTCGAGGTCTTAGAACACAAAATTACTTAATAAATTTAAAGATGACATTTTGGGTCATCACATTCTCCACCTCTAAAACAAACGTTCGTCCTCGAACGGAGTTAGAAAAAAAAAGTACCTGAGCTGGTGAATAAGTGTGGATATTTACTCTGCATGTCTGACTGGGACTCCCAGGTAGATGCCTCTACCGGCTGACCTCTCCATTGCACCCAAACTAAAGGATAACTCTTAGACCTCATTTGTCGGACCTGCCGAGCTAGAATAGCCACCGGCTCCTCCTCGTAAGTCAAATCTTTGTCCAATTGGACTGAGCTAAAATCTAACACATGGGACGGATCACCATGATATTTTCAGAGCATAGACACATGGGACACCGGATGAACCGCTGATAAACTAGGTGGTAATGCAAGCCTGTAGGCTACTTCACTCACCCTTACAAGAATTTCAAAGGGTCCGATATACCTAAGGCTCAACTTGCCCTTCTTTCTGAACCGCATTACACCTTTCATAGGTGAAACCCGGAGCAATATTCTTTCTCCAACCATGAATGCAATATCACGAACTTTTCGGTCGGCATAACTCTTTTTCCTAGACTGAGTTGTGCGAAGTCGATCCTGAATAATTTTGACCTTATCCAAGGCATCCTGTACCAAATGGGTACCCAACAACCGAGCCTCTCCCGGTTCAAATCAACCAACTGGAGATCGGCATCACCTTCCGTATAATGCCTCATATGGAGCCATCTGAATGCTCGGACTGTACCTATTATTATAAGCAAACTCCGCAAGTGGAAGGAAATGATCCCATAAACCTCCAAAGTCTATAATACAAGCACAGAGCATATCTTCCAATATCTGAATAGTGCGCTCTGACTGTCCGTCTATCTGTGGATGAAATGTTGTACTCAACTCCACCCGCGTGCCTAACTCACACTGTACAGCCCTCCAGAAATATGAGGTTAACTGCATACTTCGATCTGAAATAATAGACACGGGCACACCGTGAAGACGGACAATCTCACAAATGTAAATTTCAGCTAACCTCTCTGAAGAATAGACAACTGCCACTAGAATGAAATGTGCTGACTTGGTCAACCTGTCCACAATGACCCAAACAACATCAAATTTTCTCTGAGTTCGTGGGAGCCCAACAACAAAATCCATAGTGATACGCTCCCACTTCCACTCAGGAATTTCTAACTTCTGAAGCAAACCACCATGTCTCTGATGCTCGTACTTAACTTGGTGACAATTCAGACACCGAGCTACATATGCAACTATATCCTTTTTCATTCTCCTCCACCAATAATGTTGCCGCAAATCTTGATACATTTTGGCGGTACCTGGACGAATAGAATACCTGGAACTGTGTGATTCTTCAAGAATTAATTCACGAAGCCCATCTACATTAGGCACACAAATACGACCCTGCATTTGCATAACCCCATCTTCCCCCACAACAACCTGTTTGGAATCACCGTGTCCTTAAGGACAAGTAATTGAAGATCATCATACTACCTCTCTCTGATGCGCTCATATAAGGAAGACCGAGCGACTGTGCAAGCTAGAACCCGACTGTGTTCCAAAACATCTAACCTCACGAACTGATTAGCCAAAGTCTAAACATCTTCAACTAATGGCCTCTCACCAACCGGAATATACGCAAGAGTGCCTATACTCACAGCCTTCCTACTCAAAGTATCGGCCACCACATTGGCCTTTCCGGGGTGATACAAAATGGTGATATCATAGTCTTTCAACAACTCCAACCATATTCTCTAACTCAAATTAAGATCTTTTTTTTTAACAGGTGCTGAAGGCTACGATGATCAGTAAATACTTCACACGAGACACCGTAGAGTTAATGCCTCCAAATCTTCAGCGCATGAACAATGGCTGCCAATTCTAAGTCATGAACAGGATAATTCTCCTCGTGAACTTTCAACTGCCACGAGGCATATGCAATTACCTTGCCATCTTGCATTAATACTGCACCAAGCCCAATGTGAGATGCGTCACAATATACCGTATACGATCCTGAACCTGTGGGTAATACCAACACTGGCGCTGTAGTCAAAGCGGTCTTGAGCTTCTGAATGATCAACTCACACTCGTTTGACCATCTGAATGGGACACCCTTCTGGGTCAATCTTGTCTTAATAGTTGTTCATAATCAATTACAGAATCGTCAATTAACTTCATGTTAACAAAAATATTGTTTCAAACCTTCACAATACTAATAACGAGATGCGAGGAATGAAGACCTCATAATTGTTTACCCGAATAAACGAGTCACATTTAACGCCACCTGGGCGGGCACCTACCTCGTAGGTTACAACTCAATATTACAACACGAATTTGGCAAGTATGCACAGTGAATTTCATTCAAATATTTTTGAATAAGCCTAGCAGGCAGGACTCCCTATTAGTACTATAGTACAAATTTAATTTCACAAGGGAGGATTTAAACACAAGGACTTTTATCACAAGGATCTCGTCCTTATATAACTTCCACCGCAGCGCATTGCCCGGTTTAAACATATCAATTTATTTTAAAATACGAGGACCTCGGCCTCAGTTCTGAAACATAAGTAATATGCACATCTTGTCAATCGAAACTTTCCATTTTCTCCTTTTAAATAACTTTCGTTAAACAAAATCACAACACATAATGAACCTCACACCGATAGGGCATATAATTCATAATTTGTAATTAATTATCCGTAAATTACATCAAAACTTACCGAAATGAGTAACAGAAGCCACATTTAGCCTCACAACTCTTATTAGTGACCAACATGGAATGATAGGCATAGTTATCTCCATAGAATCTCCCAACAGGAGTAAACACATAAGTAGATATTAGAATTACGAAGCTTTCTCATAAGTGGAGCACAATAAGAGGACTCGTCTTGATACTCAGAACCAAATCAAGTTAAGAAAATTATTCCTTTATTTTAAATCGAGGTCGTACCCATAACGACACCATCTGATGTAATGACCTCCGCCATACCATAAAACAAATATACTAATAGTTGGGTCTCTACCTCTAGGACGCCTTCTACCTGCCTGTCCTCCACCCCTAACTGGTAGTGTGGATGGTGTAGTAACTACAATGGGGCACGTAGACTGAGTGCTTTGATGAAATCTCTCCCAAGTCTGGGACAATTTTCTCATGATGTGCCTAGTATCACTGTATTCATAACAACCCCTTCGCGGGTTTGGCTGCTCATATTAAGTCTATGCCAGATAACTGGAATAACCATTATAGGAAACACATGTAAGTGGTGAATTAAAAACAAATTACTGTAGCACCTCGATTAATCCGATGTGCGAACTGGGCTAGCTGACTGACCGAGCCCCCGCCATAATGATTTATACTCGCGGAGTAGAATCCACTGAATCTCCCAGAACCTCGAGACGTCTTGGCCTCCTTAGTTTCCTTTTTCCTCACCCCGAACACGTTATAATATCTTGGCAATTTCTACCACTAGTGGAAATGAAGTATCAGGCTATAGCTCCTGAGTCATATAAAATTTTACAATCATAATTGTGTCCTTTAATGAGTCCGTGGACTCGCTCTCTGGCTATAGGAAGCAAAGTAGGAATATGACAGGCTAACATATTGAACCCGATGGCATATTATGACACTGTCATGGTGACTTGACGCAACCATTCAAACCCTATGCGCCACGCATTACGGAGAGTCCGGGAAATAAACTCTTTCAAAAGCATTCTGAGAACTGAGCCAAGTGGGCGGTGTTGCATTGGCTGGTCTGCCCTCTTCAAAGGCTTGCCACAGACACCTGTGGAGAATTATCTCTCCCAAGGCCAATTTATTCTTTTGTTATGCTGAGTCACCACTGTTGAGCTGACCCATTTCTTAACATACTCTTTGAATCTTCTTTGGGGTTATCTCTTACCCCTATTTATACACAACGGTCACAAAAGTAGAGCTCCATACAGGCAAATCTTAGCACGAACCACATAGTCCAGAACCTCCTCAACCACTGTACTTCCTCCGAAGCACCCCAAAATCTGCAACCATGACGTCCATGTTGAGTAGAAATTCTGTAAATTTAAAGTTGTTTCTCTAACTCCTTTGGTACTGAAGTATAGGATTATTAAGTAGGCGGACATACCGCAAGTCCCAACCTTATCCTCCATAAAATCTTAGGCCTTAAACATGTGTAAATTTTTGGGGAACCTTTCAGTACCACATATATACATTTCAGGCCAAAACTGATATAACTCATGACCCCGCAATCGATCCATTGATAGTGGACTTTCCCCCACTCGGCGCAAAGTCATAGTTCACCACGTCCGATGATCCACAACAATAACCTTCACAACTCGTATAAATCAATCAGATGCCAAGGTCCGTTGCACCCCTCACATGATTCACTGGTTGATCTCTCAATACGTCCGCATCTTCAGTCAGAACCACACGTTGAGGCAATGTTGAGCATCTATGGCTCTCTCGTAATCCATCTACGGCATTACGAACCGTTGACGCACAACTGATACCGAGTGCGCAATATCATACACAAGTGGATATAAAGGAATATGAGATATATGTTTCAAGATAAATCAATACCGCACGATAAGGAATGAAAGAAGTGAAATTGTTCCTAAACTCCATAGCCTCTGAGAGATAAGTACAAACGTCTCTGTACCGATCCTTCAGACTCTACTAAGCTTGCTCGTGACTCGTGAGACCTATGTAACCTAGTGCTTTGATACCAACTGTCACGACCCGAAATTCCCACCTTCGGACCGTGATGGCGCCTAACATTTCACTTGCTAGGCAAGCCAACGTTAGAATAATATTATCCATTTTTAAAATAATTTTTGAATTTGTTAATAACAAAGAACAAATGCGGAAGTAAAGTCTAAAGTATAGTGAATAATCCATAAATAAATGACGGTGTCTAATAACCATCCCAGAATTGGTGTCACAAGTGCACGAGCTTCTAGAATAAATACAAATAAAGGTCTGAATAAAAGAAAGATGTCTAGAAACAAACACACAGCTAAGGTTAAGTAGACGGGGACTTCAGAACTGCGAACGTCGTGCAGTTATACCTCAAGTCTCCTTTGAGTAGCTGAAATCCGAGCAAGTCTATGGTACGTCGCTGGGACCAACTCCAAAATCTGCACAAGAAGTGCAGAGTGTAGTATCAGTACAACCGACCCCATGTACTGGTAAGTGCTGAGCCTAACCTCAACGAAGTAGTGACGAGGCTAAGGCGGGTCACTTACATTACCTGCACGCAATATTAGTAACAACAACAATAATAAAAATAAATCAGGTAACTCGTTTATAATAATTGAAGCCAACGCAGCAGTCATAACTAATTATCATTTCCATCAATTCTGTTGCAGCGTGCAACCCGCTCACACAATATATTCACATTTAGTTCTGTTGTAGCATGCAACTCGCTCTCACAATATATTCACATTCAGTTCTGTTGCAGCGTGAAACCCGCTCTCACAATATATTCACATTCGGTTCTGTTGCAGCGTGCAACCCGCTCTCACAATATATTCATTTTAATCAAGTCTGTTGCGGCGTGCAACCCGATCCTCCAATATGGACATTTTAATAAGTCAGTTGCGGCGTGCAACCCGATCCTCCAATATATTCATTATAATCAATTCTATTGCGGCATGCAACCCGATCCTCCAACATATTCATTTACCAATTCTTATTCCCCAATAAATGCAACAATTAATATAAAATTATAAGACAACAAGAATACAATAATTATGATTTAATTATGAAACAAACAAAGGCAAATAACAAGTTATTATGGAAATCAGAGAGAAAATATGCAGTTTAATATTTAATATGCTAAATGTCAAATAACAATTAAGGCACATAATTCAAATAGCATGTAACAATTAATGCAGGAATTCAAGAATTAATATTTGACAAAGAATAGGAGAGAAATAATTATTATAGTAATTAATTCATGATTTAAAACAATTTATGATTTTTCAAGTAAGCAGGCAAACAATTAATTTGACGACGTATAGACACTCGTCACCTCGCCCATAAGTTGTTCACATACAATTCACATAACAATTAATTTAAGGATTCTATTCCCTCAAGTCAAGGTTAACCACGACACTTACCTCGCTTTGTAAATTTCAATAAATTACTCAACCACAACTTTTCCTTTTAAATTTGTCTCTGAAAGCTTCATAGGAATTAATTCCATATAAATTTACTAATTTTTCGGATAAAAATCCGAATTTCATTAAAATATTTGACAGTGCAACCCACATCTCAAATCCCGAAAAAACTCGCGAAATCCGAACACCCGTTCCGCTACGAGTTCAACCATACAAAAATTGTCCAATTCCGATATCAAATGGACCTTCAAATCTTAATTTTTCGTTTTTGAAAATTTTTATAAAAAGTCCAATTTCTTCCATCTAAATCCGAAATAAATGATGAATATAGACATGGATTTATGAAATATAATTACTTTTGGTTAAAGAATACTTACCCAATTCAAAGTCGTGAAAATCCCTCTTGAAATCGCCCAAATCCGTGACTTGAAACTCAAAAATGAGTAAAAATGGCGACTTCCTAGTTTATGAGCTCTGCCCATTCAATTTCGCATCTGCGGATAAAATTTCCGCATTTGCGTACTCGCATATTTGAGACAAAGCTCACATTTGTGATGCCAGGCTGCCAGGTGAAGTTCCGCATCTACGGACAGTCCTGTCGCACCTGCGACATCCGCTTCTGCGCAAAATGGCCGCACCTGCGAAGACCCCAGGCCAGCCCAGTCCCGCATCTGCGTGATTTGGTGCGCATCTGCGGACACGCTTTTGTGATCGAAGCCTTGACATGTCTGGGCACATCTGCGAGCTCGCACCTGCGGGCAAAAATCCGCAGGTGCGATTACAACAGAAGGAAAAAAATTCAGATTTTTCTTAAGTCCAATTCTTGATCCGTTTCAATCCGTATCATTCTCGGGGTATTTGGGACCCCGTACGAATATATCAACAAGTCCAATAACATAATACAGACTTACTCGGGGTCTCCTATCACGTCAAAAAATGCTAAAATTACAATTCACACCCCGATTCAAACTTTGAGTTTTAAACTTTTCAATTTGCAAATCTCGTGCCAAAACATATTAAATGAATCCGGAATGACTTCAAATTTATCACACAAGTCATAAATGACATAACTGAGCTATTCAAATTTCCAGAATCGGAGTCCGGCTCCGATATCATAAAGTCAACCCCGTGGTCAAACTAGGAATCTTTAGCCTTTAAATTGCTAGTTCCGTTAAATGGTCATAACTAGAGCTAGGGACCTCCAAATTAAATTACGGGCATACGCTCAAGTCCCAAATCACGATACGGAGCTACTGAAACTATCAAATTACTGATCCGGATCCGTTTGCTAAAATTGTTGACCAAAGTCAACTCAATTGAGTTTTAAAGCTCTATTTCACATTTTAATCTATTTTTTACATAAAAACTTTCCGGAAAATTGTACGGACTACGCACACAAATCGAGGAATAACAAATGGTACTTTTCGAGGTTTTAGAATACAGAATTACTTATTAAATTTAAAGATGATATT
This sequence comes from Nicotiana tomentosiformis, assembly GCF_000390325.3. Classification (NCBI taxonomy): domain Eukaryota; kingdom Viridiplantae; phylum Streptophyta; class Magnoliopsida; order Solanales; family Solanaceae; genus Nicotiana; species Nicotiana tomentosiformis. The sequence goes on along the minus strand of NC_090820.1, from coordinate 105,077,914 downwards.
TTGGGTCATCATACCTGACTTTTTTGTCACTTCTACACAATGGAAAGCTGGTGTAATCTCAAATATCAAAAGTTGGTTGCCCTTTTCTCCCTTCTTTTCTTCCTTGCATTTTTACCATCCCATCTTTCTTCTTTCACCTGTTGAAGACATAATCAAGTAAATACAATTTGCTCTATTTAACAGAATAAACTTTTAGATGAAAATCATAGAGGTGAAGCCACATAGGATAAGGTTGGTCAGATAAATTTTTAGATAAGATGGTCACCGAAGCTAAGCCACATAGGCTCAGGGGTGGTCAGTGGAATACTCTCTGCCGAAAAATTATGCTGTGTGTATAGGTTAAGTATTAATTTTTAAAAATTATCCTTGAACACCCTTAGTGAAATTTCCTACTCAGGATTACACAAATTCAATAGAGTACAAGAGCAGATTGTGGATCCAATAAGTCTTACATCCATCTGTTACAAAAAAGAATATCGCGTGCTTGGCTAATAGAAAAAGACTTGGACCAGCATGTCCGAGCATAAGAGGGCGTATAGAAGACATAATCAAGTAAATAAAGCGTGTCTTCTGTCGTGAAACAATAGTGGACGCCGACTTTTGTCGTGAAAGATCAAAATCAGGTAAAAGAGAAATAATATCAAAGGCATTCAAACAAGTAGGCTTCATTGTTGAGCTCTGCTCTTTTTGCCCTGAAGAACATTCATCGTCCTAATCATCCACAAAATCGAAAACATTACGAGGCGAATTGTCCTGTTCTTGATCTAAAATTGGTGTTTTATCAATTTGTTTGAATCCTTTCTTGAACCAATGATTCTCCATCAACTTAGCTAATGTAATTCTTGAACACGGATTCGGATCAAGAATTCTTGAAAGAAGTTTTTTCACCTCAGGAGGGAAATATTCAGGACATTTAAATTCCCCTTTACTTATTTTCTTGTACATTTCCATTAAATTCGAATCATGGAATCATATCTCTGAGAAGGTGGAGAAGGTGGTTCCAATTCTAACATGTAAAGATTGTCTTTTTATTTTAGCAGTTGGGTCGTACATGATTCTATTTTAGCTTTTGAAATGCTAGTTGCAACAAATATATTTATTTCCTCTCTAAATTAATGTAGTGCAATTGTAGATCAAAAAATTAATAAGCGAAAATAATTGTTAAAAAAACTTTCTAAACCAAACAATAGGAAACCAACGAGGTTAATGATAGAAATTAAACGGACTCTTCATATACATGTTTTGCACAATAAAAAGTACGTATTATTAATGACGTTTCTTTTTCATGTTTAATTTTCTCTGTAATGCAGCTATTTGTGTTGTATTTTAAGAGTTATTAAGTCCAGATCTCAAATTTGCTTAAGTGATTTTATCTTTGAGTCTATCTAAATTTGATTGTACAGTCAGACCTTTCTATATATAACATCATCCCTATATAATAGTCATTCACTATAAAAGTTAAGTTTTTTTCGGGACCAATTTTTAATGTTATATTATAATATATGTCTTTTATATTAGATGTCACGATCCAATTTCACCTATAGGTCGTGATAACGCCCAACACTACACCTAGGCAAGCCAACTAGTAATTTAAACACATAGTCAATCCTTTTTAAAATTAACATAATAATTAAACTCTTCTTATTTGCAATAATCAAGACAATGTGAAAAGATCTGGTAAATTAAAATAACCAAGAAAATAATTAAATCCAAAATTTCTACTAGTGTGTGTGCCAAGACCTGGTGTCACAAGTGTATGAGCATCTAGTAGATTATACAAAAAAAATTCAAATACTGTCCGAAATAAAATAGACAGAATAAAAATTCAGTAAGAGGCACTGATTGCTGCAGAATGGCAGCTCACCACTAAGCCTCTGGATATCGTGGGTGCATGCCGATAGGTCCAACTATAGCACATGTATCAGGTCCTGCACAAAACATGCAGCAAGTGTAGTATGAGTACGTAAACAACGTGTACCCAGTAAGTATCAAGCCTAATCTCGAAGAGTTATAGACGAGATGGTCGAATTTGACACTCACTAAGGGTCAATAATAATAAATACAAAATAAAAGTAGAAATATTTAAATCAACATGATTCACAGAGTTAACAATAATTTTATTTAACCAACAGAAATAATTAAATTCCTTCAAATGTAACATTTCCCTATCTATTAATTGAATTCACAAGCTGCAATTAAAATATCAAGGTATCGTGTAATTATTATTATTATTAGGCAGGATTTTCTGCCGAGGTTGTATGGCCCGATCCAGAGTGTCTTGTACACTGCCGAGGGACGTGCGGCGTGATCCATAGATGCATCTATACTGCCAAGGCGTCCTACTCCACAAGAAAGGAGGACATTTTCTTATGTACATCCGGATTGAGAGTGTATTTATTAAAAGATTAATTCGAGAGGATAAATAATTTCTTTTAATAATTAATTAATTTAAAGAAAAAATTAAGTATATGAGATTTTCATCTTTTACTATCTTTCCCTAACAATTCACAATATATTACAAACAATTGAATTAAATAAAGAATACAATTTACACACGTAATTCATGATTTGAGTCCTAAACTACTCGGACTTTAGCATAAATAGTAACTACGTACGGACTCTCGTCACTTTGTACGTACGTAGCCCTCACATTTAGCAACAATTATTAATTTAAATCACCTATGGGGTAAATTTTCTCTCACAAGATTAGACAAGAGACTTACCTTGTCTCAAAGTTCCACTTTCCGATCAAATGTCATGTAAAACCTCAATTCGATGCTGCAACATCTGAAACTATCCAAAAGTTATATAAAATAATTAATACATGATCACTAATTCGAAATTTATCTATTAAATAAATTACCATATCCAAAATGATAAAATTCCTAAAATTCACCCCGGCCCACGTACCCGGATTCCGAAAATATTCGGAGGAAAACGTTACCGATAGTCTCAAGAACTCTAATATAAAATTTCTATCAAATTCTATAGCCATTTTCGTGGTTAAAATCTCATTTTTATACAAATCTAGGTTTTTCATCTAAACCCTTGATTTTTAAGATTTACCGGTTATAACCTACCCACAATCTATGTATTTAATCCAAGGTGTGTAGAATTAACTTACCTTCCAATTGCAAGTTGAAATTCCCTCTCAAAAAGCTCTGAAATCGCCCAAACATGGAAGAAAACGAACTAAGATAAACTGAGCCTCGTCCGTTTTTAAGATTTTGTCCAAGCAGTGGTTTCACACCTGTGGGAAAGCCTCGCAGGTGCGAGTTTTCCCTCGCCTGCCAAGCCTCACACCTGTACACATTCTCGCACCTGCGCGTTCGCAAGTGCACCCAAAATTCAGCACCTGCGATGGCAGGCCTCCCCTCTCCTTTCCGCTTCTTCTGAAAGCTTCAGTTCATTCTCCAAAGTCCATAATTAGTCCGAGCCTCGTCCGGTTAACACTCGGGGAACCCGGGGCCCCGCCCAAACATACTAACAAGTTTGAAATCATAAAATGGACTTGATCGAATACTCGAAACATGTAAAACAACATCAAAACTAAGAATCATACCTCAAACCAAATTGATTCAACTTAGAAGTTTCAAATTCTTCAAACTTACTCCGAACGTACCGAAACATACTTATACTATTAGGAATGACACCAAATTTTGCGTGCAAGTCTTAAATCACCATATGGAACTATTACCAAACTCAGAATTTCAATTGGACCTCGATTACTTTAAACCCTACACCAAACCAAGTTTAAAGAACTTTAAACCTTCAAATAGTTTATTTTCACTATTAAGCGCTAAAACGCATACAGGTTATCAAAAACCCGATTCGAACATACTCCCAAGTCTGAAATCATCCTACAAACCTATTAGAACCGTCAAATCCTGATTCCGGAGTCGTTTTCTCAAAATGTTGACCGAAGTCAAACTTTCTCTTTTAAAGCCAAACTAAGGAACCAATTGTTCTAATTTCAACCCGATTACTTCCAAATTCTGAACCAACCATCCCCGCAAGTCATAAATTATTAAAAATACATACGGGGAGTTTTATTTAGGGGAACAAGGTTTTAAAAGTCAAAATGACCGATTGGGTCATTACATTCTCCACATCTTAAACAAACGTTCGTCCTCGAACATGTTTAGAATTGTACCTGGAGTGGTGAATAAGTGTGGATATCTGCTCCACATGTTTTTCTTGGCCTCCCAAGTTGCTTCCTCGAATGGTTGGCCCCTCCACTGGACTTTTACTGCAGGAATCCTCTTGGACTTCAACTGGCGAACCTGTTTATCAATAATGGCAACTAGCTCTTCTTCATAACCCAAGCTATTATCTTGCTGAACTGTGCCGAAGTCTAACACGTGTGATAGGTCGGCATGATACTTCCGGAGCATAGATTCATGGAAAATCGGATGAACTTCTGATAGACTGGGAGGCAAGTCAAGCTCATAAGCAACCTCCCTAACTCGTCTCAACACCTCAAATGGGCCTATAAACTTTGGGCCCAATTTCCCCCTTTTCTCGTATCTCATGATTCCCTTCATTGGCGAAACTTTCAAGAGAACTCTTTCACCCACCATAAATGATAAATCACACACTTCCTGATCTGCGTAACTCTTCTGTCTGGACTGTGCTGTACGAAGTTGCTCTAGAATCAACTTTACCTTTTCCAAGGCATCTTTCATCAAATCAGTACCATATAACTTAGCCTCACCGGACTCAAACCATCCGATGGGCGAACGACATCTCCGACCATATAAAGCCTCAAATGGAGCCATCTCGATGTTGGATTGGTAACTGTTATTATAAGCAAACTCGGCCATAGGCAAGAAACGATCCCACTGGCCTCCAAAGTTAATCACACATGGCATGAGCATATCCTCTAAAATTTGAATTGTCCACTCTGACTGACCGTCGGTCTACGGATGAAAGGTTGTGCTGAGCTCTACACGGGTCCCCAATTCACTCTGTACTGCTCTACGGAAATGTGAAGTAAACTGAGGGCCTCTATCTGATATGATGGAAATTGGCACACCATGCAATCAAACTATCTCCGAAATATAAATCTTGGCCAACCTCTCTAAAGTATACGTAGTCATAACCGGAATAAAGTATGCCGACTTGGTCAACTTGTCAACAATCACCCAAACTGCATCAAACTTCCGCAAGGTCCGCAGCAACCCAACTACAAAGTCTATAGTAATGCATTCCCATTTTCACTCTGGTATAGTCATCTGCTGAAGTAGGCCACTTGGCCTCTAGTGCTCATATTTAACTTGCTGGCAATTAAGACACCTAGCTACAAACTCAACTATTTCCTTTTTCCTTCGTCGCCACCAATAATACTACCTCAGGTCACAATACATCTTCGTAGCACCTGGATGAATAGAATACCGAGAATTGTGTGCCTCGTCTAGGATCTTTTTCTTCCGTCCATCCACATTAGGAACACATAGATGATCCTGGAGTTGGAGAACACCATCCGCGCCAATAGCAACTTTCTTGGCACCACCCCATAGAACAATTTCTCGAAGAACCATTAAGTGTGGATCATCATACTGGCGAGCCTTGATCTGCTCAAATAGTGAAGACTAGGCCACAACATATGCAAAAACTCGGCTGGGCTCTGAAATGTCCAGCCTCACAAGTCTGTTATCCAAGGACTGAGTATCCAAAGCTAATGGCCTCTCCTTTGCTAGAATAAAAGCCAAACTACCCATACTCTTGGCCTTTCTACTCAAGGCGTCTGCAACTACATTTGCTTTGCCCGAATGATACAGGCTAGTAATATCATAATCTTTTAGTAAGTCAAGCCATCTGCACTATCTCAAATTTTGGTCCCTCTGCTTCAACAAATGCTGCAAACTACAATAATCACTGTAAAATTCACAAGACACCCCATAAAGATAATGCCTTCAAATCTTAAAAGCGTGAAAAATCACAAGTAACTCCAAATCATGCACTGGATAATTCTTCTCGAGGGGTTTCAGCTGATGTGAAGCATATGCAATAACTCGCCCTTCCTGCAACAATACACAACCCAAGACAACGTGTGAAGCGTCACAACACACTGTATACATCCCCGAATCGGAAGGCAACACTAACACTGGAGTTGTAGTCAATATTGTCTTGAGCTTTTGAAAGCTCACCTCACAATCACCAGACCATCGGAACGGAGTACCCTTATGGGTTAATCTGGTCAAAGGTGCTGCAATAGATGCAAAACCTGCCACGAACCGACGATAATAACCTGCTAAACCTAGAAAACTCCTGATTTCAGTCGCCGAAGTGGGACGATGCCAATTCTGTACTGCCTCAATCTTTTTTGAATTAACTTTAATGCCCTCTCCCGATACAATATGCCCCAAGAATACTACAAACTCTAGCCAGAATTCACATTTGTAGAACTTAGCATATTGCTTTTGTTCCCGCAGCATCTGAAGCACCACTCTCATGTCCTACTCATGCTCTTCCTTGTTGCGCGAGTAAATGAAGATATCATCAATGAAGATAATAACAAACGAATCAATATATGGTCTAAATACCCTGTTCATAGAATCCATAACCGATGTCGGGGCATTAGTTATACCGAAGGACATCACCAGAAACTCATAATGACCATATCTAGTCTGGAAAGCAATCTTCATAACATCTGAATCCCGAATCTTCAACTGATGGTACCTCGACCTCAAGTCGATCTTAGAGAACACCCTAGCACACTGCAACTGATCAAATAGATCATCAATACGCGAAAACGGGTACTTGTTCTTAATAGTGACTTTGTTCAATTGACGATAATCAATACACATTCATATTGTTCCATCCTTCTTCTTCAAAAATAATACCGGTGCACCCTAAAGCGATACACTCAGTCTGACGAACCCTTTGGCTAGTAACTCCGCGAGCTGTTTTTTCAACTCCTTTAATTCATTTGGAGCCATGCGATACGGTGGGATACATATAGGTTGGGTAACTGGAGCCAAATCAATACAGAAATCAATTTCAGGATCAGGTGGAATGCTTGGAAGATCTGAAGGAAATACATCGGAGAACTCCCGAACTACAGGCAGTGAATCAATAATCGGAGTCTCTGAAGTAGTATCCTGAACATAGGCTAGATAAGTTAAACAACCCTTCTCAACCATGTGTTGAGCCTTCATAAGAGAAATAACCCGATTAGATGCACTAATAGACGAACCCTTCCACTCCAACCTAGGTATTTCTGGAAAAACCAAGGTAACAGTCTTGGCATGGCAATCTAGGATGGCATGATATGGAGATAACCAGTCCATGCCCAGGATGATTTCAAAGTTGATCATCTCAAGCAATAGGAGATCTTCTCTAGTTTCAAAACCATAGAATGTAATAATACAGGACCGGTAGATCCGATTCACAACAACAAAATCACCCACAGGAGTGGACACATAAACAGGAGTACTCAAGGACTCACGAGAAACACCTAGGAAATGAGCAAATAGAGACGACACATAGGAATATTTCGAACCTGGATCAAATAATACCGAGGCATCTTTTCTGCAAACAGAAATAATACCTGTAATCACGGCATCTGAGGCCTATGCATCTCGTTTGGCTGGAAAATCATAGAACCAAGCTGTAGCGCCAACTGGCTGGCCTCCGCCTGGCTGACATCCACCTCTAGGACGGCCCCTACCCACCTGTCCTCTACCTCTTGGTGGTCAGACGACTGGTGGAGAAATTGGTATGGTAATCATAGGCTATTGACACTGCTGCACTGGTCTACCACGAAGCCTGGGGTAGAATCTCCACATGTGAATAGGATCCCCGCACTCGTAATAACTCTTCGATGCAATGGGCTGCTGACTAAGAATCTGGCCCTGGTGACCTAAATACCCATTGGAAGAACCCTGAATAGCTGGTGGGCGATAAGAACTCTCTAGTATAGCACTAAAATAAGGTCGCACTAGATCGCCCCGAGGAAGTTGTCTGTTGGACTGCCCTCTCACGAACTTACCTCTGCCCCCAAACGGAGCACCTCTGAACTCTCTAGAATATCTAAACCGCTTATCTTTCATAGCCTGCTCTCGGCTATACTGACGCGCACCCTCAATCCTCCGGGCTATCTCCATGACTAGCTTATAAGAAGTACCCATGTCAATCTCGAGAGCCATAGTGGCCTGAATGCCAGTATGTAAACCCGTGACAAACCTCCACACTCTCTTCGCCTCAGTAGGGAGTATCATAAGTGCATGGCGAGATAACTCAGAGAACCTCGCCTCGTAATCAGTCACTGACATCTGACCCTACTAGAGCTGCTCAAACTGAAACCGCAACTCTTCCTTCTAGGAGGGTGGAATATACCTATCCAAGAAAATACGGGTGAACCTGTCCCAAATCATGGGAGGAGAATCTGTTGGTCTGCCAAGAAGATAAGACTTCCACCATCTACGGGCCTTGCCCTCTACCTGAAAAGTAGCAAAGTCTACCCCATGACACTCCAATATCCTCATGTTGTGTAGTTTGTCCCTGCACCGATCAATGAAGTCCTGGGGATCCTCATATCGCTCACCCCCAAAGACAGGAGAATGTAGTCTAGTCCATCTGTCCAATAGTTTCTGCAAATCAACGAATACAGCTGGCCTGGGTTCAGGTGTAGCTGCTGCCACTGGCTGGGCTCTACCCACGGGTAGTGCACCCTGGGTCTGATATACAGTAGTTGCCTGCCCATGAGCCTATGCGGTAGGTGTCTGTGCTCCCCCACACGCTTGAGATGTGGCTGGGTTTACCGAAAATAAATCAGCCTGAGTCATAGTGTCCATGAACCGCAGCATACGACCCATGACATCCTGGAATCCCGGTGCAAATGTGAAATCCACCAGAGCTGGCTCTGCCACAGGCACCTCGCCCTATTCCTTAATGATGGGATCCTCTGCTGGACCCACTGGCGGCCTAACTAGAACAATCCTAGGATGTCCTCGTCCCTTACCACGGGCTGGAGCCCTCCCTCGGCCTCTAACAACTGGGGAAGTAGCTCTTCCCTGGTCTAGAGCGTCGTTAGAGTGCGTTCTCACCATCTGTGAGTGAATAAGAGAAAGATATTTAGCACTACATCAACCGCACGATGGAATATGAAAAAGGTAGTTTCCTAACACCCTAAAGCCTCTCGAAAATAAGTACAGATGTCTCCGTACCGATCCGCAAGACTCTATTAGGTCTGCTCATAACTTGTGAGACCTACGTGAACCTACTGCTCTGATACCATGTTGTCACAACCCAATTTCAGTTGTGATAGCACCCAACACTACAGCTAGACAATCCAACTAGTAATTCAAACACATATTCAATCCTTTTTAAAATTAACCTAATAATTAAACTCTTCTTACTTGCAATAATCAAGACAATGTGAAAAGATCTGGTAAATTTCAACAAGAAAATAATTAAATCCAAAAATTCTACTAGTGTATCTGCCAAGACCTGGTGTCACAAGTATATGAGCATCTAGTAGATTATACAAAAAAATTCAAATACTATCTGAAATAAAATAGACAGAATAAAAATTCAGGAAGTTGCATTGATTGCTGCAGAATGGCTCAGAAGAGCAGCTCACCACTAAGCCTCTGGATATCGTGGGTGCGTGCCAATAGGTCCAACTATAGCACCTGTATCAGGTCCTGCACAAAAAGTGCAGCAAGTGTAGCATGAGTACGTAAACGACGTGTACCCAGTAAGTATCAAGCCTAATCTCGAAGAGGTAGAGACGAGATGGTCAACTTTGACACTCACTAAGGGACAATAATAATAAATAAAAAATAAAAATTTAAATATTTAAATCAACATAATTCACAGAGTTAACAATAATTTTAGTTAACCAACAGAAATAATTAAATTCCTTCAAATGCAACAATTTCCAATCTATTAATTGAATTCACAAGCTACAATTAAAATTTCAAGGTATCATGTAATTATTATTATAATTAGGCATGATTTTCTGCTGAGGTCGTACGACCCGATCCAGAGTGTCATGTACACTATCGAGGAACGTGCGGCGCGATCCATATATGCATCTATACTGTCGAGGGGTTCGGCCCGCTCCACAGTAAGGAGGACATTTTGCTTATGTACCCCGGGAATGAGAGTGTATTTATTAAAAGATTAATTCGAGAGGATGAAAAATTTCTTTTAATAATTAATTAATTGAAGTAGAAAATTAAGTATATGAGGCTTCCATCTTTTACTAATTTTCCCTAAAAATTCACAATATATTACAAATAATTTAAATAAATAAAGAATACAATTTACATACATAATTCATGATTTGAGTCCTAAACTACCCGGATTTTAGCATAAATAGTAGCTACGTACGGACTCTCGTCACCTTGTGCGTACATAGCCCCCACAGCCCCCATATTTAGCAATAATTATTAATTTAAATCACCTATGAGATAAATTCCCCTCACAAGATTAGACAAGAGACTTACCTTGTCTCAAAGTTTCACTTTCCGATCAAATGTCGCGTAAAACCTCAATTCAATGCTGAAAAATCCGAAACTATCCAAAAGTTATATATGATAATTAATACATGATCACTAATTCGAAATTTATCTATGAAATATATTACCATATCCAAAATGGTAAAATTCTTAAAATTTACCCCGGGCCCACGTGCCCGGATTCCGGAAATGTTCGGAGAAAAACATTACCCATAATCTCAACAACTCAAATATAAAATTTCTATCCAATTCCATAACCATTTTCATGTCTAAAATCTCATTTTTATACAAATCTAGGTTTTTCATCTAAACCCTTGATTTCTAAGATTTACCGGTTATAACCTACCCACAATCTATGTATTTAACTCAAGGTGTGTAGAATTAACTTACCTTCCAATTGCAAGTTGAAATCCCCTCTCAAAAAGATCTGAAATCGCCCAAACATGAAAGAAAAACACACTAAGATGAACTGAGCCTCGTCCGTTTTTAAGGTTCTGTCCAAGCAGTGGTTTCGCACCTGCGGAAGGTGCATCGCACCTGCGGAAAAGCCTCGCAGGTGCAAGTTTTCCCTCGCTGTCACGACCCAATTTTCCCTCCGTTGGATATCGTGATGGCACCTAGTCGTAGGGACTAGGTAAGCCTAACAATAATTAAAACAACAACATTATTTAAATAGAATCTCTTAAAATTCCCAAAACGGGTAGTACAAGTTATAAGCTCTATAGAGTGTTTGCTAGAAAACTTCTAAATACAACTGTCCAGAAATAAGAATAAACAGTGCAAAAACGAAAACTGGAAGGTGACTACGAAGCCTGCGAACGCAGCAACAGGTTTACCTTGAGTCTCCACAGCAACAATCCACACAGCTAGCTAACGAGCAAGTACCTGGATCTGCACAAAAATGTGCAGAAGAGTAGCATGAGCACACCACAATGGTGCCCAGTAAATAGCAAGACTAACCTCGGTGGAGTAGTGACGAGGAACAGTCAAGACACCCACTGGTCTAATAAACTGAACAGATATAAGTACATGAATAACAGAAGTATAATGTATACATAAAGACTATGCAATATGTCTCACAATACAGTAATGGCATTAAAGCAAGAAACAACAAGTATCAACGGAATATCATGAAAATGACGTAGACTAAGTGAATGGAACACAACCTAAATCTGCAATCACGAATACAGCAAGGACAAGTAATAACTGAGTAACTACAACCGCTTTTACATCAGGTTTTAGTCAACAACTCCACGAGGTACAGAACCTCGGACAATTTACAACTCACGGGTCTCAATACCTGAACCCTAACACTTGGCATCATGTGCCCTCATAACACCTCATAACCATACTGATGACTCACGTGCCAATAAAGTCATTCTCACATAGAAGGAAAGTAAACAAGGGTGAGCATCTATGCTCAACAATATCAAGAACACCTCTTATCTGATAAGAGTGCTTAACTACGTGTATGCTTGTGCAAGTGTCCTAACATAGTCCATACCAGCAAATAAGCTTAAGGAAGAAGAAGAACGGATAACACGTAGAATATTTTCTCACAGCTTTCACAAGATAAAGCTCACACAGGTACGTATACCACTACATAAATATCAACAACAAGAATGCCCCCAGGCCATAAATCATCACAAATCAATCCCTGACACAGCCCACCTTGTCTCGCCATGTGTGCAATAGTAACATAATGCCCGCCTTGTCTCGCCACACGTGCATAATAATGTTCCAACCTTGTCTTGCCACATACACAACCCATAAATATATATACATATCCCGCATTTTCACGCCGCATGTGCAAATATCAATGGTAACGTTAGCACGACAGAAACCTCGTGCAACCCCATAGTAAAAATCGCACGGCAAAAACCTCGTGCATCACCACAACTAGTACCACAACAACAATGATAATAATACAAAGTACGACAAGTAAATCAACTCAAGAACTATTAAATCACAGGAAAATGTGGGACCAAATCACAAGGAATAACCATTGTAAAGAATGCAAGGCGTAAAGAGAACAACTCAACAAAGGGAAACTAATGTGTATCAATGATCCCATAATATACGTTTTAATAACAGGGAAACTAACACGAGTCAAATAATTCCAAATAAAACAAGTCGACGAAGATATAGGATATCTAAAACTTCTTTTAAGGTTGAGGAATTACTAAGGATTTTCAACAATTTAATTAAGGATAAGCAGCGGAAAGATAATCATAACCTTAATTAAGGCTGAACAAATTATAAGATGATATAATAATAATTTCAAATAAAGATAAGCAGTTATGAAAAGATAACATGACAATAAAGGAGGTAAAATCTTCAGTTAAGTCAAATAAGAGTCAAATAGGCAATAAGAATGAATCCTGAAAGCAATTAATTCTAATTAAAGCATGTAGAGGTGAAACTAGTAAATAAGAACTTAATCATATCAAGAACAACTTCATACTCAGTGAATATAAGGACCTAAGAATCCTAAGAGGCCAACTTTTCACAAATAAGTCCGAGCACGCACTCGTCACCTCGCGTGCATGGACTACAATCAACATAGAAGACTCAATCCTAAGGGGAAAATTGCTCACACAAGGTTAGGCAAGATACTTACCTCAAACCAAGCTCAACCAGTCTGTAAGAATGCCTTTTTTTCAATTATCCGACTCCGAATGGCCCAAATCCAATCGATTTGTATGAAAAACACACAAGGAAATGCTCAAAACCGAGCTCTAGAACTCCAAAAATGGTGAAAAATGACAAACCCTCGGAATAGAGGACTTTATATTCTGCCCAGGGTTTTGTGCATCGCGAACGCGGAGAAAGGGACGCGTTCGCGAAGAAGAGAAACAAAGCTGCCCAGTTGTTCTTCGCGAACGCGACAACACGTTCGCGAAGAGGAAAAATATGATGGCCCAATGACTACTCTTCGCAAATGCGTGAAGTAGTACACGAACGCAAAGAGTGTAATGGAATAACTACGCGAATGCGTAAGTGACACGCGAACGCGAAGAGGAAAATGATCACCAATGCCCAGGGCCTGGTTTGCACTTCGCGAACGCGAGATAGGGAATGCGAACGCGAAGAAGGAAGGTGGCAGAACTTCGCGAACGCGAGAGGGTGACTGCGTACACGAAGAGGAAATATTTCACCCTCCAAAATAACATTACGCGAACGCGAAGGCAAGGATACGAACGCAATGAAGGAAACCAGATGACAGATAACAATAGTTCAAAAATAGGGGAAAAAGACCCGTAGCCCATCCGAAACTCACCTAAGGCCCCCGGGACCCCGTCTAAACATACCAACAAGTCCTATTACCTAACACAGACTCGCTCGAGGTCTCAAATCACATCAAACAACGTCAAAACTACGAATCGCACTATGAATCGAACTTATAAATTTTAAATATTTCAACTTCTAAAACCCGTGCCGAAACCTATCAAATCAACCCGGAATGACGTCAAATTTTGCAGGCAAGTCCCAAATAACATAACGGAGCTGTTCCAACTCTCAGAACTGCATTTCGACCCCGATATCAAAAAGTCCACTTCCGGTCCAAATCTCCAAAAATTCGACTTTTGTCATTTCAAGCCTAAATCAGCTACAAACCTCGGATTTACAGTCCGGACACGCTCCTACGTCCAAAATCACCCAACGGAGTTAATGGAACCGACGAAACTCCATTCCGGAGTCGTCTTCACATAGTTCCGACTACAGTCAAAATCGTAAGACTTAAGCTTCCGTTTTAGGGACTAAGTGTCCCAAATCACTCTGAATCATCTGGTAACTGAATTCAATAACGCACGCAAGTCAATACACATAATATGAAGTTGCTCAGGGCTTTATGTCGCCTAACGAGACATAAGTCTCAAAACGATCGGCCGGGTCGTTACATCCTTCCCCTCTTAAACAAACATTCGTCCTCGAACGTGCTAAGAATCACCTCGAAGTCTTCAAATCACTGAAGGTACATATCCAACACACACCTACGGGCGACTCCACGTCACCCCAATCCACATAAGCCTGACGACACCATCCCAACTGTAATTCATCCTTTCCGCCAACACCGATGAGCCTTAGAGTCAAAATTCTCACCTCCATTTGTCTTCAAAAAACCCGATTCTAAATCCATAACCGATAATAGTCTCAACCAGCTGTAACAACTCATGCCTACACCCACAAGGTACGACCACACAGCAGAACACCACACATAGGCCCATAATCACATTTCTGATCACAATAGCTGCCCGAAATCAAAACCAGCATCGACAAATAGACCCATATCCGTTAGCAACCCATTTCAAACCTCCACAACATTGATAATGATGCAAGAAACACGAAGAACTCATAACTATACACCCAATTCAACAAGTCACAACTAACACCATCGGGCACACACCCCGCAGCCAAAACTCAAGAAGCACATAACGAATTTGACTAAGTATGTAAAGGGAAACACATAAGATAAATATCAAACGAGTCTGACAGGAACAACTTTCTAACAATACCCTACTACGAATCAATTCAAAAGGAAAAATCAAAGTACATGAACAAATCATAAGGATCTCATCCTGGTATCACCCTCCACCGCGGCACACAGCCCGACTCATATCAAATCACATAGAATCGCGAGGGTCTCGCCCTCTACTCTGAATCACAAGTCGAATACACATCATAACAATGGAAATCTTCCACTAACTCAATTCTGTCAATAAAAATCTCAACACTTGCTAAATTCTCACCCCGGTAGAGTATCAAATCACAAATATAACCAATTTACTTAGGAATCACATCAGACCTGCCATAATGGACAACATGAATTCACTTATAGCCTCGTAACGTTCGATAATGGATAGAAAACAAATGATAGACACGGCTATCACTCATAGAATCTCCCAACGGGGTAAACATCTAAGCATAATACTAAGTCATAAACTCACCCATAGGTGGAACAACAAATAGGGAAACTCGCCCTGATAAACAGAACCGAATCAAATACAAATAGTGCCCCTTTGTAACAAATCAAAAGCATACCTGTATGACATCATCTGGAGAAATGACCTCAAGCCTACTATATGAAACAAATCAACGGGCAGGTCCTTCCCCTCTTGGGCACCCTCTGCTCGCCTAAATACTCCGATGTGACACACCTGTCCGGAGTCTAGGACAATCTCTCACCCTGTGGCTGGTATCTCCACACTCGAAGTAACCTTTCTGCTGACATGGCTGTGGGAACTGTGCGGTACAGGTACTCTGAGACCCATGAGCACCTGAAGCACTATGCGAAGCCTGAAGTGCAAACTGAACTGGCTGACCCACAAAACCTCTACCATGTCGTACCCTACCTCCAAAATAAGGACCAGTAGATCTCTCCGGTCTATGAGGTCTCCTCACCTCCCTGTCCCCTCTCTCCTGATCTCGCCTGTACTCTCTCTCGTGGCCTCGCCCATCTCCTCTCTCCTGATCCCACATGCCGTCTACTCGGCGAGCGATCCCTACCACCTGCTGAAACGAAACATCTGACTCTAACTCCCGAGCCATGCTGAACCGAATATTATGTCTGAGTCCCTCAATGAATCTATGGACACGCTCTCTAACTGTGGCGACCAAAGAAGGTGCATGCCTAGCCAAATCACTGAATCTCACGGCATACTCTGACACTGACATAGTTCCCTGACGCAGTTGCTCAAACTCCGCACGCCATGCTTCTCAAAGGGACTGAGGTACAAACTCTCTCAGGAACATCTCTGAAAACTGAACCCATGTAAGTGAAGCTAACTCGGCTGGGCTACACAACTCATATGCCCGCTACCACTGGTAAGCCGCTCCCCTAAGTTGGAACGTAGTAAAAGCAACCCCGCTCGTCTCCACAATACCCATAATACGGAGAATGCGGTGACACTCCTCCAGAAAACCCTGTGCACTCTTTGAAGCCAAACCACTAAATGTATGAGGGTCATATTTCTTGAACCTTGCAAGTCTAAGTTGTTCTTTCTCAGATGCTGCTGCCCTGACCACGGGCTGAACAGGGACTACAGGCTATGTCGCCATGACACTTGGAACCTGATCAACATGAACTCGCTGCTATGGGGTATGGGCGGCGGAATTCTGGGCTCCTCCCCCGGTCTGTGAAATAGCTGGTGCAACCGGAATCAACCCCGCCTGAGCCAATGTACCAATCATGCTCAGGAACTGTGCTAAGGTCTCCTGAAGTCCGGGGGTAACAACAGGCGCCTCCGGTACCTGTTCCCTAACTAGAACTACTGGCGGCACCTCAACTGCTGCTCTAGTAGGTGCTCCAGCTGCGGCACGTACTCCTCATCGACCTCTGCCTCTGCCCCTAGCGATACCTACTTCGGGAGTAGCGTCATCGATAATTGCAGCTCGTGTCCTCACAATCTGTGAGAGAATGGAATGATAAAAGTTCAAACTCCTAGATCAATAAGCTCACACGATAGGAATGAAAGAAGTGAAATTGTCCTAATAATTCTGTAGCCTCTCGAAGATAAGTACAGACGTCTCCGTACTGATCCACAAGACTCTACTGAACTCGCTTATGACTTGTAGCACCTATGAACCTAGAGCTCTTATACCAACTTGTCACAACCCAATTTTCCCTCCGTTGGGTATCGTGATGGCACCTAGTCTTAGAGACTAGGTAAGCCTAACAATAATTAAAACAACAACATTATTTAAATAGAATCTCTTAAAATTCCCAAAACCAGTAGTACAAGTCATAAGCTCTACATAGTGTTTGCTAAAAAACTTCCAAATACAATTGTCCAGAAATAAGAATAAACAGTGCAAAATGAAAACTGGAAGGTGACTCTAAAGCCTGCGAACGCAGCAGCAGGTTTACCTTGAGTCTCCATAGCAACAGTTCACACAGCTAGCTAACAAGCAAGTACTTGGATCTGCACAAACATGTGCAGAAGAGTAGCATTAGCACACCACAGTGGTGCCCAGTAAGTATCAAGACTAACATCGGTGGAGTAGTGATGAAGAACAGTCAAGACGCCCACTGGTCTAATAAACTGAACAGATATAAGTACATGAATAACAGAAGTATAATGTATACATAAAGACTATGAAATATGGCTCAGAATACAGTAATGGCATTAAAGCAAGAAACAACAAGTATCAGCGGAATATCATGAAAATGACATAGACAAAGTGAATGGAGCACAACCTAAATCTGGAATCACGAATACAGCAAGGACAAGTAATAACTCAGTAATTACAACCGCCTTTACATCAGGTTTTAGTCAATAACTCCATGAGGTACCGAACCTCGGACAATTTACAAGTCACGGGTCTCAATACCTGAACCCTAACACTTGGCATCCTGTGCCCTCATAAAAACTCATAACCACACTGACGACTTACGTGCCAATAGAGCCATTCTCATATAGAAGACAAGTAAATAAGGGTGAGCATCTATGCTCAACAATATCAAGAACACCTCTTATCTGATAAGAGTGCTTAACTACGTGTATGCTTGTGCAAGTGTCCTAACATAGTCCATACCAGCAAATAAGCATAAGGAAAAAGAAGAACAGACAACACGTAGAATATTTTTTCACAGCTTTCACAAGATAAAGCTCACACCGGTACGTATACCACTACACAAATATCAACAACAAGAATGCCCGCAGGCCATAAATCATCACAAATCAATCCCTGACACAGCTCACCTTGTCTCGCCACGTGTGCAATAGTAACATAATACCCGCCTTGTCTCGCCACACCTGCATAATAATGTTCCCACCTTATCTCGCCACATGCGCAACCCATAAATATATATACATATCCCGCCTTATCACGATGCATCTGCAAATATCAATGGTAATAATAGCACAACAGAAACCTCGTGCAACCCCATAGTAACAACCACACGGCAGAAACCTCGTGCATCACCACAACAAGTACCAAGCAACAATGACAATAATACAAAGTACGACAAGTAAATCAACTCAAGAACTTTTAAATCACAGGAAAATGTGGGACCAAATCACAAGGAATAACCATAGTAAAGAATGCTAGGCGTAAAGAGAACAACTCAGAAAAGGGAAATTAATGTGTATCAATGATCCCATAACATACATTTCAACAACAGGGAAACTAACACGAGTCAAAACTTTCCAAATAAAACAAGTCGACGAATATATAGGATATCTAAAACTTCTTTTAATGTTGAGGAAATACTAAGGATTTTCAACAATTTAATTAAGGATAAACAGCGGAAAGATAATCATAACTTCAATTAAAACTGAACAAATTATAAGATGATATAATAATAATTTCAAATAATGATAAGCAGTTATGAAAAGATAGCATGAAAATGGAGGAGGTAAAATCTTCAGTTAAGTCAAGTAAGAGTGAAATAGGCAATAAGAGTGAATCCTGAAAGCAATTAATTCTAATTAAAGCATGTAGAGGTGAAACTAGTAAATAGGAACTTAATCATATCAAGAACAACTTCATACTCAGTAAATATAAGGACCTAAGAATCCTAAGAGGCCAACTTTTCACAAATAAGTCTGAGCACGCACTCGTCACCTCGCGTGCATGGACTACAATCAACATAGAAGACTCATTCCTAAGGGAAAATTCACTCACACAAGGTTAGGCAAGATACTTACCTCAAACCAAGCTCAACCAGTCTGTAAGAATGCCTTTTTTCAATTATCCGACTCCGAATGGCCCAAATCCAATCGATTTGTATGAAAAACCCACAAGGAAACGCTCAAAACCGAGCTCTAGAACTCCAAAAATGGTGAAAAATGGCAAACCCTCGGAATAGAGGACTTTATATTCTGCCCAAGGGTTTTGTGCATCGCGAACGTAGAGAAAGGGATGCGTTCGCGAAGAAGAAAAACAAAGCTGCCCAATTGTTCTTCTCGAACGCGACAACACGTTCGCGAACGCGAAGAGGAAAAATATGATGGCACGACTACTCTTTGCGAACACGTGAAGTAGTATGCGAACACGAAGAGGAAAATGATCACCAGTGCCCACGGCCTAGTTTGCACTTCGCGAACGCGAGATAGGGAATGCGAACGCGAAGAAGGGGGGTGGCAGAACTTCGCGAACGCGAGAGGGTGACTGCTAATGTGAAGAGGAAATATTTCACCCTCCAAAATAACACTACGCGAACGCGAAGGCAAGGATACGAACGCGATGAAGGAAATTAGATGACAGATAACAGTAGTTCAAAAATAGGGGAAAAAGACCCGTAGCCCATCCGAAACTCACCCGAGGCCCCCGGGACCCCGTCTAAATATACCAACAAGTCCCATTACCTAACACGGACTCGCTTGAGGTCTCAAATCACATCAAACAACGTCGAAACTATGAATCTCACTATGAATCGAACTTATAAATTTCAAATCTTTCAACTTCTAAAACCCGTTTCGAAACCTATCAAATCAACCCGGAATGACATCAAATTTTGCAGCCAAGTCCCAAATAACATAACGGAGTTGTTCCAACTATCGGAATCGCATTCCGACCCCGATATCAAAACGTTCACTTCCGGTCCAAATCTCCAAAAATTTGACTTTCGCCATTTCAAGCCTAAATCAGCTACAGACCTCGGATTTACAGTCCGGACACGCTCCTAAGTCCAAAATCACCCAACGAAGCTAATGGAACCGACAAAACTCCATTCCGGAGTTGTCTTCACATAGTTCCGACTACGGTCAAAATCCTAAGACTTAAGCTTCCGTTTTAGGGACTAAGTGTCCCAAATCACTCTGAATCATCCGGTAACTGAATTCAACCACGCACGCAAGTCAATACACATAATATGAAGCTGCTCAGGGCCTTATGCCGCCGTACATGACTTAAGTTCTTAAAATGACCGGCCGGGTCATTATACTCGCCTGCCAAGCCTCGCATCTGCGCACATTTCTCGCACCTGCGCCTTCGTAGGTGCGCCCAAAATTCTACACCTGCGATGGCAACCTCCCCTGCCCTTTCCGCTTCTGCAAATAAAGATCGCATCTGCGAGTGTCGCAGCTGCGATTGTCTAAGCACAAGTGCGATCGTACCAAGAAGATTTTGGTTCTTCCTCCAAATTCCAAAATTGGTCTGAGCCTTGTCCGTTTAACAATCAGGGCCCTCGGGACCTGGCCCAAACATACCAACAAGTTTGAAATCATAAAACGGACATGTAAAACAACATCAACACTAAGAATAATACCTCAAACCAAATCGATTCAACTTAAAAATTTTAAATTCTTTAAACTTTACTCCGAACGCGCCGAAACATACTTATACTACTCGGAATGACACCAAATGTTGCGTGCAAGTCTTAAATCTCCCAAACTCGAAATTTCAGACGGACCTGGATTACTCCAAAACCTATTCCAAACCAAATTTAAAGAACTTTAAACCTTCAAATAGTTAATTTTTACTATTAAGCGCTAAAACGCTCCCGGGTTATCAAAAACACGATTCGAACATACGCCTAAGTCCGAAATATCCTACGAACCTATTGGATCAGTCAAATCCCGATTCCGGGGTCGTTTTCTCAAAATGTTGACTGAAGTCAAACTTAGCCTTTTAAAGCCAAACTAAGAGACCAATTATTCCGATTTCAACCCGATCACTTTCAAATTCGGAACCAACCATCCCCGCAAGTCATAAATTAATAAAAACATATACGGGGAGTTTTATTTAGGGGAACGGGATTCTAACTTTCAAAATGACAGGTTGGGTCATTACATTAGCACTTCACTATAGTATCCAAAAAATATCGGACCAAATACTACTCTTATAAAGAGATTTGACTGTACTCATGGTAGCACATCCTAACTGTATATTTTGACACGAACCCTACGCACAAGTCCAGAGTTTTCTTTCTTTCATAGTTAAATTTACTTTAGATATTTCTAATAAGTCAAGTCAAGCTTTGGGGCAACAATATGTAGCAGATGACACATGCTCGCAATTCAACTACCGGGAACAATATTTTACGCAAGAAAAGTTATCAGGAATAATCTAATATCTATATTTCTATGGAGTTAGAATTAATAAAATACATTAATAGTATTTGTAAAATAATTAAGCAAGAAGATTAAGTATATTTCTATTTTAGTCACGAGTATATTCCCTAATGCCTACATTATATTAAAGAACTTGCCATATTCAAACTTGTTGCAATTAAGAATTCTCTTTTTTCAACTTGAGTACGGGATTCACATAGAATTTAATTGGTGAGCAAGAGGTGTGACACTAGCTATATATGTTTTGCTCGCTTAGATTTTTGCCTCCAACACGACTCTCGCATCGTTTTCAATTGCATCGTTTTGTTCCTAATTCATCAAATTACATCCCATTAGCAGAAAAGTAATACTTTAACAAAATTGGACATATTTATCACATAGAACTCATCAAAGACAATAAGATCGAAGATATATTAATATCAAAATATATGAAAATATGCCAAACATCACTTGATTTAAAGAACAATGGGGAACAGCATGCCACAAGTGAAAATTTAAATTAAAGTATTTTTAAAAATAAAAATATAACTATTTTTTTTGGAACAGACTAAAAAATAAAGTATACCACATAAAATGAGAAAAAACAAATAATGCATAACGAGATTCAAATGTTCAAAGGATGCTACCACAACATTTACTAACAAGTTTGGAAAAACAAAATTCCAAGTGTCTACAAAGGCATACTCCGAAGTGGGACTCCTATTGCTGTAAGGTGTTCAATCTTCAATTAGAAGTAACATTCAAGAGTTTTGATACATAATGTGGAGTTCTGCGCAACCTGCGCCATAGGTATTAGTACTATGTTCCAACCTTGATTTTAAGGCTTTAGTACTCGAGTACATGCCCAATGGAAGCCTTGATAAGTGGTTGTATTCACACAACTACTTCTTAGACATCATGCAGAGACTGAACATAATGATAGATGTAGCATGTGCATTGGAATATCTCCACCATGAGTGCTCATCACTTGTTATTCATTGTGATATGAAGCCAAGTAATGTCTTGCTGGATGAGAATATGGTTGGCCACCTAAGCGACTTTGATATTTCAAAACTGTTGGGGGAAGATGAGAGTGATTTAAACAATTAAACCTTAGCAACATTGGGTTATATTGCACCAGCTACGTCTCTTTATTTTGCTTTGAACATTGATTTTTCTTTCCTTTTTCCACCAATAAATGTTTACATTTTAAAATTATTTTATTGTGTAGAGTATGGTCAGGAGGGGTTGGGGTCAACAAAGTGTGATGTCTATAGGCATGAAAGATGTTGTAGGGATGCTAAAGAAGATCAAGATTCAACTTCTCGCATGTTGAGCATGTTCTTTGAAACTCTTGTTCCAAATCACTCGTTTGTTGCAAATGTTTGCTAAATTTTGGGTTCAAGAAAAGATTTTCTTTTTATTTTAGCACTTGTGTTGTACGTGATTCTGCTTTAGCTTCAAATATGCTAGTATCAAAGAATACTATCTCCTATTAAATATAATAACATACTCCAAATAAAATTTATGGGGTAAGAAAACTGCCCATTTTTGCCGTATGGAGATATTTTGCATGACCTTTGGGCATTTCAATAGAGTAGTCTCCCGACACGCGTGTTATGTATGCGGCCCATATGAACTATTGTTTGCAAAATTTTAAACAATCATACAAATATTATTAGAAATTGACTTATATAATTTTTAAAAAGTACAAAAAAAGTGCAAGTTTCTGAAAAATATTTAGTGTTCATATTCAACTAACTCAATAAAGGACGAACATTTTAGAAAAAATGCATAAGTACCCCCTGACCTATAGCCGGATTTTCAACTACACACTTTATCTTTGCGGGGATCCTATTACCCCCTCTAAACCATTTTTAAATGAAATTACTTGTAACGACCCGTCCGATCGTTTTGAAAGCCATAGCCTAGTTTTTCCCCATTTCTACTTCTTTATGTGTTATTTAGCCGTATTGTGTTATATCGGGTTGGTTGGTATGGGTCTGGAGTGGTTTCGGAGTGGATTGCGACACTTAGTCTCTAAAGTAGAAGCTTAAGTTGGAGAAGTCAACCGGATATTGACTTATGTGTAAACGATCTCAAAATTTAATTCTAACGGTTCCATTAGCTTTGTTAGGTGATTTTGGACTTAGGAGCGTGTCCGAAATATAATTTGGAGGTTTGTGGTAGAATTAGGCTTGAATTGGCGAAATTGAAAATTTGGCAATTTTTGGTCGGTAGTGAAAAATTTGATATCGGGGTCAGAATAAAATTTTGGAAGTTGGAGTAGGTTCGTAGTATCATTTGTGTCATGTGTGCAAAATTTGAGGTCATTCGGACCTGGTTTGGTTGGATTCGGCATCGGTTGCCGAATTTGGAAATTTAGAAGTTCTTAGGCTTGAATTCGAGGGTAATTTGGTGTTTGGATATTGTTTTAAGTGATTCGAAGGTTCGACTAAGTTTGTATGTTGATATATGACTTGTTGGTATTTTTGGTTGAGGTCCCGAGGGCCTCAGGGCGATTCCGGGTGTTTAACGGATTTGTCGAAGTTGAAAAATGCAGCTGTAGCTGCTGCTACTTCTATTTCCGCACCTGTAGAAGGAGGAGTCGCAGGTGCGAGGTCGCTGGTGTGCAAGGGGAGTCCGCAGGAGCAGGCAGCGCTAGGCTACGCAGGATGCACAAGTGCAAAGAATTGGTCGCATCTGCGAGCCCGCAGGTGCGAGACCTGGGGCGCAGATGCGGAAAGGAGGGCGCTGGGCAGGCTTTGCAGAAGCGGAAGGAAATGCGCTGGATCGCCTTCGCAGGCGCGGGGTTTTGGGCCGCAGATGCGGAACCTGGACTACTGAGTGAGTTCCGCACCTGCGATGTATTTTCCGCAGGTGCGGTGGCGCAGAAGCGTGAAGTTTGTCCGCATGTGCGAAAAACCTGGGCAGAAACCATAAATAGAACCCTTTGCAAATTTGGTTCATTTCTACAATTTTCAAGTCGGTTTTTGTAGATTTTGGAGTTATTTTTGAAGGGTGATTCTAGTGCTATTAGTGAGGTAAGTTGCTTCAGCCCTAATACTCGTATATATGGTGATTACCCGTTGTTTAATCATTGTAATTAGTGAAAATGAGGGGTTAGGGTTTGGAATATTTAGAGAGTAATTTAAAGGGTTGAAGGATCAAACGATGTCGGATTTTGATGGATAAGGTATGCTTAGACTCGTGAGTGGATGAGCTTTCTAGTTTTGTAAATTTTGTCGAATTGCAAGACGTGGGCCCGGAGACCGGGTTGAGCCAATTGCGGGTTTTGAGTCTAATTTGGTATCTTTCTTGTGGAATTCATTCCTTAAGCATAAATTGATAGCATTGTACTGATTGTGAATAGATTCGGAGCATTTGGAGACCGAATCGAGAGGCAACAGCATTCCAGAGTGGGACTTCTACATTGTTGAGGTAAGTAACAGTTTTAAATCTTGTCTTGAGGGTATGAAACTCGGAGTTTGGTATAATGTGACTGTTTGGAGGTAGCACCCATGCTAGGTGACGAGCGTGTGGATGTACGCCGTGAGGGATTGAGACTTGGTCCATTCCGGGAGACTGTGAAGTCTAATAGCCTTTATTTATGTTTATATGCATTCCTGTTTTACTAGAACTTGACTGCCTTTCATGTTAGAAATCATGCTTAGGCTATATTCCTGCTCATGGTAGTTATACTCAGTCATAGTGTTTCCTGTACATGTTTACCTCAGTTTCTATTATTTGTTTTTTCCTTATGATATACTGTAACACTTTGATTTGGGTTGCTTTCCCTTTCTTTATTGAGAGCTATGAGACTAGAGAGGTTCATGACTGAGTAAGGCCGAAGGCCTGGTTGTGAGGTATTGTTCTATGGCACATGAGTTGTCCGTGCAGCACGAGACTTGTCCGTGCAGATCCTTATGTTTATACTATGGCACGTGAGTTGTCCGTGCGGATCCAGATATGATATTATAGCACGTGAGTTATCCGTGCAGCATGCGAGTTGTGCCTGCTTATATCGCTTGGGCTGTAGGAGCCCCTCATGAGTCTAAACACCCCTAGTGAGCGCAGGTAACTATTGAGAGTGTATATTGAGGGCTGAGAGCCGAGAGTGTGAGGTTGAGATGGGTTAAGTGGCTGCTTCCTTGAGAGGCTGTACCTGCTTTATTTATTGTTGCCATTGGTTGTTACCTGTTGTTGGTGTGAAATTTCTCGAAGATCCATATGTGTTTTACATGGACGCGAACTGTTTTGACTTATACCACAGGATTTGAAAACATGTTCACTCTTTAGTGAACAACAACAACAACAACAACAACAACAACAACAACAACAACAACAACAACAACCTAGTAAAATCCCACTAATTGAGTCTGGGGAGGGTAGTGTGTACACAAACCTTACCCCTACCCCGAAGGAGTAGAGAGGCTGTTTCCGAAAGACCCTCGGCTAAAAGCAAAAGGACAAAAAGGAGACAATATTAGTATCACAACAACAATCATAGGATAAGTAAATAGGAACACCATGAAATAAAATCCAGAAGAAAGATGCAAAGCAAAGGGAGACAATATTAGTAAATATTAGTATCACCACAACAGTCATAAGAAAAATAGGAACACCATAAAATCTAGAAGAAAGATGCAAAGCAAAAGCGATAGCTAGTAAATAGAACATGCACTGAAAAGGGAAATAGTAAGCCATAACATTCCCACTAGCTATCTTAGAAAAAACCCCTACATGGCTCGTCCCATCATGGTATGAAGAAAGGCAGGACTCAACTACCTCACTCTTTACTAAAAACTTTTAAAAATGAAATGTACCGTATAGCTCGTCACTGCTTCTCAGTTCCTTATTTATTTCTGTTACTTGCTGAATTAGTTGTACTCATGCTACACCATGCACTTCATGTGCAGATCCATGTGTGTTTGATTACGGAGGTCATTGAGTCCGGGAGGATCGAGTACCGGAGACTACGAGGTAGTTGCCAGCATCCGCAGGGCCTTGTCTCTCCTTCTATATATTTCTTTCTATCTTGTATTGATACTTAGTCACTAGTTGTATTAGTTTGGTTATCTTGATGCTCATGAGATAGTGACACCCCGATGTCGGGCTTTGTTTTTCGCACTTATGTTTTTATTTGGATTTTACCCAGTATTTATGAAAAACTCCAGATATTTTTAAATCTCTTAATTCATTTCTGTTAAAATTTTGAACGAGTCTTGGAAAGGTCGGCTTGCCTAGTACAATGATAGGCTCTATCACGACATGGTTAGTTTGGGTCGTGACAGATTGGTATCAGAGCCTAGGTTACATAGGTCTCACGAGTCATGAGTAGGTTTAGTAGAGTATTGTGGATCGGTGCAGAGACGTATGTACTTATCTTCGAGAGGCTGCATAACCTTTAAGAAAAAATTCCACATTCTTGAATTTTTATCTTGCGAATTTGTTGATTCTAGTAACTGAACATCTGTTATTTCATTCTATCACAGATAGTGAGGACTCGTGCTACCGGTCAGGAGGGCCAGCCACCAGTACCACCGGCCAGGGCCGCGAGAGGTCGAGGCCGCGGTGGAGGTCGTGGTAGGGGCAGAGGTGCAACCCGTACATCAGCTGGGGCAGTACCTGCAAATCCACCAGTTGTCCCAGATCAGGACCAGGTTCTAGTTGTTGATACACCAGCTTAGGCACCACCTGTGCCTATTGTGATTTCAGGCCTTTAGGAGGCCCTAGCTCAGATTCTAACAGCGTATACCGGCCTTTCTTAGGCGGTCTCTATGTCAACGGCCACAACCACTTCTCAGGCTGGGGGAGGCACTCAGACTCCCATCGCGCACACATCCAAGCAGGTTGTTCGAGAACTTCAGACACCAGAGGCACCACCAGCCCAGCCGGTTACAACTGCACAGGATTATGTGGTTCCTACTATGCCTGAGGATGATCAGCGTAGGTTGGAGAGGTTTGGGAGACTCCAGCCACCACCCTTCAGTGGCATAGAGATAGAGGATGCTCAAGACTTCTTGGACAGGTGTCAGAGGATACTCCGTACTATTGGTATTCTGGAGACTTGTGGGGTCTCATTCACTACTTTTCAGTTTTCTGGGGCTGCACTCAGATGGTGGGAGACTTACGAGAGGCGTAGGCCTACTGGGGCAGCACCCCTTACTTGGAAGCAATTCTTCGTGGTCTTTTTGGAGAAGTTCGTGCTTTAGTCCCGCAGAGAGGAGTTGCGCAGACAGTTTGAGCAGCTTTGCCAGGGCGACATGTATGTGACGCAGTATGAGATGCGATTCTCAGAGTTGGACCATCATGCTATCTGGTTGGTTCCCACAGACTGGAGAGAAAAATGAGGTTTATAGATGGTCTCACTTTTCAGCTACGGTTACTCATGACCAGAGAGAGGGTGTCTGGTGCTACCTTTGATGAGGTTGTCGACATTGCTCGTCAGATTAAGGTGGTTCGCAGTCAGGAGAGGGTTGAGAGGGAGGCCAAGAGGCCTCATGGTCATGGTGGATTCAGCGGTGCTCCTTTTGGTGGTCAGTTCCAGAACGGTAGAGGTCGTCATTTCAGACAGGCTCAGACAACTCGGCCATTTCACAGTGGTGCATCTTTTGGCCATGGTTCTCACAATCATTAGCAGGGCCAGTCATCATTCAGTGCACTACCAGCGCAGAGTTATAATCATGCCCCGCCCGCTCAGGTACCCTCAGGTAGTTCTTTTGGCCATTAGGAGCAGCAGTTTCATCAGAGGAGGGGTTGTTTTGAGTGCGGAGATTTTGGTTACATTATGAGATATTGCGCTAGGCAATTGGGTGGAACTCCACAGTGGAGTACCCGGCCGATAGCACCAACATAAGTTCCTCCACCACCCGCCCAACCAGCTAGGGGTGAAGCTCAGCCAGCTAGGGGTGGAGCGCAGTCAGCTAGGGGTCGCCCGAGCGGGGGAGGTAAATCAGGGGGTGGTCAAGCCCGTTTCTATGCCATCCCTACCAGACCAAATGCTATTGCTTCAGATACTGTGATTATAGGTATTATCTCAGTTTGTCACAGAGATGCCTCGGTATTATTTGACCCTGGTTCCACGTATTCATATATTTCCTCGTATTTCACCCATTTTTTGGATATGCTCTGTGAGTCTTTAGTTTTATTTGTACATGTATCTACTCCTGTGGGCGATACTATTATTTTGGACCGCATATATTGGTCATGTGTGGTGACTATTAGGGGTCTTGAGACCCGAGTGGATCTATTGTTGCTCAATATAGTTGACTTTGATGTGATATTGGGTATGGATTGGTTATCTCCGTGTTATGTTATTCTAGATTGTCACACAAAGACCGTGGCATTGGCTATGCCGGGATTTTCGAGGGTTGAGTGGAGAGGTTCTGTAGATTATGTACCAAGTAGGGTGATTTCATATTTGAAGGCTCAGCGTATGGTTGAGCGGGGTTGCCTGTCTTATTTGGCTTTTATGAGGGATGTTAGTGCAGAGACTCCTACCATTTATTCTATTCAGGTGATACGTGATTTTCTGGATGTGTTTCCTGCAGACCTGTCCGGCATGCCGCCTGACAACGATATTGACTTTGGTATTGATTTGGTGCCGGGCACTCAGCCCATTTCTATTCCACCGTATCATATGGCACCGACAGACTTGAAAGAATTGAAATAACAGCTTCAGGAACTCCTTGATAAGGGGATTATTCGGCCTAGTGTGTCACTTTGGGGTGCACCAGTTTTATTAGTGAAAATAAAGTATGGTTCCATGAGAATGTGTATTGATTACAGGAAGTTGAAAAAGGTCACAGTCAAGAACAAGTATCCTTTGCCTCGTATTGATGATTTATTTTACCAGCGTCAGAGAGCGAGGGTGTTGTCCATGATTGATTTCAGGTCCAGGTATCACCAGCTGAAGATTCGGGATTCGGATATTCTTAAGACAGCTTTCAGGACCCGATATGGCCATTATGAGTTCTTGGTGATGTTTTTTGGGTTGATCAATGCCCCAGCAGCATTTATGCATTTGATGAATGGTGTATTCCAACCCTGTTTGGACTCATTCGTTGTTGTATTCATTGATGACATCCTGGTGTACTCTCGTTGCCAAGAGGAGCACACTCAACATTTGAAGATTGTATTACAGAGATTGAGGGAGGAGAAGTTGTATGCAAAGTTCTCCAAGTGTGAGTTTTGGCTCAGTTCAGTAGCATTCTTAGGGCACGTGGTGTCCAGTGAGGTTATTCAGGTGGATCCGAAGAAGATAGAGGCGGTGTAGAGTTAGCCTAGACCGTCCTCAGCCATGGAGATTAGGAGCTTTCTTAGTTTGGCGGGTTATTACCGTCATTTTGTAGAGGGATTTTCATCTATTGCATCGCCCTTGACCAAATTGACCCAAAAGGATGCTCCATTCAGATGGTCGGACGAGTGTGAGGAGAGCATTCAAAAGCTCAAGGCTGCTTTGACTACAGCTCCAATGTTAGTTCTTCCATCAACTTCAAGTTCTTACACTGTGTATTGTGATACCTCGAGGATAGGCATTGGTTGTGTTTTCATGCAGGAGGGTAGGTTATGCCTCGTGCCAATTGATGACCCATGAGAAGCATTATCCTGTCCATGATCTTTAGTTAGCAGCCATTGTTCACGCCTTGAAAATTTGGCGTCATTATTTGTATGGGTTTCATTGTGAGATCTATACTGATCTCCGGAGTCTGCAACACCTTTTTAAGCAGAAGGATCTTAACTTGCGTCAGCGGAGATGGTTGGAGCTTCTTAAAGACTATAATATTACTATTCTGTACCATCCGGGGAAGGCTAATGTGGTGGTCGATGCTTTGAGTCGCCTGGAAGAGAGTTTGGGGAGTTTAGCATATTTTCTAGCAGCAGAGAGACCTTTGGCATTGGATGTTTAGGCCTTAGCGGGCCAGCTTGTGAGGTTGGATATTTCAAAGCCGAGTCGGGTGTCGGCTTGCGTGGTCTCCAGGTCTTCTCTTTATGACCGTATCAGGGAGCGTCAGTATGATGACCCCACTTACTCGTTCTTCAGGACAGGGTTCGGAGAGGTGATGCTAGGGATGTGACTATTGGTGATGACGGCATATTGAAGATGCAGGGCCGGATATGTGTGCCTAATATAGATGGGCTTCGGGAGTTGATTCTTGAGGAGGCCCACAGTTCGCGATATTCCATCCATCCGGGTGCCGCAAAGATGTACCAGGATTTGAGGCAGCACTATTGGTGGAGGTGGATGAAGAAGGATATAGTTGGGTTTGTAGCTCAGTGTCTCAGTTGTCAGCAGGTTAAGTATGAGCATCAGAGACCGGGTGGCTTGCTTCAGAGATTAGAGATCCCAGAGTAGAAGTGGGAGCGGATCACCATGGACTTTGTAGTTAGGCTCCCACAGACTTCGAGGAAGTTCGATGCTATTTGGGTTATTATGGATCGGCTGACCAAGTCCGCGCACTTCATTCCAGTTGGTACTACTTACACTTCAGAGTGGTTGGCTGAGATTTACATCCGAGAGATTATTCGCCTGCATGGTGTCCTAGTTTCCATCATTTCAAATAGGGGCTCTCAGTTTACATCGCAGTTTTGGAGGGCAGTGCAGCGAGAGTTGGGTACTCAAGTTGAGTTGAGCACAACTTTTCACCCTCAGACGGACGGGCAGTCCGAGCGCACTATTCAGATATTGGAGGACAGGCAGTGTGCTTGTGTCATTGACTTTGGGGGTTTATGGGACCAATTTCTGCCACTCGTAGAGTTTGCATATAACAACAGTTATTAGTCGAGTATTCAGATGGCTCTGTACGAGGCTTTATATGGGAGGAGGAGTAGATCTCCGGTTGGATGGTTTGAGCCATTTGAGGATAAGCTCTTGGGTACAGACTTGGTCTAGGATACATTAGATAAGGTGAAATTGATTAAGTAGCGGCTTCGCATGGCACAGTCTAGGCAGAAGAGCTATGTGGATAGGAAGGTCTGTGATGTATCTTTCATGGTTGGGGATAAGGTTTTGCTGAAGCTATCACCCATGAAGGATGTTATGAGGTTTGGGAAGAGGGGCAAGTTGAGCCCCCGGTTCATTGGGCCTTTTGAGGTGCTTCAGAGGATTGGGGAGGTGGCTTATAAGCTTGCCTTGCCACACAAATTGTCGAGTATGCACCCAGTATTTCATGTTTCCATGCTCCAGAAGTATATTAGAGATCCGTCCCATGTTTTGGATTTCAGCACGGTTCAGTTGGAGGGTGATATGACTTATGAGGTAGAGCCGGTGGCTATTTTGGATCGACATGTTCGAAGGTTGAGGTCAAAGGATATAGCTTCAGTAAAGGTGCAGTGGAGAGGTATGCCTGTGGAGGAGGCCACTGGGAGACCGAGCCGGTGATGCGGAGCAAATATCCACGCCTATTCGAGACTCGAGGTATGTTTCTAGACCCGTTCGAGGATGAACATTTGTTTAAGAGGGGGAGGATGTAACGTCCCGACCGGTCGTTTCGAGAGTCATAGCCCTGTTTTCCCCTATTTTTGCTTCTTTATGTGTTATTTAGCCGTATTGTGTTGTATTGGGTTGGTTGGTTCGGGTCTGGAGTGGTTTCGGAGTGGATTGAGACACCTAGTCTCTAAAGTAGAAGCTTAAGTTAGAAAAGTCAATCGGATGTTGACTTATGTGGAAACGATCTTGGGATTTAATTATGACGGTTCCATTAGTTTCGTTAGGTAATTTTGGACTTGGGAGCGCGTCCGGAATGTAATTTGGAGGTTCGTGGTAGAATTAGGCTTGAATTGGCAAAATTGAAAATTTGGTGATTTATGGTCGGCAGTGAAAAATTTGATATCGGGGTCGAAATGGATTTTCGGAAGTTGGAGTAGGTTAGTAGTGTCATTTGTGACGTGTGTTCAAAATTTGAGGTCATTCGAACATGGTTTGGTTGGTTTCGGCATCGGTTGCCGAATTTGGAAATTTAGAAGTTCTTAGGCTTGAATTCGAGGGTAATTTGGTATTTGGATGTTATTTTAAGTGATTCGAAGGTTCGACAAAGTTTGTATGTTGATATATGACTTGTTGGTATTTTTGGTTGAGGTCTCGAGGGCCTCGGGGTGATTCCGGGTGGTTAACGGATTTGTCAAAGTTGGAAAATGCAGCTGAAGCTGCTGTTACTGCTATTTCTGCACCTGCGGAAGGAGGAGTCGCAAGTGCGAGGTTGCTGGTGCGTAAGGGGAGTCCGCAGGAGCGGGCAGTGCTAGGCTACGAAGAATGCGCAGGTGCGAAGAATTGGCCGCATCTGCGAACCCGCAGGTGCGAGACCTGGGGCGCAGATGCGGAAAGGAGGGCGTTGGGCAGGCTTTGCAGAAGGGGAAGGAAATGCACAGGAGCACCTTCGCAGGCGTGGGGGTTTGGGCCGCAGATGCAGAACCTGGGCTCCTGAATGAGTTCCGCACCTGCGATGGATCTTCCGCAGGTGCGGTGGTGCAGAAGCGTGAAGTTTGTCAGAAGGTGCGAAAAACCTGGGCAGAAACCATAAATAGAACCCTTCGCGAATTTGGTTCATTTCCACCATTTCAAGTCGGTTTTTGGAGCTTTTGGAGTGATTTTTGAAGGGTGATTCAAGGGCTATCTGTGAGGTAAGTTGCTTGAGCCCTAATACTCGTATATATGGTGATTTCCCGTCATTTAATCAGTGTAATTAGTAAAAATGAGGGGTTAGGGCTTGAAATATTTGGAGAGTAATTTAAGGATTTGAAGGACCAAACGATGTTGTATTTTGATGAATTTGGTATGGTTAGACTCGTGAGTGGATGAGATTTCTAGTTTTGTAAATTTTGCCGGATTTGAGACGTGAGCCCGGGGGACGGGTTATGCTAATTTCGGGTTTTGAGTGTAATTTGGTATTTTATTGTGGAATTCATTCCTTTAGCATAAATTGATAGCATTGTACTGATTGTGAATAGATTCGAAGCATTTGGAGACCGAATCAAGGGGAAAGAGCATTCCAGAGTAGGAGTTCTACGTTGTTGAGGTAAGTAACATTTTTAAATATGGTCTTGACGGTATGAAACTCGTAGTTTGGTATAATGTGACTGTTTGGAGGTGGCACCCATGCTAGGTGACGGGCGTGTGGATGTACGCCGTGAGGGATTGACACTTGGTCCATCCCGGGAGACTGTGAAGTCTAATAGACTTTATTTGTGTTTATATGCATTCATGTTTAACTAGAACTTGACTGCCTTTCATGTTAGAAATCATGCTTAGGCTATATTCCTTCTCATGGTAGTTATACTCAGTCATAGTATTTCCTGTACATGTTTACCTCAGCCTCTATTATTTGTTTTTTCCTGATGATATACTGTAACACTTTGATTTGGGCTGCTTTCCCTTTCTTTATTGAGTGCTATGAGACTAGAGAGATTCATGACTGAGTAAGGCCTAAGGCCTGGTTTTGAGGTATTGTTCTATAGCACGTGAGTTGTCTGTGCAGCACGTGAGTTGTCCGTGCGGATCCTTATGTTTATACTATGGCACGTGATTTGTCCGTGCAGCACGTGAGTTGTCCGTGCGGATCCAGATATGATATTATAGCACGTGAGTTGTCCGTGCTTATAGCACTTGGGCTGTAGTAGCCCCTCATGAGTCTGAACACCCCCAGTGAGCGCAGGTACCTATTGAGAGTGTGTATTGAGGGCTGAGAGCCGAGAGTGTGAGGTTGAGATTGGTTGAGTGACTGCTGCCTTGAGAGGCTGTACCTGCTTTATTTATTGATGCCCTTGGTTGTTACTTGTTGTTGTTTTGAAATTTCTGGAAGATTCATATATGTTTTACATGAACGCGAACTGTTTTGACTTATATCACAGGATTTGAAAGCATGTTCACTCTTTACTGAAAACTTTTAAAAATGAACTGTACCGTATAGCTCGTCACTGCTTCTCAGTTCCTTATTTATTTTTGTTACTTGCTGAGTTAGTTGTACTCATGCTACACCCTACACTTCATGTGCAGATCCAAGTGTGTTTGATTACGGAGGTCGTTGAGTCCGGGAGGATCGAATACCGGAGACTACGAGGTAGCTGCCAGTGTCCGCATGGCTTTGTCTCTCCTTCTATATATTTCATTATGTCTTGTATTGATACATAGACACTGGTTGTATTAGTTTGGTTATCTAGATACTCACGACTTAGTGACACCCCTATGTTGGGCTATTTGTTTCCGCACTTACGTTTTTATTTGGGTTTTGCCCAGTATTTATGAAAAAATCCGGATATTTTTAAATATCTTAAATCATTTCTATTAAAATTTTGAAAGAGTTTTGGAAAGGTCGGCTTGCCTAGTACCACGATAGGCGCCATCACGACAAAGTTAGTTTGGGTAGTGACATTACTATACCCCTAGTGCTGATGTGCAAAAGAGAGTGTATGCCACTCTCCTTGGGAATGCGAGAAAGAGAGAGAATGCTGAAATTTTATTTTTATAAAGTATTGGAGTACTATTTTCTATTTTTTCTTTTCTCTGGTTTTTTCTTTTCCTTTCCTTTTATTTCCTCTAGTTTTAGTACGTATAGATTGGCCGGAAATTAGCTCCGAAATTCTCCATATTTGTTGGTGAGATCGAGTTGAAGATTTTGTTCTTTCCTGTCCATATTTTACTACACTTTATAGAGGATTACTGCTATTTCTAATCTTTTCACTCACCACTTTTAAACTTTCAATTGCAATTGTTTCTCACAAAAAGGAATGAAAAAATCTCGTCCCAATATCATTTTTCGATTAAACCCGGAAGAAGCCTAGAAAAGACTGAATAAGAAAAAGGTTTTTGAATATTATTTGCAAAATATATTCTCGCCATGCTCATCGTTTCCCGATTGGGGACTTCGGCCTTTCACTGCTTTAGGTAGTGAGGTGGGTGAGGGGAGTCCTAATTTTTTAATTAATCAAATTTGCATATAATAGAGAACAAGGAAGGATAATTTGGTTATTGATTGTTGATTGCTAGAAAGTTTTCTAGGAGCTCACTGTTTTTCTATTTGCTTCTTCAACCAAGAGAATTTCGCTACTTCACTTGTGGGTTGTGGAATGGGAGAATGTGGGTTGTGTGAAAAGGGAAAACGAATTTTAGAAAATACAAAAGTGACTTGGGAAAGGATGTAGATGAGAAAAAAACAAGAAAAAAACGATTTTAGTGGGAAATACATGTGTTAGGCGCGTGTATTTCACCACCAAATACAAATATTGTAGTGGCATTCCAGGGTGATACTAATTCGATTTAAAAATATTTCAGTGGGATAATAAGACCCCCGCAAAGATAAAGTGTATAGTTGAAAATCCGACTATAGGTGGGGGGCGAGGTACTTATGCATTTTCCCAACATTTGAAGAGAAACGTTTATAAAATTTAAGGAAGTAATTAGCTCGTATTAAGTAGGACAAGAACATTATTTTGATTTGATACCTCAATGTTTTCTTATACCAAAAGATTGTAAACACCTTTAATTAGTACAAGATTGTATATACTCATGATTATGATTATAATAAGTAAGCTAAAAATTTCAAGATACGTTTTATGCAGAAATGTTTTATTTTTAAGGGATAAAACGTCATTCAATTTTTAATGAACATTTTGGTGATTCAACTTTTTACATTGATCAGGTTTCTCATATTTATAATCGTAATAATAGAAAAATAATAAATAAATAAATAATAGTATTGTGGTTAAATACTATGTAGAAGCAACAAAAAGGTGAATTTGAAAAACGATTTACTAAAAGGGAAATAGGGGAAAGAAAGTGTTCAAATGATAAAGATTAACGCATAATTTGCAACAGAATATTAGACAAATCAGCATATGCATAACTCACCAAACCCCTTTTGTATAATGTGATAAACCCGCAACATATAATTATCAATTACGATGAACAAATTAAAATGAGAGTTAGATAATATATGTTCAAATATATTCTTACAAGCAGTGGGGCTCCAGCTTAAAAATAAAGAACTTTTCTTTTTCAAATTTAAATGAAAGTTCTTGAATGAGATAAATTTCTTCAGATAAAAGTTTCCTGGTCACATAACTTTACTTTTTTATTTTTCAGTATGTTGGCGCTACTTAGAGGCCTCCAATTAATGAATTTTGACTTGAGATCTAGACGCACTAATCTACATGCATGCTTAAGATTTCATCGAATTACACTCTAAAATTTTCAACAAGATCAATTATTTAAGGCATTCATCTCTATCATCTAGTTATATTGGCAAGATCGGCATGTTAGAATATCTAACATTGGTTGAATAAGATCAAGCATACAAAAAAAATTAAAACTGTTGGCGGAAAAATTACTTCGGCTCCGACAAATCGTAGTGTTCAGACAGAGGCTCAAAGTGGAGGAGATAGTGGGACATAGGATATGTCTGAATATGTTCAACTTTAGAATATCAAACTCCTTTTATTTCTCTTAAAGTGAAGGCCACTGATAAGGACATATGCACATATAATAATATACACAAATTCTAGCCAACTGTCATGGTTCTTTCTTTGTATAAATATAGGAATAGCACTGTACATATGACACTGCGAGAAATAGAAAAATATTTTTCATACCATCTTTCTTGAATTCTTCATGGTATAAGAGCAATACCTCACTAATTTTCTTTCAATTTTACATTCCAAACATCTTTTTATTTCTTTTCTTTGAACACCTACATAATGGGTACTGAAGAACAGTCTTCTAAATCCAAAACTGAGATTGATGTCTCACATTCTTATTTCCTCTCCTCCTCTGATTCTTCTAGTATGAATCTCATCAACACTACCTTTGATGGGACCAGCTTTGGAAATTGGAGAAGGGGAATCCTTATCTCTTTATCTACCAAAAATAAATTGGGATTCATCACTGGAACCTGCGAAATGCCAAAGAAAGCTTCATCTCTATTAGTTCAGTGGACACGTTGCAATGACATGGTAATAGCATAACTACTTAATTCTCTATGCAAAGAAATAGCTGAGTGTGTTATTTACTCACAAACTGCGGCAGATCTATGGAATGAACTAGAGGAAAGGTATGGACAAGCTGATGGTACAAAGCTATTTCAGCTTGAAAGAGAGCTAAACAATATCAATCAAGGAACTAGAGATGTAGCTGCTTATTTTAGTAAACTGAAAAGGATCTGGGACCAACTGAAAGAACTCAATACTTTCATGACATGCAGTTGTGAGTGTAGTTGTGGAGCTGTCACAACCTAAAATCTCACTTGTCGTGAAGGCGCCTATCTCAATACTAGGCAAGCCGACAATCTCAACAAACCACCATATCTTTTAAGTTTGAAAACATGATACTTAAATTCAGCGAAAGAAATCTCACAAATACATATATAAAATACTCCCAAAACTTAGTGTCACTGAGTATATGAGCATCTAAATAAATACAAAGTTTGACTGATAAAACATTATCTGAAAAGATAGAATAGTACAATAACTGAAAAGAGAGAGTCAAGGTCAGCGGATGCCAGTGAGCTACCTTGATAGTCTCCAACTGATAGCACTCTGAGATCTAACAGTCTCCGTGTCCGAAAGCACCTGGATCTGTACACGAGGTGCAAAGTGTAGTATGAGTACAACCAACTCGATAAGTAACAAGACTAACCTCTGGGCTAAAAATAATGACGAGCTCCGTAGGTACAGTCCAATATAGAAATAACAATACATAAATGTAGGCATGATTTCACGTTCAACGGTTAAACTCAATACAATTAAAATAGATCAATTCTGAATAATTTGAGGAATATGCCATCTCAGTGGACAAACCACATGTACTACTGGTCACTAATCATTCGGTCACTCAGTACTGTTTATGGCTAATCTATTCCAGGGATATTTTATCTCGTATATATATATATATATATATATATACGCATCGACTAACAGTCAGTCACTCAGTACCATATAAGGTCAATCCAGCCCCGGAGTAATTTATCACCAAATGTAAATGATTCGGACAAGATCTATCTCCAGGAACAAACATCTCAAATATAAATAAGTAAGGCAAGTCCATGCCTTAGGAAGTCCATCCCTTAAATAAATCATCTAGGCTCACTGTGGGGGTTGCAGACTCCAGAGGGGCTCCTTCAACCCAAGCGTGATATAAAGTCGATATGGACTACTACATGCGGGCAGTCCCGATCCGTATAATAATAAAGCCTATAAGGCATGCTACAGGCGGGCAACCCCATTCCATATAATAATAATATACATAGAGCCATATGAAATATGCACTTATAAAATAATTAAGTTCAACAGCAACACGACCATGTGGGTCCCAAAACTATCGGCACGTAGCCTAATCATGATCTTTAATACGAGTCTCAGTTCAATTTACTAACACATGGAGAATATGTGAATACATGATTCTTTAATTTTTTTACAACTCTACAGAATTTATTCAAGTCACAATTTCAATGGTGCACGTCCACAAGCTCGTCAACTATCGTGTGCGTCACCTCTAAAAAATTTATATAACACCAAATTCGGGGATTGATACCTTCAGAACCAAGTTTAGAAGTGTTACTTACCTCAAGCCGTGCAATTATTTACTCCGCTGTCCATTTGCCTCGTGAATCGGTCTCCAAAAGCCTCGAATCCAGTAATAATCAATTCAATTTAATCAATACAAGTTATTGTAATTAATTCCATATGAGAATACTAATTTTCCAATAAAATCCAAAATTTAACTCAAAAATTACCCGTGGGGTCTATGTCTCGGAACCCGAAAAAAGTTACAAAATTCGAAAGCCCATTCAACCACGAGTCAAACCAAGAGGGTTTTCTAAATTTTCAACTTAATTCACTCATTAAATGTTAAAAATAACCATGGATTTGGGTAATTTGACCAATATTGAATTAAGAACACTTACCCCGTTATTTTTCTTGAAATCTCCTGAAAATCGCCTCTTCCCGAGCTCCAATCCGTTAAGAATGCAAAAAAACTTAAACATTCTGTCCAGGCTTTTCTTATTCGCGAATGCGACAGCTCCCTTGCGTTCGCGAA
This sequence comes from Nicotiana tomentosiformis, assembly GCF_000390325.3. NCBI lineage: Eukaryota > Viridiplantae > Streptophyta > Magnoliopsida > Solanales > Solanaceae > Nicotiana > Nicotiana tomentosiformis. The sequence goes on along the minus strand of NC_090820.1, from coordinate 105,038,420 downwards.
GCACAAAATTGTGCTGCCTGGATTTCCTCCTTCGTGAACGCGAGCCTGGTCTCGCGAACGCGAAGACCAATTTCCCCCATGACGGTTTTCCCTTTCGCGAACGCGAGGCCTCGATCACTAATGCGTAGCTTTGCTCCTCGACCCTTCGTGAACGTGTGACCTCGGTCGTGAACGAGAAGCTTTTCCCCTCGACCCTTCACCTACGCGTGCCCTCAGTCGCGAACACGAAGCACAAAATGGGCCAGTCCAAATTTCCTCTTCGTGAACGCGAGACTCCCCTCGCGAACACGAAGAAGGAAACCAGATCAGGCAACAAAAAAATTCAAGCAGTTGTTTAAGTAAAAATTTTGATCCATTAACCATCCAAAACTTACCCGAGGCCTCCGAGACCTCAACCAAACATACCATCAAACCCTAAAAAATCATACGAACTTAGTCGAACCCTGAAATTACCTCAAACAATGCTAAAACCACGAATCATACCCCAATTTAACCCTAATGAACTTGAATCTTCCAATTACTAGAAACGACGCTGAAACCTATAAAATGACATTACACACCTATTTCAATTTCTAGAATCATATCCATTCCCCGATATCAAAATGTCAACTCCCCTGTCAAACTTTCCAAAAATTTAACTTTCGCCATTTCGAGCCTAATTCTACTACAAACCTCCAGATCATAATACGGACACGCTCCTAAGTCTAAAATCACCCAACGGAGCTAAGGAACCATAAAAAATTCAAATCCAGTGTCGTTTACACATAAGTCAATATACGGTCAACTTTTCCAACTTAAGTTTTTAATTTTGAGACTAAGTGTCTCATTTCATTTCAAAACGTCACCGGACCCAAACCAATTACCCCGAAAAGTCATATAACAACTGTAAAGCATAAATTGAGCAGTAAATGGAAAAATATGACTATAATACTCAAAACAACCAATCGGGTCATTACAGGAGCTAAGGAGCACAATCACAAGATGCCTGAGGATCTACAACGTAGTCAGAGGAAATGTGTTGATGATGAAGCCTCTCCCTACTACAGCACAGGCTTACTCTATCATTTTGCATCAGGAGTTAAAAAGAGAGGTACATTCTACTCATCAAATTCTTAATGACTCTTCTACTTTCACGACTGGGCAAAAAATGGACTCCACAAAAGAAAGTTATGGAAACTAAAGGAGCAAGTCACTATCCAGCAAGAAAGAATGATTTATATTGCAGATATTACGAGAAAATAGGTCATGAAAAAGAGTAGTGCTGTAAATTAGTAGGATATCCTCAACACATAAAGATTAAGAAAATAACAAGGGAAATTTTGGAAACCAACAAGAAAATGTTGGAGAAGTTGATGAGTCTCTCACCTCATGAATTAGAGGAAATGCAGTCTCAAATATGGTTACTAGCTAAGGGTTCAATAAAGAGCAATGTGACAAGTTGATTCAATTATTCCAATATATACAGGGAGGTGGTTCTATTGCCTCAACTTCTGAATCCTCTGCAAGTGCAAACTTGACTGGTGTTAAAGCTAACTGCCACATTTTCACTTCATTTTTTTTCTATTATTCCTAGAGTTCCTCGGATAATTGACTCTGGTTCTACACAACACATGACTTTTAATAAATCCTTGTTACATGATGCCGTAGTACTTAGAAAACCCATATCAGTTAATTTACTTAATTCATATAAAGTAAAAGTTACTTGTATAGGAAAGCTTCAATTTTCTCCTGGTGTTGTGCTTCATAATGTGCTCCATGTTCCAACATTCAAGCATAACATTATTTCACTCAAGAAACAATGTGAGCAATTCAATTGTAGTCTGTCATTTGACAAAATTGGTTGTTATTTACATGTCCCTTCCTTGAGGAGGGGTCGAGTTTTTGGTGGTGCCTCTACTGGTCTTTACCTGGTGCAGAATAACTCTCTTTAGATAAACAAAGTTTTATAGATCTAAGGCTACCATGAATGAGAGCCAGCTACAAAGCTGAAATGAAGTTAATACATCTTCTGTTTGAAAAGCACATAAACAGAATATTCCTCACGCCGGTAGGAAATATACTCCTAGAACTGTGGTAAAAACCATTAAGAACTCTTCGAAAACCATTTTCACATAACTAAGCTATCAGAACCGAATCTCTCTAACTCAACCCAGCCACGCAGGTCACCAAAACCCAAGAGCGTTGCCACAAAACACCTATAGAGACTAGCCACATCATAAGTACCCAAAGAACCGATTATATCTATTACTATGCTCATCCAACCTACTACCACACTGTCTGATTTCTCCAAGACTCTTCCATATTGCCTACAAATTGATACTTCTCTGTGCTGGAACACCATGATCCTTAACCAAAATTCAACACACAAGAGACCCTAGTCTAAAACCACAATGTCCTAAGGCCCATAAGCCGCTGACTTCCCTCTTAAGCACCCCAAAGCACCACAACCGCAACACCTACTCTGAAGAGACTTTATGTGAACCTAAAACTATTTTATTCACCTTCTTGATGCTGAAATGCATAATCCACAATGGTATAAAAATGTCACAAGTCTCGACATCATCCAATGTAAATCTCAGTTTCTAGCCATATACCTATCCGAAATTCTCAATTGCTACATATAATTCTTGAATCCATTAGAACCATTCTCGAGAGTCATCAACTCTACTCAAATCTCAATTGCTCCGCCCCAAACAAGCCAAACGAGTGGTGCCCCATTGGCACGACGACACCCAAAGGAGTAACTCCACCTTAACGCGACCAATCAAATTCCTACTCCATGCACACTACATCCTTGACGATTAACCACTCAATCATTCCATGATTCCCATATACATATAGAGTGTAATACAACCCGTATCCAGAAATTCCCTTACTCGAGTCATCCTCAATCTCAACCCCTGCAGTCATAACTGATTCACCAGTATATCTCAACCCTAAACCAATACAATTCATAATCGTGCAATCAACTCGTCGATAGCAGACTCCCCCACTTGGCTCAAAGCCATAGAACAAAACAGTCGATAACATCACGATACCCATACTCTATTAATGCCAAAATTTCACACTGAAATTCAACTAAATCCTTCGTAAGCTAATATAACACAAACCATATAATACCTCAAATCGTCTGCAAATCTCGCATTCATCCTCGTGATAGTCAGGTGAACTGTTACAACTGATCCAAACTAAAATCACACAAATATGTCCCACTGGTTTAAAAGAAAGCCTCCACACAAAATTATAAAAATCACACATCTATAAACTACCTCGCAGGTTATAACCCACCCGCTTAGCCTCAAACTGACATTTCTTTATACCCTTTCACAGCCACAATTTGTAAGCAATCACTTAATCTCCCTCAGTCTGATCTCGACAATAAGACATGAGAACCTATTTCATTCCAGCATTAAGCAATAGAAAGGATGCTTCAATGCACTCATACTCGAGACTGTATGTCATATCAAAATGAAAATTAAGAACCCAATGGCCCCTCCTTTACATTTCAAGGAAACGCTTCTCGTCGCATTCGAATCATCTTAACACATCTCGCAGTCACATCATACTCATCACAAAGCCATTCTACCACCCATCGAGCCACAAATTCCACTTGTAGGGACACTACCGTACATATGAGTCCAAATGTAAATGTTACACCTGAAGCTACCTAACTTAAGCTACGGTCTAACCTTGGCCTGAAGTCCTTCGGACTGGCCCATCAACAAAACATAGAATACACATCTCGAACCTCACTTATAGAATCACAAGTCGGTGAAGCACAGCTGATACCGAGCGCTCATGTGCACATGCGAATGTGTGGAAGGAATTCAAAGAGTTATGTCTCAAGCTGAATCAATTCCGCATGATAAGGAAAGAAAGATGGAAAGCATATATCCTAAATGCCCTGTATCCACTCGAATATAGGTATGGACATCATCATACCGATCCGCAAGACTCTACCAGACACTTGCTCGTGACTTGTAGAACCTATAAACTTAGGGCTCTGATACCAACTGTCATGACTAGAAATCCACCTAGTCGTGATGGCACCTAAACCAACCCGTCAGGTAAGCCAAATAACCACTAACCAATTCTAATAACAATTAATAAAACAATTAAGTAAAGAAATATTTGAATCTAATACATTCCTCAATGACTGATAGTACAAGTCATGAGCTTTTAAGAATAGAGTTTACAAAGCTGAAATGAATTAAATACATCATCTGTTTGAAAAGTACATAAACAGAATTTTATAGATCTAAGGCTACCATGAACAAGAGGTAGCTATAACCGGAATGCAGTTATATCTTCAGATCCAGCTTCCAACGAACACAGCAACATCTGCACGCAAGGTGCAGAGGTGTAGTATGAGTACAACCGACCCCATGTACTGAATACGTAACAAACCTAAACTTATGTTGAAAGTAGTGATGAGCTTGTACCAAGGTCAGAGTCCAACTCCAATAACTAATAACAGTTATGACCTTAGTGGGTCCCAACAGAATAGGCATGTAGCCTAAACATGGCTTCTAACATGAATCATAGCTCGATAACTCTAGTACGTAGAGATTTCATGATTACAGACAAGTTTAGGTAACTATACAGTACCACAGAAATAACAAAATCACAGCTCACACGGTGCACGTCCACATGCCCGTCACCTAGCATATGCGTCACCTCAACACCAAACACATAACACGTATATTCAGGGCTCATACTCTCAGCTCCAAAATTAGAAGAGTTACATACCTCGAACAAGCCAATTCCAATATCAAGCAAGCCAATCCATACTCCGAAAATGCCATCCCGCGCGTTCTGACCTCTGAACGGCTCGAAACTAACCAAAAACAAATCAATTACTTCAAATAATGCTAAAAGAACCAATCCCAATCGAAAAAGATCAAATCTTGAATCGAAATACCAAACTCGGCCAAAAGCCCAACCCGAGCCTACATCTCGGACCCAATAAAACTCATAAAATCCGACAACTCATTCAATTGCGAGTTCAACCATACTAGTTTCACTCCAATTTTACTCCAAATCGATGTCCAAAACTCAAAAATGCACATTATGAAACTTTAGGCCAAAACCCCCAATTTCCTCTTTGAAATTCATCAACCAAAAGCTAAAATCGAAGATAGATTCATGAAATAAAACCAAAACCTAGTAGAGAGCACTTACCCCAATTAATATGGTGAAATTTGCTTCAATAATCGCCTCAATCCGAGCTCCATAGCTCCAAAAATATAAAAATGGCTGAAACACTCGAAATAGAGTTTTTATAATCTGCTCAAACGTCCCTCATTCGAGAATGCCGAAAACTCATCGTGTTCGCGATGAACAAAAATATCCTGCCACCAAAATACTCTACGCGTTCGCGGCACTCATCACGCGAACGCGATGACCACAGATGCCCCCGCTTCGCGAACGCGACATACCTTTCGCGATCGCATTGACGAATCCTCCAACTCCCAGCTACCAAACGTCAACACTACGTGAACGCATATCCCTGCACGTGAATGCTAAGAATAGCACATCAACCCACTGCGAACGCGATAAACAAACTACTGCACTGACCAAAATACTCATTGCGAACGCGTTGCTCTATCCGCGATCGCGAAGCACAACTCAAACACCAGAAAACCAGCAATAATAACATGGTCCAAAATAGCCCAAAATCAAATTGAAACACGACCGAGCCCCTCGGGACCCCGTCCAAACACACCAATAAGTCCCATAACATAATACGGACATACTCAAGGCCTCAAAATACATATAACAATATCGAAACTATGAATCACACCTCAATTCGAAATTAATGAACTTGAAACTTCAAACTTCCACAACCGATGCTGAAACCATCAAATCACGTCTGATTGACCTCAAATTTTGCACACCAGTACCAAATGACATAACGAAGTTGTTCCAACTCCCGGAACCACAATCTGATCCCGATATCCACAATCTCAACTCTCACTCAAACTTTTGAACTTTTCAAATCTTCAAATATCCAATTTTTGTGAATTTGTGCTGAAACCTTCTAGAAACATCCAAATGCAAATCCATATGCCCGGGTCCAAAATTACCATACAGACCTATCGGAACCATCAAAACTCCGTTATGGGTTCAAATTCACAAAAAGTCAAACTTGATCAACTCTCTCAATTTAAAGCTTCAACAATGAAATCAATTCTTCCAATTCGATTCTGAATAACATGAAAACCAAAACCGATGATTCACATAAGTCAGAATACGTCATACGGATCTAATCATATCCGCAAACTACCGAGCGCAGTGAAAATACTGAAATCGACCGGTTGGGTCCTTACAAATGTACATTCTATTATGGTGATGTTACTATACAAAAATGGAACAGAGTTGAGAATCGATAAAACAAAACTTTAGAGAATAACATATTGGTGTATTCTTGAAGCACAATGAGTTTTTTTAAATTGTTTTTTTTTCTTTTGGTTTCTTACTCGTGTTTGGTATTCGCTTTGGGGCCTGTCTAATTTGAATTTACACTAGGAACTCCCACTTTGAGGGGTAAAGTACTTCCTACTAAAGGCGACTCCATATCCGAAGCTCGATTCTGAAACCTCTGATTAAGGATAGAGGAGTACTTATCACTCCACCACAGCCACAACCTTTGGTGGTGAGTTTTTTAATATTTCTTAGAGGAACTCTGTGAATACAAATAATTAATATAAATGTTTGACATGGGAAAGACATTTACATGATATAATTGAAAAATAATTAATAAAAATTGCCAACGAGTTATTAGCAGAAATATAACAGCAAAACAACAAACAAATTAATGGCAATAACAAAAAAAAAAAAACAAATCATAGAGCTTACATGGTATAATCGAAAAATCAGCCTCCTTACTTCAAGGTTTTCTGGATCAACCAATTAAGAATAGAAATATTATTATTTAGCCTCCTCAATTTCCTTTCCAAGAGAGAAACATCACTCCCATAACTTTATTTGTTTTATATTTTCCGAGTAAATATTCCTTCGTAATTACTTCCTTTCTCATGGAGATATTATTTCCTAGTATTCAGTAGGATAAGAAGTCCAGATACTCACTTATACAAGCATCCCCTCTCGCAATTCCCTTTTATTATTGAATTTATACATATTTAATCTAGTCAAACTAATTAAATGTATATTTTAGGGCACCAAACAATCGATTTGATACACTTTCTTAGATATAAATGACAAGAAATAATGAAAACAACGAATGAGGAAATCAAATATAAAGTAAAACGGCAGAGAATTCTTATTGATCAAGACAACCTCTTTCTTGTATCTTGTTTTGTTTGACTAGCTAGAAATATAATGCGTTGATTAGAGAGTAAGAGATTGATTTCTTAGATGGGATACAATGTAGAGGAATAGGGAATTTAAATGGTAAAACTATGAAAAAATGCATAAGTACCCTTCTGACCCATACCCGAATTTTTAACTTCACACTCTACTTTTACGGGGGGTTTATTACACTTTCAAACTATTTTAAAGTAGAATTATTCGCACCTTTAAAGCTTGCGTGGCAGAGTGTGTGTATTTCGCTCTCCTTGGAAGATGGAGAAGCAAGAAAAATAATTTTAGATTTTTCTTTTTGCTTTTTTACCCTTTGTAGTGAGATATATAATTTCTTACTTCTCTTTCTCTTTTCCTTTTTCTTTATCTTTTTTTTTTACTTCATATTTAGTTTCTTCTTTAATTCTAGCGGATATTCACTCGCCATCGACTTTGTCTAACCATTCTTCTTCCATTTATTATGTTTTTCTTCTTCCTCTTTCTATCCTTTTCACATAAAAATTAAACTCTCAAAATACACTTAGATTTGAGGGAAAAAATTAATCATCGGAAAAATTTCCCATACCAGAAAAAATAGAGGTATTGAAATTTTAACTGGAAACTTTCGTCTTCTAACCTAGCAGACACACTTATACTCATATTATATACCATCACTCACCTCTTAATTATGACATACATTATCTTTATGTCACCCATAATCACCAATTATAGCCACCATCCGAATATCTACTTCCATAATATATAGCCATTAAAGAAGCGTAGCAACAGAAAAAGAAAAATATGTGTGAATCTTTGTTATTCCAGTTTGTTGGTGATGACTGGAGTAACGAAGAACCAAAAAGAGAAAGGAAAAGAAAATAAATAGTTTTCTTTTTTATTTTTTTTCAATGCAATCTGATGTGTCAAGCGAGTGTGATTCACTGCCTAATTAAAATATTGGTTGTGGTACTTTAAGGATGAATTTATTTGACTTTAAAAATAAAAATCCCGCAAAGGTAAAGTGTGTAGTTGGAAATTCGGCTATATGTGTAACGACCCGACCGGTCGTTTTGAGTATTTGTACCTCGCTTGGTGGTTTGAGGGAATGAATATCTCTGTATGATGTATTACGACTTGTGTGTATCGTCGGTTTTGATTTACGGGTGATTCAGAATTAATTTGGAAGAATGAATTTTATTGTTGAAGCTTTAAGCTGAAAGAGTTGACCGAGATTGACTTTTGTGAATTTGACCCTGGAATGGAGTTTTGATGGTTCCGTTAGGTACAGATGGTGATTTTAGACTTAGGCGTATGCCCTGATTTACATTTGGATATTTCTAGAATGTTTCGACGCTAATTGGCAAAAGTTAAAAATTTGAAGGTTTGGAAGATCATAAGTTTGATCGGGAGTTGACATTGATGATATGGGGTTCAGATTGTGGTTCCGAGAATTGGAATAGTTTCGTTATGTTATTTGGGACTTGTGTGCAAAATTTGAGTTTATTCCAAGTTTATTTGATATGTTTCGGCGCGAGTTTTGGAAGTTGAAAGTTCATTTAAGTTTGAACTGAGGTGCAATTCATCATTTCGATGTTGTTATGTATGATTTGAGGCCTCGAGTAGGTCCGTATCATGTTATGGGACTTGTTAACATATTCGTACGGGGTCCCAAGGGGCCCGAGTGACTTTCGGACGATGTCCAGACCATTTCATTGCAAGTTGAAATTGGCTAAGGCTGCTGATTCTGGTGTGGACGCATCTGCGGAAAATTGATCGCAGAAGCGACTTCGCAGATGCAGGGTTTTCCTTCACATAAGCGAAAAGGGTAGTTGGGCGTGAAGGCCACAGAAGCGGGATTTATTCCGCACTAGCAATATCGCAGAAGCGGAAGCAGTGGTCGCACTTGCGTGTGTGCAGAAGTAGAATTTGTTCTGCAGGTGCTATGGGCGAATTCCAGTGACTGTCCGTAGAAGCGCAAATTTTTTCGCACTAGCGACGCCGCAGAAGCACAAATTTGTTTGCAAATACGAACATGCCTTGGCATAGTGCTGGCAAAATAGGTTCATATGTTGATAGCTCGCTCAATCTGCCCATAATTTGGTGGGCTGGGTGAGTGATATATTAAGTGGGTCATATTTGGGCTTAAGCCCATATTTACCCGTAAAAATATGGGTATTTATGGGTAAAAAGCTGGGTTGTATATGGGTTAAGCTCTACACGATTTTTCCAAACTCTCACAACTCAAAAGCATTTTCGAGCATCAACTTCTTCTCTTTCTTCCACGGGCAAATCTTCTCAATGGTAATTCTCCTCATCTGAAACCTTTCTTCCTCATTTTCTCTCCTTTTCATCTTTTCCTTTCTCTTTTGAAATTTTAGGGCTAGACTGCTAGGGTTTGTGACTAACTCTAAAAACAAGCACAGGTTATTTTTTTTTATTTTATAAGGTTATGGTTTTACGGATGATTTCTTGAATATTTAGAGATTTAACCAATTTTCTACTTTGATTCATGTATAATAGTTTTAGAATTAGTTTTTTTTTATTTTAGGGATTGCAAAAAAGAGAAAAAAAAGTACTCCCTTTCCAGAAATTTATGCTTAATCTTCTATTTTTGAGATGTTTCTAGCCCTTTTTGGTTTGTCGTTTGCTTAATATTTTGTATCATTATGTTTTATGTTCAAATACTAAATATGCTAGGCTTGTATTTGAAATTTCCTATGTTAGGCAGAGATTTCTATTGAAGTTAATGAGGAGGCGATTGAGGAGTCAGAAATTAGTTCTTCAGTCCCAACAAAGCGAGTTAAAAAAAATACTTCCGTTGTTTGGAATACTTTTCAAAAATTGCCTCTTGCTAGCAATAGTGAAAGAGGCAAAGTGCAATGTAAATTCTGTAAGAAGATCTATGTGGCAGACTCTAGGTTTGGAACTTCAAATTTGAAGCGACATATTGATACACACATAAATAATAGACAATAGCGTAGGGGTGAGCCAATTGATCAAGCAATTTATTGTGAGAAACTGTCTGTGGCAATTCTGAAACATAACTATCCTTTCACCTTTGCCGAGCATCAAGGAAACAGGGATATCCATTTAAATCCAATGGTGAAAACTATTTCAAGAAATACCGCAAAGTTTGATATTTTGAAAATGTATTCTAGGGAAAAAGAATTTTTAAAGAATGAGCTTGCAGCGATTCCTAGTAGAGTGTGTTTGACTTCAGACATGTGGACTTCTGTAGCATCAAATGGATATATGTGTTTAACCACTCATTATGTTAATTTGAATTGGATTCTTCAAAAGAGAGTGTTGATTTCCGTCATGTGCCCCCTCCAATTCTGATACGGTTTTAGGTACCTTACTAATTGAGTTTATTGAGGAATGGGATATTAAAACGAAGATTTTCATTCTTACTTTGGATAATGCTAGTTGCAATAGGGGCGTGGTTGATATTTTAAAGGAGCGTTTATTTTTTAGGTGTTCACTAGTTTGTGATGGAAAGTTCTTTCATGTTCGTTGTGGGAACCATATCTTGAATTTAATTGTGAAGGCGGGTTTTTGAAAAAAGCTGATGCATCTATTGTAAAAATCAAAGAAGGTGTTAAGCATATAAAACATTCGGAAGGAAGAATTTTGAAGTTCGTGGAATGCATTAAGAATCTTGGGATACCGTGTTCAAAGAAGCTTCGCCAAGATATGACTATTCGTTGGAATTCTACTTATCAAATGCTTGAAAGTGCTCTCCTTTACCAGCAAGTTTATATTCAATATAAGTTAATTGATACGGATTTTAAATATGGCCTCTTTGATGAGGAATGGAAAAAGGTAGAGACTATTGCTAAGTTTTTGAAGCCATTTTATGACATCACTACATTGTTTCTTGGAAGCAAATATCCAACTGCTAATTTGTATCTACCTAATGTGTAGAAAATTCAAATGTTGTTAGAGGAACAAAGAGATGGCAGTGACCCAATTATGAATGATATGGCTACATTAATGTTAATAAAGTTTAAAAAATTTTGGAGGTCGTACAGTAAGATCTTATCACTTGCCATTGTCCTTGATCCCCGATACAAAAAGAAGTTTGTAAAATTTTGCTTCTCCAAAATTGATCATGTGATTGCTGATGTAAAGGTAAAAGTTGTTGAAGATCATTTGCAATTGTTGTTCAAAGAATTCTTGGTACTTTTGACCTCAATTTCCTTATCGGGGGAGCATGTTTAAGGTAGAGATACCAATGAAGGAAGAGATGAGCTTGAAGAGTTTGACGTATTTGAGAACCAGTTGGAGTCTAGTAGAGATAAAACACAATGTCATGACCCAAAACCTAACCCGTCGTGATGGTGCCTATCGTGATACTAGGCAAGTCGACCTTTCAGAAAGACTTTCAAAATTTAAAATAAATGAACTAAGACATTTAAAATAACCGCAGTTGTTTTTCATAAAAACAGGGGTAAAACCCCCCAAAAAAATATAAGTACGGAAAAATAGCCCGACATTGGGGTGTCACTAAGTCATGAGCATCTAGATATCCAGTCTAATAAAACAATGTCTAAGTATCAATACAGAAAAGAAGAAAAACATAGAAGAAGAGACAAGGTCTACGAACGCTGGCAGCTACCTCGTACTCTCTGGTACTCGATTGCACACGAACTCAACAACCTCCGTGATCAAACACACATGAATCTGCATGTGAAATGCAGGGTTTAGCATGAGTACAACTAACTCAGCAAGTAACATATTAAATAAGGAACTGAGAAGGTAGTGATGAGCTATACAAATTCAGTTCATTTTCAATAATTCCAGCAAAGAATAGACATGATTTCATATTTGGCAGTTCAAATCAAATCTGTTTTATACAGTTATAGTGCAGGTAAATCCGGATATAGAATCTTTCAGAAATTTCACGACAATGACAAATAGCAACTAAGTGCATCAACAAATGAAAAAGCACGTACAGCCTCTCAGCGCAACAGTCACTCAACTCGTGACAACAGCTCAATCACTCGGCTCTCAACCCTCAGTATTCACACTCATTAGGTACCTACGCTCGCTGGGGGTGTGCAGACTCAGGAGGGGCTCCTTCAGCCCAAGCGCTATATCGGTGTGGTGTGCAGCTCAATCCCATAATATATAAATAGCCATAAGGCTCGTTGCGGCGTGCAACTAAATCCCCATATATATATATATATATATATATATATATATATATATATATATATATATATACAGCCCTAAGGCTCGTTGCGGCATGCAACCCAATCCCATATATATATATATATATATATAAAACCCTAAGGCTCGTTGCGGCATGCAACCCGATCCATATACAGACAACCCTCATGCTTGTTGCGGCGTGCAACCCGATCCATAAATATACCTATAGCTCACAGCTCGGCACTCAGGCTCTAACTCAGTCACCAACCTCTCCAGTCCATCGGGCTCTCAGAAATTATAAAGATCAGGCAAAACAAAATAACATAGTGTATCAACAAGAATCAAGAAGAGACTGAGATATTATGGGCAAGTAAAACCATGACTGAGTACAAGACAGCAATTAGCAAATAATTCAACAAGTACGCGACCTCTGCAGATCCCAACAGTACTATCACATAGCCTAAGCATGATTTCTAACATGAGTTGCAGTCAAACGTTTATAACACAGAGAGGACAGTTAATTAACAATAGTCTATTCGACCTTACAGTCTCACGGGACGGACCGAGTCACAATCCCCCATGGTGCACGCCTACATGCCCGTCACCTAGCATGTGCATCACCTCCAAAATAGTCACATCATACCAAAATCCGGGGTTTCATACCCTCAGGACCAGATTTAAAACTGTTACTTACCTCAAACCGTGCAAAATCCTACTCCGCAATGCCCTTGCCCCTCGAATAAATCTCTAAATGCCCCGAATCTAGCCACAAGCAGTACGATATAATTAACATAATCTAAAAGAATCAATTCCACAAGAAAAATATGAAATTATAAGCCAAAATCCGAAATAGGCTCAAACCCGAACCCCGGGCCCACGTGTGCAAAATCCGAGAAAAATCACAATACCGAAAAGCCAATTTACTCACGAGTCTAACCATACTAAATTCATCAAAATCAGACATCCTTTTGTCCTCCAAATCCCCAAAATCCACTCTCCAATTCTCAAGCCCTTAACCCCCAAATTTCACTTCAGAATCTCGCTAATTAGATGGTCACCATCATCACCATCATCTCCGTGCTGGACCGTGTCCTTAAGGACAAGCAAATGAGGGTCCTCACACTGACACTCCCTGATAGGATCATAAAGAGAAGACCGAGAGACCACACAAGCCAATACTCGACTCGGCTCAGAAATATACAATAGAACAAACTGGCTAGCTAGGGCCTGAACATCCAATGCTAGTGGCCTCTCTGCTGCTGCAAGATATGCTAAGCTCCCCAAACTCTCCACCCGGCAACTCAAGGCATCAGGAACCACATTGGCCTTCCCAGGATGGTACAAAATGGTGATATCATAGTCCTTAAGAAGCTCCAACCACCTCCGCATACACAAGTTAAGATACTTTTGTTTAAATAGATGTTGTAAACTCTGATGATCAGTGTAAATCTCACAATGGACCCCGTACAAATAGTGCTTCCAAATTTTCAAGGCATGAATAATAACTGCTAACTCAAGGTTGTAGACAAGATAGTTCTTCTCATAGGGCTTCAACTAGCGTGAAGCATAAGCAATCACTCTACACTCATGCATCAGAACACACCCCCTGCCGATCCGCGAGGCATCACGATTCACAGTGTAAGAACCAGAAACTGATGGCAGAACTAGAACTGGAGGCGTGGTCAAAGCAGTATTGAGCTTCTGAAAGCTCTCCTCGCACTCTCCCGGCCACCTGAAAGGAGCACACTTTTGGGTCAATTTAGTGAAGGGCGATGCAATAGATGAGAAGCTCTCCACAAAACGGCGGTAATAACCAGCCAAACCGAGAAAACTCTTAATCTCTGTGGCTGAGGACGTTCTGGGCGAACTCTGAACCGCCTCTATCTTCTTCGGGTATACCTGAATACCCTTACTCGACACCACATGTCCCAAGAGTGTCACTGAACTGAGCCAAAACTCACAGTTGGAGAACTTTGCATAAAGCGTCTCCTCCCTTAATCGCTGTAACACAATCCTCAGATGCTGAGCATGCTCTTCCTGGCTACGAGAGTACACCAGGATGTCATCAACGAATACAATAACAAACGAGTCAATATAAGGCCGGGACACACTGTTCATCAAATGCATGGAGGTTACTGGGGCGTTGGTCAGCCAAAAGACATCACAAGGAATTCATAATAGCCATATCGGGTCCTAAAAGTTATCTTAAGAATATCTAAGTCCGGAATCTTCAGTTGGTGATACCGTGACCTCAAATCAATCTTGGAGAACACCCTCGCTCCCTGAAGCTGGTCAAACAGATTATCAATACGCGGCAGTGGATACTTCTTCTTGATTGTGACCTTGTTCAACTGTCTGTAATCAATGCACATTCTCATAGTACCATCCTTATTCTTCACAAGTGGAACTGGTGCACCCCAAGGTGACATGCTAGGCCGAATAAACCCCTTATCAAGGAGTTCTTGAAGCTGCTTCTTCAATTCCTTCAACTCCGCCGGTGCCATACGATATGGAGGAATAAAAATGGGCCGAGTTCCCGGTACCAAATCAATACCGAAATCAATATCCCTGTCAGGTAGCATGCCCCGCAGGTCTACAAGAAACACATCCGTAAAATCTCGTACCACCAGAACATAATCAATAGCAGGTGCCTCTGCACGAACATCCCTCACAAAGGCCAAATAAGATAGACAACCTTTCCCAACCATTTGCTGAGCTTTCAAGTTTTAAATCACTCTACTGGGAACATAGTCTATAGAGCCGCTCCACTCAACCCTCGGCAACCATGGCATCGCCAACGTCACGGTGTTAGCATGACAATCTAGAACAGCATGACATGGAGACAACCAATCCATACTTAGAATCACGTCAAAATCGACCATACTAAGAAATACGAGGTCCACTCTAGTCTCCATACTCCCAATAGTCACCACACATGACAAATATATACGGTCCACAATGATAGTATTACCCACTGGAGTGGATACACGAACAAATGCAACTAGAGACTCATGGGGCATAACCAGATAATGAGTGAATTACGAGGACAAACCAGGGTCAAATAATAATGAGGCATATCTGTGGAAAACTGAGACAATACATGTAATCACAACATCCGAATCAATGGCATGTGCTATGGCAGGAAGAGCATAGAAATAGGCCTCACCGCCCCCTGATCGGCCTCCCCCTCTTGAGAGGCCCCTAGCTGACTGGGCTTCACCCTGAGCTGGCTGGGCGGGTGGTGAAGAAACTGGTGCAGATGTCATAGACTGGCTCCTCTACTGAGCTGGACCTCCCATTAGGCAGGGACACTGCCTCCTCATATGACCAAACTCTCCACACTCATAGCAAATCCCTGATGCTAGTGTTGTGGAGCCCCGTGCACCGGGATAACTGGTAGAAGGACCTGGCATTGACGAGCCCGGGCCCAATGGAGCACGGGACAAACTCTGAGCTCGGAGAGCATTGAGAGATGAATGGCCCTGCTGATAACTGTGTGAACCATGACCAGATGATGCACTACGGTAAACTGGGCGAGCCGTCTGAGCATGTCTGAAAGGATGACCTCTACCGTGGTGGAACTGCCCCCAGAAAGAACACAGCTTAATCCACCCTGTCCACGAGGCCTCTTGGCATCCCTCTCGACCCGCTCCTAGCTACGAACCATCTCAATCTGACGGGCAATATTGACAACCTTATCAAAAGTAATCACCGGACACTCTCTCTCTAGTCATAAGCAATTGCAGTTAAAAAGTAAGGCCATCTATGAACCTTCTGATCCTCTCCCTGTCTATGGGAACCAACCAGATAGCATGACTAGCCAACTCTGAAAATATCATCTCATACTGCATCACAGACATAACACCCTGACGATGATGCTCAAACTGTCTGCGCAGCTCCTCTCTGCGGGACTGAGGCACGAACTTCTCCAGAAAGAGAATAGAGAACTACTTCCAGGTAAGGGGTGTTGTGCCGAAAGGCCTACGCCTCTCGTAAGCCTCCCACCAAATGAATGCGGACCCTGAGAATTAAAAGGTAGTGAATGAGACCCCACTGGTCTCCAATATACCTGTCGTACGGAGTATCCTCTAACACCTTTCCAAGAAACCCTGTGCATCCTCTCCCTTTGCACTACTGAAAGATTGATGCTGGATCCTCCCAAACCTTTCTAATCTACACTGCTCATTCTTAGGCATAGCAGGAACAACATAATCCTGAACAGCGGCAACCGGTTCGGCTGGTGGTGCCCTAGGTGTCTGGAATCCTTGTACCACCTGCTCTAGTGTGCGGGCGGTGGGAGTCTGAGCGCCTCCCCCGGCCTAAAACGTGGCTGCTGCGGCCGGAACAGAGACCATCTGAGCTAGACTGGTACACACGGCCAGAATCTGAGCTAAGGCCTCCTTAAGGCCTGTAATCACAATGGGCACGGGTAGTGCTTGAGCTGGTCCCACAGGCTGGTCCACAACTGGAGCTTGCTCCTGAACTGGGGCAGCTGGTGAGTCTTTAGGTACTGCCCCAACTGTTGTGCGGGCTGCACCTCTGCCCCTACTGTGGCCTCTACCACGACCTCGGCCTCTCGTGGCCCTGGCTGGTGGCACTGGTGGCTGTCTATCCTGCCCTGTAGTACGCATCCTTACCATCTGTGAGAGAATTAGAACAACAGAAATTTAGTAACCAGAATCAACAGATTTGCACGACAAGAACTCAAGAATGTGAAGTTCTTTCGTAACTGTTCTGTAGCCTCTCGAAGATAAGTACAGACGTCTCCGTACCGATCCGCAAGACTCTACTAACACTGCTCATGACTTGTGAGATATATGTGACCTAGGCTCTAATACCAACTTGTCACGACCCAACACCTAACTCGTCGTGATGGCGCCTATCATGATATTAGGCAAGCCGATCTTTCCAAAACAGTTTCAAAATTGAACAGAAATGAACTAAGACATTTAAAATAACTAGAGTTTTCTTTTTCATAAAAACGGGGGTAAAACCCAAAAAATAAAATATAAATGCAGAAAAATAGCCCGACATTAGGGTCTCACTAAGTCATGAGCATCTAGATATCCAGTCTAATAAAATAGTGTCTAAGGATCAATACAAAAAATAAGGAAAACATAGAAGGAGAGACAAGGTCTACGGACGCCGGCAGCTACCTCGTAGTCTTCGATACTCGATCGTGCACGAACTGAACGACCTCCGTGATCAAACACACCTGGATCTGCACATGAAGTGCAGGGTGTAGCATGAGTATAACTAACTCAGCAAGTAACAAAAATAAATAAGGAACTGAGAAGGTAGTGACGAGCTATACAAATACAGTTCATTTTCAATAATTCTAGCAAAGAATAGACATGCTTTCAAATCCAGCAGTTCAAATCAAATCAGTTTTATACAATTACAGTACAAGTAAATCCGGATATAGAATCTTATAGAAATTACACGATAATGATAGATAGCAACTAAGTACATCAACAAATGAAATAGCACGTACAACCTCCCAGGGAAACAATCACTAAACTCATCACAACAGATCAATCACTCAGCTCTCAGCCCTCAGTACTCACACTCATTATGTACCTACGCTCGCTGAGGGTGTGAAGACTCTGGAGTGGCTCCTTCAGCCCAAACGGTATATTGCTGCGGCGTGCAGCCCGATCCCATAATATATAAATAGACATAAGGCTCGTTGCGGCGTGCAACATGATCTATATATATATATACAGTCCTAAGGCTTGTTGCGTCGTACAACCCGATCCATTACATATAGCCCTCAGGCTCGTTGCCATGTGCAGCCCGATCCATATATAAACCTATAGCTCACAGATCGGCACTCAGGCCCTAACTCGGTCACTAACCTCTCCAGTCTCTCGGGCTCTCTGAAATAATAAAGATCAGCCCAAACAAAATAACATAGTGTATCAAGAAGAATCAAGAAGAGACTGATATATGATGTGCAAGTAAAACCATGACTGAGTACAAGATAACAATTAGCAAATAATTCAGCAAGTACGCGACCTCTGCGGGTCCCAACAGTACAATCACATAGCCTAAGCATGATTTCTAACATGATTTACAGTCAAATATCTATAACACAGAGAGGACAGGTAATTAACAATAGTCTATTCGACCTTACAGTCTCATGGGACGAACCGAGTCACAATCGCTACGGTGCACGCCCACACGCCCGTCACCTAACATATGTGTCACCTCTAAAATAGTCACATCATACCAAAATCCAGGGTTTCATACCCTCAAGACCAGATTTAAAACTGTTACTCACCTCAAACCGCGCAAAATCCTACTCTGCAATGCCCTAGCCCCTCGAATAAATCTCCAAATGGACCGAATCTAGCCACAAGAAGTACGATATAATTAATATAAGCTAAAAGAATCAATTCCACAAGAAAAACACAAAATTATAAGCCAAAATCTGAAATAGGCTCAAACCTGACCACCGGGCCCACGTCTTGAAATCCAACAAAAGACACAAAACCCGAAAGCCCATTCACTCACGAGTCTAACTATAATAAATTCATCAAAATCCGATATCATTTGGTCCTTCAAATCCCCAAAATCCACTTTTTAATTCTCAAGCCCTAAACCCCCAAATTTCACTTCAAAATCTGGCTAATTAGGTGGGGAAATCAGTGGGGAAGCGAGATTTATGATAAAAAAATAAGTAGTAGAAGCTTACCTCAATAATCCCCTCGAAAATGTTCTCCAAAACTGCCTAAGTCTGAGTCTCAAATAGTGAAATAAGACTAAAATCGCGAACCCTCGCTTTTTTAAACCTTCTGCGCATAGTTTTCGCATCTGCGGACCCACTATTGCATCTGCAATGCCGCACTTGTGAAAAATCCATCGCAGGTGCGGATTCCACTTAAAATCCCAGATTCCACTCATGCGGCTCCAAGACTGCATCTGCGCCTATCGCAGGTGCGGAAACCCATTGCATCTGGGGCTAAATCTTCGGCGGTCCCATCCCCAATATGGCTATTATGAGTTCCTTGGCCGATTTTGCGGTCCCATACCCGCTTCTGTGAGCTCGTACTTGCGGTTCCCACTCCGCATGTGTGATTACACCAACATCAGCAGCACTTCAGCTGCCCCTATCAAATCCAAACCAAGTCTGAAACCTCCTGAATCCCCCCCCCCTCTCCAGGCCACCCGAGGCCCCTGGGGCCTCAACCAAACATGGCAACAAGTCATACAACCCAATATGAACTTAGTCTAACCTTTGAATCACTCAAAACAATATCAAAACACCGATTACACCCGGATTCAAGCATAAAGAACTTCTAAACTTTTGAATTCCACAAACGACACCGAAACCTACCAAACTACGTCCGATTGACCTCAAATTTTTCACATAATTCATATTCAACATTACAGACATATTTCAACTTCCGAAATCGGAATCCGACCACGATATCAAAAAGTCAAGCCCCCGGTCAAACTTTCCAAAAATTCGGCTTTCACCATTTCAAACCTAAATTAGCTACAGACCTCAAATTCACAGTCCGGACACGCTCCTAAGTCCAAAATCGCCCAACGGAGCTAACAGAAGCGACAAAATTCCATTCCATAGTCGTCTTAACACACTTCCAACTACGGTCAAAACCTTGAGACTTAAGCTTCTGTTTTAGGGACTAAGTATCCCAAAACACTCTGAAACCAAAAACAAGACGTCCTGGCAAGTCACATAAGCAAAAACAGATATGGTAAAAATAAGTATATAGGGGATGAGGCTAATACGCTCAAAATAACTGGCTGGGTCATTACACACAATTAGATTTGTACTTGGAGAAGCCTAATCTTGACCGTAAAGCAAATCCAAATTTGGATGTATTTGTCTTTTGGAAGGAAAATAGACTAAGGTTCCCAGAACTCTCATTGATGGCACGAGATGTATTTAGTATACCTATTACCACCGTAGCCTCGGAATCTACCTTTAGCATTGGAAGTCGTATTATTTGAAAGTTTCAAAGCTCTATTTTACCTGCAAATGCGGAGGCGAAGTTGTGTACTAGAGATTGGCTTTGCGGACAAGAATGTAAATCATTCTATGTATTTTTTTTTTTTGTTCTTCTATAATAGTATTTCAATAAATTAATTTTACCTTTTCTTGTTTGTTTTTGTAAGATTGCAATTAATCAGATAGCGAGGAGGATGAAATTGCGGTAGACATTCAGCTGTATCTTGATAAAGTTGGTTCGCATTGATAGGTAAAGTAGTGTAAATAACTATGGCTAGCTTATGTAATTCACTAATGCACTTTCTGTCTATTTGGAATTTGGGGGGGGGGGGGGGTATTGATGAAATTGCAGTAGACTTATTACTTTTTTATTTGGTTATAATACTGTTGCTCTGTTAAGAGAGCATCATCAAGTATTAGCACTAATGACTGTTTTTCTTGAGATGCAGGTTTGATATGGAGTAAGCAAGAGAAAATTATTGAAGGATGTTCTGAATTTTGTTTCTATGCTTGGGAAAGTTGCATTTGTTGTCTAGTGTTTGTGGTTTATTATGTTTCTGCAACATTATGTATCTACTATTTTTAATCTGCAACATTATGTATCTAGTTAATGACTTCATCTACAGTACTATTGAGTTATTTTTTATTGAATGATACGAAATTGGTGGATGAAGTGGTTGTTGTACTACTTGTTGTTGGGAAGTCAGTAGCTTGAGAAATGGCAGAGCAGCGCTTTGGAGTAGCATTAATGAATTTATAAATGATTCCTTATATTTGAGTTATGCTTAAAATTTCTTTTTACACAAGCATATTAATACCTTGTGCTCCTAATTTTGTTACTAGTAGTGTAGAAAACAACAGTTAGTCTTGGAGCTCCTACTCTTATGCCATCAGCTCCTTGTGCCATGTAAAATGGATAAAATGGGTTGTGCCAACTTTTTATCCAACGCATATTTTACCCAACCTGTATTTTACCCTATTAATATGGACAGGTTGGAATCCAACCCGTTTTTGTTCAACCCATTTTTAACACGCTCAAATATGATCCAGCCCGCCCAAATCCGATCCAATCCGATCCCAGGCTGGGCAGAACATATATTTCGGGGAGTTGGTGGTTTTTCATCATTTTCGCATTTTGGAGCTCGCTTGGGTGACTTGGGAGTGGAATTTCAACATGTGAATTGGGGTAAGCATTCTTGACTCGCTTTTGAATATACTTCATGAATCTATCCTTGTTTTTGGCATTTGGTTGATGATTTCAAATGAGAAATTGGGGGGTTTTGCCTAAAGTTTTACAGAGTGCATTTTTGAGTTTAGAACGTCGATTCGGAGCCGGATTCGAGTGAAACTAGTATGGTTGGACTCGAAATTGAATGGGTTATCGGATTTTGTGAGTTTTATCGGGTTTCGAGGCGCGGGCCCATATGTGACGTTTTGGTTATCTTTGGGCTTTTAATTAAATATTCGACTTTTATCACTTGAAATTGTTTCCTTGGGCTTTATTTTCTATATTTTAGTTGCTTCTTGGCTAGTTTCGAGCCATTAGGAGGTATGTACGTGGGAGATGGCATTTTTTGGAGCATCGTTTGGCTTGCTCGGTATTGGATTTGGCTTGTTCGAGGTAAGTAATACTTCTAAACATAGTGCTGAGGGTATGAACCCCTGAATATGCATGATATGTTTTGGTGATGAGGTGACACACATGCTACGTGACGGGCGTGTGGGTGTGCACCGTGTTAATTATGACTTAGTTATTTTTGTGGTACTATGTAGTTATCTAATCTTATCTATAACCATGAAATCTTTACGTGCTAGAGTAATTGAGCTATGATCCATGTTTGAAACCATGTCTAAGCTACATACTTATCGTGTTAGGAGCCACTGAGGTCATTACTGCTGTTGAGTTATTTGCTTACATTGCAACTACATACTCAGTCATACGCATTCATTTGAATGTAATATCTCAATATCTATTACCATTTATTGATACTTCACATAATTATTTTTGGACTGATTTTCATGATATTATGAGCCCGAGAAACTGGAGAGATTGATGACTAAGTGAGGCCGAGGGCCTGATTGTGAGGATATTGATGAGATCGGGCTCCACGTCGCAACATGTATTATTGATTCATGATGGGATTGGGTTGCACGCCAAGGCAGACTTTACTGATTCATGCCATGATTGGTTATTATAGTGCTTGGGCTGGAATTACCCCTCCGGAATCTACACATCCACAGTGAGCGCAGGTACCTACTGAGTGCGAGTGCCGAGTGATTGGGAGGATTGAGTGGCTGTGAGGATGGAGTACATGTGAGGACTGAGTGACTGTGAGGACTGAGTGACTGGGAGGAGTGAGTGCATTAATACTGCGAGAGTATGCACATGGCTTTATCACCACATTGCATTACAGTTGGCATGCATACTTGACATACATGCATAGAGATGCATATCCTCATGTTGTATGGTTTAGTGACACTCATGACATTCACATGCGCATTGACATATAGGCATAGAGATGTACTTTTCTCATACCATATGATAGTGAGACATCTTAACTGTTGTTGAAAGTTTTTGGGAAAATCACGGTTTTCAAACCTACTTATATGTTTTGTGTTTTCAGTGAAAGATTTAAGATTTACTGTTATACTGGAAAAGAATGCTTATTTTTACATAACTATGAACGAGTTGAATTATTTCTTGTACCATCTTTACTGTTGTTGGTTATTGGAGTTGGACTCTGACCCTTGTCCCATCTCGTAGCTACTTTCAACCTTAAGGTTAGGTTTATTACTTATTGAGTACATGGGTCGGTTGTACTTATACTACACTTCTGCACCTTGCGTGCAGATGTTGGATGTTGATGTTGTTGTCTACGAAGGGAGCTGGATTTTAAGATATTCCTGCATTCCAGTCATAACTGCCGCTTAATCTTGGTAGCTTTAGAATTTTTAATTTGTTCATGTATTTTCATGACCCAAAATCCTAACCTATTGTGATGGCAGCTATCTCAATAGCAGGCAAGCCGACAACACCAATAACCCAAAATTTATTTTAAATACTAAAAACATAATAATTAAGTTTATGAGTAAATCCCACAAACATTGGAAATAAACACATTCCCAAAACCCAGTGTCACTAAGTACATGAGAATCTATACATTACAAGTCTGGAAAATCCGGTCTATAATAATCTGAGACCAAATACAATAAACAAAAGGATAGAGAAGGATAGACAAGGTTTATGAAACATAGCAGCTACCTCTAAATCTCCGAAAAATCAACTGTGTAAAAGAATCATCACCCACTGTGTCTGGGGTCACCTGGATCTGCACACGAAGTGCAGGGTATAGTATGAGTATAACCAGCTCAGCAAGTAACAATAATAAATAAGGAACAGAATGTAGTGACGAGCTTCTCAGCTAAGTCCAAATACAGTACTTTCCAACATAAAAGGGTAGGCATGCTCTCAAGTTCAACATTTAAAATTTCACAGTAATTTCATATCAAATTTGATTGAAACAGAAAATAATATTTTTCTAAAATTTCCAAAATAGTGATATATGACAGCTGAAATGCCGCAAATAATGAAATCAATGCATCTTCCCAATGTAACAGTAACTCAGTCCTCCCATTCACTCCAACCTCACAGTCACTCATTCCTCACAGTTACTCAACACTCGACACTCGACACTCGCACTCAGTAGGTACCTGCACTCACTAGGGGTGTGTACAGACTCCGGAGGGGCTCCTTCAGCCCAAGCGCTATATCAAGACAATCATGGCGTAAATCAATGAAACATGCTGCAGCGTGCAGCCTGATCCCATAAATATCCTCATAATTAGGCCCTCGGCCTCACTCAGTCATCAACCTCTCCAGCCTCTCGGGCTCTCAAAAATCATGATAATCAGCGCAAAAATGATAATATGATGTATTAATAAATAAAAACAAAGACCGAGATATGATATGAAGTGAATAAATATGTCTGAGTGTGAAATTTCAATTTGAACATATAATCCAACCACGAAAATGACCCCGGTGGGTACCAATACTAACAACATATGTCTAAGCATGATTTCTAATATGAGTCTCAGCTCTATTTTCTCAAACACATAGAGAATGTACTGGTATCAACCGATTATTCAACTATACAGTTCCAGGGAAATTGACCAAGTCACAATTTCTATGGTGCACACCCACACGCCCATCACCTAGCATGTGCGTTACCTCAAAACCAATCACATAACACATAATCCGGGTTTTCATACCCTCAGAACCAAATTTAGAAATGTTACTTATCTCGAACAATGTAATTCTCACTCCGCTATGCCCTTGCCTCAAGAATTAGTCTCTGAAAGCCTCGTATCTTGTCACAATTAATTCATTTCAGTCAATACAATTTATTGGAATTAATTCTATAAGAAAATACTAATTTTCCAATAAAATCCAAAATTTAATTCAAAAATCGCCCATGGGGCCCACGTATCGGAACCCGACAAAAGTTACAAAATCTGAAAACCCATTCAACCATGAGTCTAACCATACCAATTTTACAAAAATCCAACCTCAGCTCTACCCTCAAATCTTCAAATTAAACCAAGAGGATTTTCTAAATTTTCCAACTTAATTCACCCATTAAATGTGTAAAACAACCATGGATTCAGGTAATTTAACCAATATTGAGTTAAGAATACTTACCCAGTTATTTTTCTTGAAAATATCCCAAATATCGTCTCTATCCCATTTTCAGATCTTAAACATTCTGTCCAGGTTCGTATTTACGGACAAAAACTTTGCATTTGCGAATGAACAGAACTTCCCATGAACAGTGTTTGCAATTGTGAGTTAAAAATGTTTTTGCAATTGTGATAATGGTTCGCAATTGCAAATGAACAGTGTTTTTACAATTGCGAATGAACAGTACCTCACTATAAACCAGCAAACTCAAACTTCTCCGAAATGATCCGAAACCACCCTGAAACTCATACGGAACCTCCCGGACACAAACCATATATGAATTTCAATCACAAGACATGCTACGAACCTGCTCGCGCACTCAAAACACTGAAAAGAGATCGTCTTGACCCGATGTTGATCATGGTCAAACTCCCAAATTTCTTAACTTTACTAGTCTCACAAGCAATGATCCAAACATACACTCAAGCCCCTCGGGACCCGCCAAATCATACCAACAAGTCCTAAAACATCATATGAACTTAGTCGAAACTTCAAATCACGTCAAACAACGCTAGAACCACAAATCATATATCAATTCAAGCTTAATGAAACTAAGAAATTTCAACTGCTACATTCAATGACGAAACCTATCAAATCACGTCCGATTGGCCTCAAATTTTGCACACAAGTCAAAAATGACATAACGAACCTATTCCAATTTCCAGAATCGGATTATGACTCCAATATCAAAAGGTCAATCCCCCCCCCCTCCTCCCTCCCCCCAAACTTCCTAAAAATTCAACTTTCTCCATTTCAAGCCTAATTCCACTACGGACCTCTAAATAATTTTTCGGACATACTCCGAAGTCCAAAATTACCACACAGAGCTATTGGAATCATCATAATTCGAACCCGAGGTCATTTACACATAAGTCAATATCCGGTCAACTTTTTCAACTTATGTTTTTAATTATGAGACTAAATATCTCAATTCACTCCGAAATCCTTCCGGACCCGAACCAACTAACCCGGTAAGTCATAAAATAACTATAAAACATAAATTGAGCAGTAAATAGGGGAATGAGGTTATAATACTTAAAACGACCAGCGAGGTCGTTACATGTATATTTCAACAGATGATGTATTTATTTCATACCAGCTTTGTAAACTCTAAATCTTAGAAGCTCATGATTTGTAGTACCATTCCTTGGGAATTCTTGTATAATAGTTCAGTTGTATCATCATTTCTTCTCTAAATGAATCTTATTTGAATTGGTTTATTGTTAACTGGCTTACCTAGCGGGTTGGGTTAGGTGCCATCATGGCTAGTTGGATTTTAGGTCGTGACAAGTTAGTATCAGAGCTCTAGGTTCATAGGTTATACATGTCATGATCATATTCTTAGTAGAATCTTGCGGATCAGTATGATGAAGTCCATACCTATCTTCGTGAGGCTACATGGCATTTAGGATAAATTTTCCATCTTTCTTTCCTTATCGTGCGGTATTGATTTAGCTCGATGCATAACTCTTTCAATTCCGTCCACACACTCGAATGCCCACGTGAGTGCTCATATTAGTTGTACATCGACGGTTTGTGATTCTATGGATGAGGTATGAAATATGTTTCCGATGTTTTGGTGATAGGATAGTCTGGAGGACTTGAGGCCAAGTTTAGACCGCAACTTAGACTCGGTAGTTTCAGTTGTGTGAGTTCATGATTTTGGACTTATATGTCTGGTAGTTTCCCTACGACTGGAATTTGTGGCTCGATGAGTGGTTGGATGGCTATATGATGAGGTTGAGATCGAGGTTGGCTGGAGTAATGGAATTTATAGGTGCGGGTTGTATTACACTCTATGGGTATATGGAAATCATGGAATGATTGAGTTGTTATTTGTGAGGGATGTGGTACACACGGTGTAGGAATTTTCTCAGTTACGTCAAGGCGGGGTTACTTCATTGTGTGTCATTGTGCTATAATGGGGCACATGTTGTTTGGCCCATTTAGGCAGTGCAATTCAGATTTGAGTAGGGTGGGTGACTCTCGAGAATTTTTCGGATTCATATATGGCTAGGATATGAGATTTACATTGGATGGTGTCGAGACTCGTGGTATTTATATATCATTATGGATTCTAAATTTCAGTATCAGGAAGGTAAAGGAAATAATTTTAGGTTCAGATAAGGTTTCTTCAGAGTGGGTGTCTCGGTTGTGGTACTTTTGGGGTGCTTAAGAAGAATACAGCGACTTATGGGCCTTTGGGTGGTGTGGTTTAATGCTAGGGTCTCGTGTGGTGAGTTTTGGTTGAGGATCATGGAATTATGGCGAGGATAAGTATCAACTTGAATGCAATTTAGAAGAAATTCGGAGAATTAGACAACTTGGTAATAGATTGGACCAGCACGGTAATGGATATGATCGGTTCTTTGGGTACTTATGATGCAGTGAGTCTCTATGGTGTTTTGGTGGCAATACTCTTGGGTTTGGCGACATGCATGGCTTGGTTAAGTGAAAATGGGTGTCGAAGAGTTCTCGATGATTTTTACCACGGTTTGAGACAGATATTTCCTACCGACGTGAGAAGCATGTTGAGTATTGTGGTTTTCTACTAGATGGGTTCATGTGAAAGGTTCCTGGCCAATTGAGCATGTGGTTGCTTGTGACTCAGAGTTGATTGTGATATTCTCATACTTTTCATATGATGGCATGATGGATGCGGTGTGTTGTGTGGGATTGAGATTTGCGTGTGCAAGGTCACGGATCAGTTTTTAAGGGAAGGTCATGAGTTCTTAGGCAACCTAGACGGTTGACATGTCTAGATGAATGTTATTACTACTTGGTATTGCATGAGAAGGGTGCGCATTTCATAAGGTACACTACGTTCTGACTTACAGATGCTTCATTGATAGTGCGGTACTCGCGTGATTGATCGACTGCTGATATTCACATTTTGCTATGTGGCGTGGAAGAATTATAGAATTATTTCGCGTTGGGATGATTATGTACGAGGAATGTGTTAGTCATTTGAGTGATGGAGTTGGGATCAGCTATAGTGATCCAGGTGTTCTATAAAGTGAGAGCCTTGGAGTTCTTAGAAGCAGACTGTTTCCGGGTTATGAACTATGGAAGTGTGGCCAAAGTTATATAGATGGTGGTACATGCTATGGTTAGATCATTGTGAACTTTTGAGAGGGTTATTTATCTAATTATGGATGATCGGGGATGATTTGGGGGCCAATTGGTAGGCCTAATGAGGATGTGTATCCTACACTGGGTCAAATTTGTTGGCTCAGAATTGTTAGTGTTAAGGGGTGTGTCATTCGGTTAGAGCTGAGCTTATTCGTGTTTTGATATGATCTATATGTTACTCATCTATGCTACGAAGGGTTAATTTGTTGGCTATATGCACACATGGTGTGGTTCTGTTTGGGCCTTATAGCGGACCTCATGTGAATTGGTGATTGGGGT
Source organism: Nicotiana tomentosiformis (assembly GCF_000390325.3). NCBI lineage: Eukaryota > Viridiplantae > Streptophyta > Magnoliopsida > Solanales > Solanaceae > Nicotiana > Nicotiana tomentosiformis. Next base: position 105,009,837 of record NC_090820.1, on the reverse strand, counting down.
GTAGAATGGTTGATTGCGTCCGGGTTATGGTCCTTTCGGGTTTGTGGTATTTTGTTATTTGCTTATCCGTGGTTATGGTCATGCACCTTGGGTACTTGATGTCGAATTGCGCATGGTTGTTGATTTTGATCATGGTGGACTGAGGTATTTCATACGGACCTGTATTTGGATGGGGTCACGCATTGCAGCTGGGTTATGTTGGGATATGATCCTTTGTGTTAGATTTGTATGTTTTGGTCCTATAGTGTGATGGGTTCTTATCATTGCGTTGTGGTGGTACTTGTTGAATTTGCGGGACTGTTCTCTCATTTGAGTCATTTTCCATGATTGAGTACATTTGAATTATTGCTTATTGGTGCACGGATAGCACGGTATGTGGCTTAGGGTTGTATTGGTATGGCATGTCAACATGAATGGTTGTGCTTGATGGTATGGAGTCATTGGACCTAGAAGGGGTATTATCAGATTTGATTACAATATGAATGGGGGAATGATATCGGAAGTTGGGTTAGGGTTTAGCTTTGGTTCTTATCAGACGAGATAGGGCACCATGGCTTGTTGATCTGATAAGTGGTTATGATTTTCTACGTATTTCATTCATCATCGGCAATGTACGAAGGTTTTAGAATGAGGTTTTGTTTGATATAAGGTTTATTACCGGTACCAGGTTTGTTTTGAGCAGTTATTGTGGTGAGAAATTATTGCTATGAGTATCTGAGTTATGTGGCATATCATGTGATTCTGTCTTTTGTTATGGTTATGGCTTGATACAGCTTGTTCAGACATACCTAGCGGGTTGAAACCATGTCTAGGCTACATGCTTATCCTGTTAGGACCCACTGAGGTCATTTCTGCTATTGAGTTTTTTCCTTACATTGCAACTACATACTCAGTCATACGCATTCATTTGCATATCATATCTCAGTCTCTGTTACCATTTATTGATACATCACATTAATATATTTGGGCTGATTTTCAAGACATTGTGAGCCCGAGAGACTGGATAGATTGATGACTGAGTGAGGCCGAGGGCCAGATTGTGAGGATAATAATGGGATCGGGCTGCACGCCGCAGCAGGTATTATTGATATATGATGGGTCGGGCTGCATGTCGCAACATTATTTATGATTCATGCCATGATTGACTTATTATAGCGCTTGGGCTGGAATTGACCATCCAGAGTCTATACATTCACAGTGAGCGCATGCACCTACTAAGTGTGAGTGTCAAGCGCGAGTGCCGAGTGATTGGGAAGATTGAGTGACTGTGAGGATGGAGTGTCTGTGAGGACTGAGTGACTGTGAGGATTGAGTGCATTGATACTCCGAGAATGTGCACATGGCTTTATCACCGCATTGCATTACATTTGGCATGCATACTTGACATACATGCATAGAGATGCATTTCCTCCTATAGTACGGTTTAGTGATACTCATGACATTCACATGCGCACTGACATGTAGGCATAGAGATGTACTTTCCTCATGCCATATGATAGTGAGACTTCTTAACTGTTGTTGAAAGTATTTGGGAAAATCACAGTTTTCAAACCTACTCATAGTTTTTGTGTTTTCGGTGAAAGATTTGGGATTTACTGTTATACTTGAAAAGTATGCTTATTTTTTCATAAATGTGAACGAGCTGAGTTATTTCTTGTACCATATTTATTATATTGATATGAACCGCTGCAGGTTATTGGAGTTGGACTCTAACCCTTGTCCCAGCTTATCACTACTTTCAACTTATGGTTAGGTTTGTTACTTATTGAGTACATGGGATAAGTTGTACCCATACTACACTTCTGCACCTTGCGTGCAGATATTGGATGTTGATGTTGCTGTCTACGGCAGGAGCTGAAATTGAAGATATTCCTGCATTCAAGTCATAGCTGCCTCTTAATCTTGGTAGCTTTAGAATTTTTAATCTGTCCATGTATATTTCAACAGATGATGTATTTATTTCATACCAGCTTTGTAAACTCTAAATCTTAGAAGCTCAAGATTTGTACTACCAGTCCTTGGGAGCTCTTGTATAATAGTTCAGTTGTATCATAATTTTTTCTCTTAATGAATCTCATTTGGATTGGTTTATTGTTAACTAGCTTACCTAGCGGGTTGGGTTAGGTGCCATGACAGCTAGTTGGATTTTGGGTCGTGAAAATATGTCCGGGGGAAGGGGATACTTATGCATTTTTCCTAAAACTATTTGTAACTGCTCCGCCCTTTAATATATCACCTGCCCGTTATCCCCATTAATTGTGTTCTCCGAACATTACGCTAAGAATATGTATCGGGTAATTATCAAATCCCGCTTTATTCGGGATTGACTGAATCTCCTCTTCTCTATACTTATTATGTATCTTCTCTATACTTATACCGGTATTGATGATTATTGTACAAATGATACCGACGCTAAATAACTCTCAATTCAATCTCGGGCTCATCTTTTCTGTGATCTTCTAATATTCTTGATACATATCGAGATTCAGTTCGTCCACATGGAGAGTCTATTTTTTACGATTACCATACAATCATTAGAACTTTAATAAGTTGGTCAATGAAATGAGTAAAAATCATATAAAATTAGGTTCAAATAATAACAAAAGGTGATTTCTTCTCATCCACTAAATTTTTGGTCTCGATATAACTAGTGTATATAATGTTCTAGTAGATATAGCACTACTTTTCACCATGCAGGTTTAGAGAAAACGAAATAAAGACTTCAGTGAAGTAGACATAAAAGAAAGCAAGACTTGGTAGACTTGTATTCTTGCACAAGTCTTTAGGGGGGTTGATTAGATGTTGATAGTTACGGGATCATGTTGATAGAAACGTTTACAAGGAAAAGTCCTAACGGTGAAATGTTCGAGGGAGATCTTAACTTGAAGCAATGGCTGAGTTGTTCACTCCTAGAGGCAGTAATAGATGTGCGAACTTGTTAACTGTCATGACCCAAAATCTAACAATGGTCGTGATGGCGCCTATCGTGTTACAAGGCAAGCTTACTTCCCAAAATATTACTACTAAACCGATTATAAGAATTTAATAAAATATTTCAACATTTAAATTTTTCATAAATTAAATCAAATCTAAATATAATATAGAAAAATACGGAAACGATCCCCAAACATCGGGGTGTCACTAAGTCATGAGCATCTAAAACTATAAACTAAGATATATAAACTGTCTAACTGTCCAAAAGAAGAAATGAAAAAAGGAGTAACAAGGTCCTGCGGACGCTAGCAGCTACTTTGCAATCTCCACAGATAGCCGGCCTGAACTCAACGATCGTCGCGCTCTAACTCACCTGTATCTGCACATAAAGTGCAGGGTGTAGTATGAGTACAACCACCTCAACAAGTAACAGAAATAACTAAGAAACTGAGTAGTAGTGACGAGCTAAGTAGAACAGCCCAATTATTTATTTTCACAATTTAAAAATAAATAGAAATAAACAGGTAAATTCCATCAACTCAATAAATGCTACAAAGAAATTAACGGGTAAAATGCAGCAACATCAAAAGCAATGAATCCTTATAGAAATGTCACTCTATCACTTAGCACTCGGCTCTCGGCACTCGCACTCAACACTCAACACTCAATAGGTACCTACGCTCATTGGAGGTGTTTAAAGTCTCTGAAGGGGCTCCCAAAGCCCAAGCGCTAAGCAGGACAACTCACGTGCTGCACGGACAACTCACGTGCTATAATATCAATCTCTGGATCTGCACGATCAACTCACGTGCTACGCGGACAACTCACGCGCTATGATATCAATACCTGGATCCGCACGGACAACTCACGTGCCTTAATCAAATACCTCACAACAGGCCCTTGGCCTCACTCAGTCATGTACCTCTCTAGCCTCACCATCATCAACAAATAAGGGAAACACATGCCACGTCAAGTATCACAGCATATCAGCAAAATAATATGGATTGAGATAAACATGTACAATTATTTCTATGAGTGAGTACAAATAATGTGTGCATGAATAAAGCCTAAGCATGATCTCTAACATGAAGGCTGACAAGTTCAACAACAAGTAACTACATAAACACTGATGATGGCCATGAGGCCTCACGGGACGGACCAAGTCTCAATCCCTCGCGGTGCAAACCCACATGCCCATCACCTAGTATGGGTATTACCTCCAAACAATCATGTGATATCAAATCTCCGGGTTTATACTCTCAAAGCAGAGTTAAAATTGTTACTTACCTTAACAGTGAAAAATCCTACTCCGGGATGCCCTCGTCTCTGGACTAGGTCTCCAAAAGCTCCAAATCTAACCATAATTAGATTATTACCATCAACATAGGCTAACGAATCGAATTCCACAATAAAAACTACAAAATATGCCAAAAATCTGAATCCGGCCAAAACCCGCCCCCCGGGCCCATGTTTCGAAACTAGTCAACAATGGAAGAATCATAACCCTCGTCCTCTCCCGAGTCTAACCATATAAAATTTATCAAAATCGGACTCTGTTTGGTCCTTCAAATCCCTACGTAAAACTCTCCAAAACTCAAGCCCTAACTCCCTCAATTTCACTTTGAAATCATCAATTAAATCCCGAAAATAAAGATGTATTCATGAAATATAAGTAAAACCGAGTATAGAACACTTACCCCAATACCTATGGTGAAAATTGCCTCCAAAATCGACCCAATCCGAGCTCCTTAACTCAAAATATGACCGAATGAACAAACCCTTGTTTTATATATTTTTCTGCCAGTTATTCTGCCTCATTTCTTATGCCAAACGATCCATAAACTCGCGTTTTATACCTCCAATGGATTGCTTGTGAAATTTTAGTCAAGTTAGGCTTTTGAGTAACTCATTTTGACCTTATAATGAAGGAGATATGTTGGTTTCAATATTTACAAATAGTGTAGATTTTTAAATACGCCGTCAGTGGCAAGTTCGTAATTAATCTGAAACATCTTGTAACCTAATTCTTAGTAAAATGACCATAAATTCCTCATACGATGTCCAAATTCGATGATTCTTTTTGCTACGGGTCCGTAATTACAATACGGATCTAATGCTTCAATCAAAAAAAGAAATTGGAGCTCATTTGTTCAATATGATATCATTTATGCTTGAAAAAACGGCGTAGAAACATAGGAAAAACTAGCGCAACAGAACCCAAATCTATCTGAAACTCATCCGAGGCCCTCGGGACCTCAACCAATAATTCCAATAAGTCATATGTCACTACCGAACTTAGTCAAACCTTTGGAACACCCAAAACAACACCAAAACACCAAATCAACCTCAGATTCAAGCCTAAGAACTTCTAAACTTTCAGCTTTTGCCAATTCAAGCCTAATTCTACTACGGACCTCCAAATTACATTCCGGACACACTCCTAAGTCTAAAATCATCCAACGAAGCTAATCGAATCATAAAAATCCAAATCCGAATTCGTTTACTCATAAGTCAACTTTCGGTTGACTTTTCTAACTTAACTTTCTAACTAAGAGACTAAGTGTTCATTTCACTCCAAAATTACCTCGAACCCAAACCTACCAACTCGATACAACTCAACATAGCTGAACAACACATAAATAAGCAGAAATAGGAAAAACAGGGCTATACCTCTCAGAACGACAGGCCGGATAGTTACATTTACACTTTAACATATAATCACTTAAGGAAGAAGCTAGAATGTGTGGCATCGATCATGGAAGTGGCACTGGATTGTTGTGTTGAATCTCCCTCTAGTAGGATCGACATGAAAGATGTTGTAGGGATGCTACAGAAGATCAAGATTTAACTTCTTGGACATTGAACAAGTTCTGAGAAACTTTTCTTCCAAATTACTTGTTTGTTGCCAAATGTTTGCTAAATTTTTGGGGTCATGTAAAGATATTCTTCTGATTTTAGCACATGTGTTGTACATGATTATGTTTTAGTTAAGATATGCTAGTATCAGTGAGTACTATTCCCTCTTCAATATAATGAAATACTCCAAATAAGATTTATGGGGGTAAGAAAACTGCTCATTTTTAAGCATTGCTTTCTAAAGTAATTAACCACTTTCCATGTCAAATAACCATCTATTATCTTTTTTGACAATGATGCCTAAGGTGGTTATAGGGGATCTTGAATTCATCAGTTTTCTTTGGTGCCTCAAGATCTTGTCAAAATCATTGCCAGGATGTAATTTAACTACAGATTGTAATTTTTTTATGTTTCTTCAATATGGAATTGTCTCAGGCAGTCAAAACCACATATTCCTTTGTGGGGAAATATATGGAAAAAAATATAGTACCTTTTAAAATCTCTTATTCTTTTTGGAGAGTTGTGTAGCACATATTGATGAAGTAGTTCTTTATAAGTTTGGTCAGGTGATTGTATCTATTGATGCTCTTGTTGTCTTAATCCTTGAGAAGAGAAAGTTAATCATGTGTTTGTATCTAGTGAGATAGCATTTGTGGTCTGGAGATATATATATATATATGAAGAGGAAAGGTATTGAAATACACCAGAAGTGGAACTTGTAGACTGTCTATGATCAAATGCAAGCATACAGACCTAAGATAATTGTTGTATTTTGAACACCCGCAGAGAAAAATGTAGTTGTGACACTCACTCTCCAAAACTATTAATCAAAAATCATTCATTATTTCATTATATGGACATCAGCAATAATCTCCTTCAATACAAGCAAACAATTTTCAAATATTCACTGAGGCAACACGTTGAACACTTTGTGGGAAAGAATTCATTTGGTCAAACGAATTCTCCTAAAAATTCACAAAGCTAGGTTTTAGTAATTGAATCCTAGAAAGGCATCTAGTGTGTTGAAAACGGCAACATAAAGGATAGAGTTCATACCTCAGTAAATGCTTGCAACTAATGGTTGAAAACACTTAAAATGAAGCACAAGTGCAAGTGCCAGGAATGGAGGTGCGTGATTACACGTAGCGCAATGAAAGTGCGAGACAGAGAGAGAGAGGGGGGAGAGAGAGAGAGAGAGAGAGAGAGAGTCTATCTTGTATCTCGGAGGTTATAGGCTCTGTCCCAATATCCATATTCAATATCTCCTCATTGCAATTACTTTCACTACTGACGAACAATATCAAGGGATCCTTACCATGGAAGTTTGGAAACTTAACCAATATGCAGTATCTGGAACTTACTTATAATATGTTTACTGGTGCGTATTTAAAGTGATAGCAAAAAATACAATTTAACTCGTTAGTAATAATCCTTCTTTCTTCATGTGTTTCCAGGTGAAATACCCAAAGAGATAAGCAATCTCATTGACTTGGAGGTATTTGATATTGAGTTTAATAGTTTTAGTGGTTCACTTTCAATGGAGATCTTCAACATATCAAGGTTGAGAGAAGTTGATCTTTTGGCCAATAATCTATCAGGAACTCTACCATCAAACATATGTTCCGTTATAGAGAAATTGGAGGCTTACAAAATCTGGTGAACCTTTCTTTGAGACACAACAGGTTGCAAGGATCTATACCTGATTCAATGAGCAACATGGTAGGTTTAGAATTCCTAGACCTTTCTCATAATAATATATCAGGAACCATTCCCAAGTCTTTTGAGAAACTTCAATACTTGAAGTATTTCAATGTCTCTTACAATAAGTTGTATGGTGAAATCCCCTCTGGGGGTCCGTTCAAGAACCTCACAAGTCAGTTTTTTCTCTTTAACGAAGCATTGTGTGGTTCTCCAATATTTAGTGTCTCACCTTGCCCCACTTCTTCAAAGTATAGATCAAATAGGAAAATAATGCTAGTTCTATTTCTTCCACTGGGAATTGCACTGGTATTTGTTCCTATCACCTTTGTGCTTGTATGGATAAGGTATAGAAGAGGTAAAAGAGCTCCTCAACAAGCTCCAAGCAACTGATGCACTTAGCAAGAGTAATCTGATTGGTTCCGGGAGTTTTGGATCTGTCTACAAAGGCATACTCAGAAGTGGGACTGCTATTGCAGTTAAAGTGTTCAATCTACAATTGGAAGCGGCGTTCAAGAGTTTTGATACAGAATGTGAAGTTTTGCGCAACCTCCGCCATAGGAATCTCATGAAAGTCATCACTAGTTGTTCCAACCTTGATTTTAAGGCTTTAGTACTCGAGTACATGCCCAATGGAAGCCTCGATAAGTGGTTGTATTAACACAACTACTTCTTAGACATCATGCAGAGACTGAACATAATGATAGACGCAGCATGTGCATTGGAATATCTCCACCATGGGTGCTTATTGCCTATGATTCACTATGATCTGAAGCCTAGTAATGTCTTGCTGGATGAGAATATGGTAGCCCACCTTAGCGACTTTGATATTTCAAAACTGCTTGGTGATGATGAGGGTGATTTATACACTAAAACCTTAGCAACGTTGGGTTATATTGCACCAGGCACATCTTTGTTTCATGCTTTGAACGTTGATTTTCCTTTCCTTTTTCCACCAATATAAATGTTAACATTTTAATCTTTTTTGAGTGTAGAGTATGGACTGGATGGACTGGTGTCAACAAAATGTGATGTCTATAGTTACGGGATCATGTTGATGGAAACATTTACAAGGAGAAAGCCTAATGATGAAATGTTCGAGGGAGATCTTAGCTTAAAGCAATGGGTGAGTTGTTCACTCCCAGAGGCAATAGTGGATGTTGTAGATGCCAACTTCGTAACACACTATGATAATCATTTAAATAATAAGCTATATTGTGTGGCGTCGATCATGAAAGTGGCACTAGATTGCTGTATTGAATCTCCTGCAAGAAGGATCGACATGAAAGATGTCGTAGGGATGCTAAAGAAGATCAAGATTCAACTTCTTGCATGTTGAGCATGTTCTTGGAAACTCTTGTTCCAAATCACTCGTTTGCTGCAAATGTTTGCTAAATTTTGCGGTTCATGTAAAGACTTCCTTTTTATTTTAGCACTTGTGTTTTACGTGATTCTGCTTTAGCTTCAAATATGCTAGTATCACTAAATACTATTTCCTATTAAATATAATAACTTATTTCAAATACGATTTATGGGGTAAGAAAACTGCTCATTTATTGGGAAGTTTGGGTAGTTGGACGTTGTGCTAGTAGTAGCACAACTTTTACAAACGATAATTATATATTGGTGTATTCTTGAAGCGCACTGAGTTTTTATAATTGTTTTTTTTTCATTTGGTTTCTTACTTGTGTTTGGTATATTCTTTGAAGCCCGACCAATTTGAATTTGCACTGGAAGGTCCCACTTTGAGGGGTAAAACGCTCCCTACCAAAGGTGACTCCATACCCGGGGCTCGATTCTGAAACCTTTGATTAAAGATAGAGGAACACTTATTACTCCGCCACAACCACAACCTTCGGTGATGAGTTGTTTAAGTTTTTTTAGAGGAACTCCGTGAATACAAATAGACAATTAATAATATAAATGTTTGACATGGGAAAGTCATTTACATGATACAACTGAAAAATAATTAATATAAATTGCCAACGAGTTATTAGCATAAATATAACAGCAAAGCAACAAACAAATTAATGGAAATAGCAAAAATAAAAACATATCACAGAGCTTACATGATATAGTTGAAAAATCAACCTCCTTACTTCAAGGTTTTCTGAATCAACCAATTAAGAACAGAAATATTATTATTTAGCCTCCTCAATTTCCTTCCAAAGAGAGAAACTTTACCCCGCATAATCTTATTGGTTAATCTTCTCATTTTTGAACCACTATAGAAGCATCCCCTCTTGCAATTTCCTTTTATTATTGAATTTATATATGTTTAATCTAGTCAAATCAATTAAATATTTAGGGCACCAAATAATCGATTTGATACACTTTCTCAGATATAAATGGCAAGAAATAATGTAAACAACGAATAAGTAAATCAAATATAATGTAAAAGGGCAGATAATTCTTATTGATCAAGACAACCTCTTTCTTGTATCTTGTTTTGTTTGACTAGCCAGAAATACAATGTTCTGATTAGAGAGTAAGAGGATTTGTTAAATGGGATACAATGTGGAGGAATAGGGAATTTAAATAATAAAACTATATGTAACTACTCCTCCCCTTAATATCGCGTCTGCCCGTTATCCCCATTAATTGTGTTCTCCTAACATTACGCTAAGAATCTGTATCGTGGAATTATCAAATCCCGCTTTATTCAGGGTGGATTGATTCTCCTCTTTTCTATACTTATTATGTATCTTCTCGAGAAATCTTCCATGCTGCTCATAAATGGTTATGGTACAAATGATACCGGTATTGATGATTATTGTATAAATGATATCGGTGCTAAATAACTCTCAACTCAATCACGGGCTCATCTTTTATGTGATCTTCTAATATTCTTGATACATATTGCGATTCAGCCCGTCCACATGGAGAGTCAATTTTTTACCATTACGATACAAGCATTAGAACTTTAATAAGTCGGTCAATGAAATGAGAAAGAAATCATAGAATATTAGGTTCAAATCCTAAAAAAAGGTGATTTCTTCTCGTCCATTGAAATTTTGGTCTCAATATAACTAGTGTATATAATGTTCTAGTAGATATAACACTACTTTTCACCACACAGTTGTAGAGAAAACGGAATAAAGATTTTCGCCGGTGAAGTACACAGAAAAGAAAGCAAGACTTGGTTGACTTGTAGTCTTGCACAAGTCTTTGAGGGGTCGATTAGATGTTTATAGTTACGGGGATCATGTAAAGGTTTTGTTTAGATATTAGCACTTATGTTGTATGTGATTATAATTTTAGCTTCAAATATGATAGTATCAGTAAATACTATTTTCTCTTCAATATAATAAAATACTCCAAATAAGATTTATGGGGTAAGAAAACTGCCTCAAGATCTAGTCAAAATCATTGCCAAAATGGACTTTAACTATATATTGTAATTTTTCCTGTTTCTTCAATATGGAATGTTCTCAGGCAGTCTAAACCACATATTCCTTTGTGGGGAGATATACGAAAAAAAATCTCTTATTCTTTTTGGAGAGTTGTGAAGTACCTATTGATGAAGTAATTCTTAATTTTGGTAGGCATAGGTGGAATTGTGAGGAACAACAGTGCAGAGATTGTAATCGCATTTGTTAAACCTCTGCATTTTTGTTGTTAATAAGGGTAAGATAATTGTTGTATTTAGAACAACCGCAGAGAAAAATGTAGTTGCGACACTAAATCTCCAAAAATATTAACCAGAATCATTCATTATTTTATTATATGGACATCAACAATAATCTCCTTCAATACAAGTGATGTTTTATAATTTAATACCACACAAGAGACATGAGTATAGTTGAGACCAATGGGGTTGATTTTGCTGTATTTCAGATGACGGGTTCTACCAAGAGGTGGTAGAGAGACTATACATTGACCCGACCAGTTGGATCGCCTGCACTTACATGGGAGCGGTTCTCTTAGCTATTTGTGGAAAAGTTCCTCCCTATCACACTGAGAGAGGAATTCTGCAAGCAATTTGAGCGTCTACAAAAGGGCAGTATGACTGCTACTCAGTATGAGTCCCATTTTGTGGATTTGGCCAGTCATGATCTCCTTTAACTACATACGGAAGGAGAGAGAGTGAGGAGGTTTATCGAGGGACTGACTCACCCTATCAGACTTCATATGGCCAAGGAGACCGGAAGTGAGATTTCTTTTCAGGCAGTTGCTAATGTTGCAAGGAAGATCGAGATGGTTCTTGTACAGGAGAGAGGGTAGAGGTCCGATAAGAGGCCTCGTCAGTTCGGTGGTTACAGTGGTGCCTCGTCTGGAGGCAGAGGTAATTTTGGTAGGGGTCATCCTCCCAGACCATTTCATTCAGCACTTCATGCATCTCCCGGTGCTTCAGGGAGTCACTGTCCTATTATGCCTTACTCTAGGCAGCCAACATTCAGTGCACATTCAGCTCCTATCAGTGCACCACCACTCCAGAGTTACTATAACAGTTATCCGACCCATTTGGGTCAGCTTCATCTTCAGCAGCCACGACATCAGGATGGGTGTTATGAGTGTGGGAACACATCATGAGGTATTGCCCTGGATTGGCGAGTAACAGATCTCGACAAGATTCTCGTGCCATCATACCGGCACCGGTTGCTTCACCGCCTGCTCAGCCAGCTAGAGGTAGGGGTCAGGTAGCTAGAGGTGGAGGTCAGGCTATTAGAGGTGGAGGTCATGCCATTAGAGGTAGAGGTCAGACCGTTAGAGGTGGGGGCCATCCAGTCAGAAGTCGTCCCAGGGACGCAGTTCAAAGTGGTGGGGCCCAGTCCCGATTTTATGCTTTTCCAGCTAGGCCTGAGGCCGAGTCATCTGATGCTGTGATCACAGGTATTATTCCAGTTTTCCATAGAGATGCTTCAGTTCTATTTGATCCAGGATCTACTTATTCCTATGTGTCCTCCTATTTTGCTTCATATTTGGTTGTGCCTTGTGATTCTCTGAGTGCTTCTGTGTGTGTATCTACACCGGTGGGAGACTCTGTTGTAGTGGACCATGTCTATCATTCGTGTGTGGTTACTATTGGTAATCTTGAGACTAGTGTGGATTTTCTACTTCTTGATATGGTAGATTTTGATGTCATTTTGGGTATGGATTGGCTGTCCCCTTATCATGATATATTGGATTGTCATGCCAAGACAGTGACCCTAGCTATGCCGGGGTTACCTTAGTTAGAGTAGAAAGAAACTCCTGGTCATTCTGCCAGCAGGGTTATTTCTTATATGAAAGCTCGGCGTATGGTAGAGAAAGGGTGTCTAGCCTATTTGGCTTATATTCGCGATCCCAGTGCGGATGTTCCTTCTATGGACTCAGTACCAGTTTTTCGTGAATTTCCAGAAGTATTTCCTGCAGATTTTTCGGGGATGCCACCCAACAGAGATATTGACTTCTGTATTGATTTGGCTCCGGGCACTCAGCCCATTTCTATTCCACCATACCATATGGCCCCGCGGAGTTGAAAGAATTGAAAAAGCAGTTACAAGACTTTCTTGATCAGGGATTCATTAGACCTAGTGTCTCACCCTGGGGTGCACCAGTATTATTTGTAAAGAAGAAAGATGGCTCTGTGCGGATGTGTATAGATTATCGACAGTTGAACAAGGCCACTATCAAAAACAAATATCCACTGCCAACAATTGATCACATATTTGATCAGCTTCAGGGTGCCAAGGTATTTTCGAAGATCGATTTGATGTATGGTTACAATCAGTTGAAAATTAGGGCAACTGATGTCCCTAAAATAGCTTTTCAAACTCAATATGGGCATTACGATTTCCTAGTGATATCATTTGGGTTGACAAATGCCCCAGCAACATTTATGGATTTGATGAATTGGGTGTTCAAGCCTTATTTGGATTCTTTCGTGGTTGTATTCATTGATGATATCTTGATTTACTCCAGCAGTCGAGAGGAACATGAGCAACATCATCGAAGTGTGCTTCACACCTTGAAGAATAATCAGTTACATGCCAAGTTTTCAAAATGTGAGTTTTGGTTAGACTCAGTTGCCTTTTTGGGGCATGGTGTATCGGCAGAAGGCATAAAGGTAGATCCTAAGAAGATTGAGGTTGTTCAGAATTGGCCTAGACCTACTTCAGTTACAGAGATCCGGAGTTTCCCGGAATTAACAGGTTATTATCGTTGGTTCGTGGAAGGGTTTTCATCTATAGCAAGCCCATTAACCAGATTGACACAGAAAGGTGTCTCATTCAGATGGCCAGACGAGTGTGAGTTGAGCTTTCAGAAGCTCAAGACCGCTTTGACTATGACGCCAGTGTTGGTATTACCCACAAGTTCAGGATCGTATACGGTATATTGTGACGTATCTCACATTGGGCTTGGTGCGGTATTAATGCAAGATGGCAAGGTAATTTCATATGCGTCGCGGCAGTTGAAAGTTCACGAGAAGAATTATCCTGTTCATGACGTAGAATTGGCAGCCATTGTTCATGCGCTGAAGATTTGGAGGCATTACCTCTACGGTGTCTCGTGTGAGGTATTTACTGATCATCACAGCCTTCAGTAGCTGTTCAAACAAAAAGATCTTAATTTGAGGCAGAGAAGATAGTTGGAGTTGTTGAAAGCCTATGATATCACCATTTTGTATCACCCCGGAAAGGCCAATGTGGTGGCCGATGCTTTGAGTAGAAAGGCTATGAGTATGGGCAGTCTTGCGTATATTTCGGTTAGTGAGAGGCCATTAGCTGCAGATCTTCAGACTTTGGCTAATCAGTTCGTGAGGTTAGATATTTCAGAACCCAGTCGAGTTCTAGCTTGTACAGTCGCTCGGTCTTCTTCAGTATAATATGAGTGTTAGTAGTGATTGAGCTTGAAAAGATTAGTGTAAAATATACTGGCAAATGTTTGTCCACCACCATCGACATTGCATATGGAGAGTTAACAAACAAGATTAGAGAAGGTCCTGCTTTATCAGTGTCAATTCTGAAATATTTAAGCTTAATATTAACAAGGGAGGCGCACTGACTAATTTAACGTATCAGTCATAATCTTGAATTTTGATTAAAACAAGGTAATGCTTTCTAGTACTGGACAAAGAATAGGACGCTTGGATCATAATAGTATTCGCCGAAATGCTCTAACATAGAGTATAATCGATCTTGGAAGAGATTCATTAACAACGGTAAAAAGACAGATGCACAACTCCAATAAATTAGGAGTTTAGTCAGCTGAAGACTAAGTGTGGACACGAAAAACAGTGGTGTTGTCACACCAGTCAATAAAGAAGGAAATTGGGTTTCTAACTTCATTGGAACCAATAGCAACATTACAACATAAACCAATTACCCTTACATAGGAAAAGTGAGAAATGTAACACTTCAAAAGAAAAAGACCATTCAATCAGAATAAGCGCCTATGAAATGGTACACACAATACAGAATAGGCTATGAAAGCTGCAGTTGCCAAACAACCTTGTCAATATTGACGTTTTAGTTTCCTGTCACTACTAGACAAGACTCGATAACATAGTTCAAAATAAACTTGTATACTAATTATCTGTTTCGATTTTCATGTTGTATTCCATTTAATAACATCAAAATAGTATCAAGGTAAGCCATCATAAGCTCCTCACTACAGATAAGTAGGCCAATAATTCACATGCCATTTGCACAAACAAGGAAAAAGCATAAGTTATTAGAAATGGAGAAGGAAAAGCTACCACAATTAAAAACTGAACGCTTAATGATGTAAGCTCACAAGTATTTCCTTTTCATTTGTGAAAGAAGAAATAGAGAAGGAAAATCAAGAAAGTAATGCTTTAAATACTTAGAGTAACAGCTTCCCACATATGTTGCAGCTTATATTCTTCGATGTCTGCCCATGAGTGTATACGCAATGGACACAAATTACGATTACGAACCAATATACCTAAGTGTTGCGTAAATGAGGCATGATTCTTTCCAACAACCCGATTGGGGCAAAATGTAACGCTCAACTTTTCTCCAATTTTGAATCATGCAACATGTTTGCATCTATTCGTTTCTCTCACTTTTTTGCCTTTTCAGATTCACATGGCCCTACAAATTTGCAAATTTCAATTTTAGTCAAATAAAAAAAAAAATGTACAATAAAAAAGAATATTATAGCTTAAAACAGTAAGATACTTATTTTGCTTCTCTGAGTGCCTTGTATCACTTCTTCATGATGAGGAAGGGGAGCATCACCTTCCTATATTGGTTCAAAATCAGGAGACACAAATTATCATTATGAGTTACCTTATTCTGATCAGAAGCTAATACACTAAAAGTTTTACTTTTGCCAATCGAACCTCTCTGTTCAGCATTTACTCTTATAGATCCCATTGCTCTAAATCTTTGCCCTCCTCCCCTTGCTAAGCTACCGGGTGGAACGTACGCATGCTTCGCATACTTTGAAGTTGATTACACTTTAAACGTCTGAGATTTTGATATATTCATGTCAACTCAGTACAATAAAAAAAGAGTATAAATGTCTATCATGTCAGTTCATCATATATCATACTTATGAAGGCCTTAGAAAGAAGCTCAGAAGTTAGATGGCAATAGACAACAACAATAAAGAAAATTGATAGAAACATGAGGCAGAAAAATCTAGAGATAACAAAAACATTTAGCAAGGAATATTAGTCAATCTACTTCTAAGATCATTTTTATAATCCGTTTGAATAATTTCTCACTCGCAAAATTTATCTGGCCTATAATCCAAATAATAGGCTTAATATCATTACAATAAAGGATAAATAAACATGTTAATTTGCTAAATCTAATATGAGGAGTGCTAGAAGACAAGCCAAAAAAGGGACCATTGTTTCAGGCTTTGTGAGCTTACGACATGAAATAGCATTTAATGGGGTCACGATTTATAATCCTAAAATTCATATGGGTTTCTTGACCATGGTTGTAACTGGTTAAAGACTTATAAAAGAAAAACCAATAAAATTGGAAATTAAGGTTTCAAATAAAAGAGAAGAGTATGTGGCATATCAACTCTTGTACTAAACTAATCAAGAATGTAATATTATCATCTATTATGAGAATCGATTGTCCACAATTTTTAATTGAATTGGGATGGATCCAATTTTTAGAAAAAGGTCGTTTACGCTAAAACTCAAAAGAAAAGGATGAAGAGTCATAAGAAAGAGAGTAAAACAGGAAGCGACATGTTCGAACCTTACCCAATAAGAAGAAACTGAAGATGAGCAGTTGTTGTCAACGGAGGTGACAAGCAGTTTCTCTAATACGATGATATTGATGTTTGAACACCAGCAATTTCCCTAAATTTTACTTCGCAGGCAGTTGCAGGTTTATGAAATAAGTGTTCAAAACAGAGGTTTAATTCGCAGTTGTAGAAGAAGTCTTAGGGGTTTTTCCTTTTTTTTTGGGGGGTGGTTGGCGCCTGGCGGAGTTATGGGTTGGAAAAAAGAGGGAAAAATTAGCATCACTTTTTATTACTTAATTGTTTAACGACGGGCTATGTTATATTTTAAGGGCTGAATATTATCCCCTCGTTAATATTGAGCTAAAAATTAGTTTTAACGATTGGAAAAATATTTGGTTGCTATAAGTACACTTATAATGACCAGATTTATGTCCCTTCGTTAAGAAGTGGTCGTTAAAAATCAAATTTCTTGTAGTGATATGTTTTAGCTTCAAATATGATAGTATCAGTGAATACTATTTTCTCTTCAATATAATAAAATACTCCAAATAAGATTTATGGGGTAAGAAAACTGCCTCATGATCTAATCAAAATCATTGCCAAAATGGACTTTAATTACATATTGTAATTTTTCCTGTTTCTTCAATATGAAATGTTCTCAGGCAGTCTAAACCACATATTCCTTTGTGGGGAGATATACGGAAAAAAATCTCTTATTCTTTTTGGAGAGTTTTGAAGTACCTATTGTTGAAGTAATTCTTAAATTTGGTAGGCATAGGTGGAATTGTGAGGAACAACAGTGCAGAGATTATAATCGCATTTGCTAAACCTCTGCATTTTTGTTGTTAATCAGGGTAAGATAATTGTTGTATTTAGAACAACCGCAGAGAAAAATGAAGTTGCGACACTAAATCTCCAAAAATATTAATCGGAATCATTCATTATTTCATTATATGGACATCAACAATAATCTCCTTCAATACAAGTGATGTTTTATACTTTAGTACCACACAAGAGAATGGGTGATATGTGTGGTATCCAATTTTTTGCGTGCACACATTATAGAAGGACCTGGTTCTTCTACTTGTTCCTTACACTATAGTTGCGGAATAATAAATACAGAAAGTAAAGAACGCAAATAATTTTACGTAGAAAATGCCTGGCTCAAAAGGTGAAAAAATCGTGACCTACTTCCTAGTAGGATTTTTTCCAACACTCCACTAAATCACTGAGCCAAAACAGCATTTACAAAACTCTTGTAAACGTAAAGATTACCTCTAATCCTTTGTGGCAACCAGCCTCAGGCTGTTGCGACAACTTCAGCTTAACTCTAATTTGAACAATACAACTTAGAGTACCTAGTATAAATGCTGTTAGAAAAAGCTGAAAGGTACAACTGAAAAGCCCTACTACAATTGAACTAGAATAAAAGACAGAAACTTGGAACTAGTTCTTCTATCTAGTTCATGTAACTTCAGGTTCGCACACTTGAAATACACAGGAATTACTTGCAAAATGCCTTGCCATTTTGCTCTCAATTCTTGCTTAACTTCAGCATTTGTGCGTCATCCGTAAAAGAGAACAAACTGATATTTATAGAGATAGTAGAATAAGAAATAACTAGAGTTCTAAAGCATTACTCTAGCATGGTGGGAGAGTTCTAGTTATCTTCAACTTCTAACTCCTCACTTATTTGGAATATAGTTCTCTTCAAGTAAGGAGTCATGCTCCTTATCAATTATGCAACATTTTCGTTCAAGAGATATCAGATATAACCACTTATGCTTATCCCTTTCACGTGCATGTCTTGTGCTTGAATCTGCCCGTGCCCTGTGTACACCGTGTATAGTCCTGTTCATGCATGTGTTCCTTTGTCAATCATCAAAACAAAAATTACTTATGCCAACAAATTAATTCCCCTTTTTGATGATGACAAACTCTGCGCTTTTTATAACATGAAACCTGTTTCAACTCAGCTCAACATCAACACAATGTTAGAATACTTTCCATTTTAAAGTCGTAAATCATCAAGGACCAGGTTCATTAGGTTATAAACATCACAGTCTAAAGAAAAAAAACAACCTATTTTCCCCCTTTTCGCATCATCGAAAAGTTGCATAATTATGTTATTGTAACGATCCAACCGATTGTTGTGAGCATTTGCACTTCACTCGGTAGTTTACGGGTATGAGTAGCTCCCTATGATGTATTATGACTTATGTGAATCATCGGTTTTGGTTATCAGGTTATTCCAAAGTAATTTGGAAGAATAAATTTCCTGTTTGAAGCTTTAAGTTGAAGAGTTGACCAAGTTTGACTTTTTAGCATTTGACCTTGGATTGAAGTTTTGATGATTCTGTAAGGTCCGGATTGTGATTTTGGACTAGGGCGTATACCTAGATTTTCCTTTGAATATTTCTAAAAGGTTTCGGCACAAATTGGCAAAAGTTAAAAATATGAAGTTTTGAAAAGTTCATAAGTTTGACCGTGAGTGGACTTTATTGATAACGGATTTAGTTGCATGAGATTGCTGATTTTCTGGTGGTTCAACTATGCTTCGCGATCGCGGGTGAAGGAACGTGATCGCGATGGGTATTTTCGTTAGTGCAGTTGTTTTTTCTTCACGTTCGCGCTTCTGAGATCATGTTCGCTATGGGTTGAAGTTTTAGTCTTCGCGTCCACATCCATGTTTATGCGTTCGAGTAGTGGTTAGCGGGGGTGGTCAGTCTTGATGGGTTCTTCATCGTGTTTGCGATGGTCTGTCCGCGATCGCGGAGGTCTGGTAGTGTTCTTCATCGCGTTCGCGAGGGTAATACCGCAAATGCGTAGAGTATAGTGTGGTAATGTGAGTTTGTGGTTAGCGAACGCGAGGCTTCTATCGCGTTCACGTAGGCTATCACTGGGTAGTGCATTTAACGTACTCTATTTCGAGGGTTTCAAACTGTTTTGCATTTTTTGAGCTATTGAACTCGGATTGAGGCGGTTCCTGAAGCAATTTTCACCACGTGAATTGGGGTAAGTTTTCTCCACTCGGTTTTGGTTATATTTCATGAATCTATCTTTGGTTTTGGCATTCGGTTGATGATTTCAAAAGTGAAAATTTGGGTTTGTTCTTACTAATGTTTCATAGAGCGAATTCTTGGGTTTTGAACATCGATTCGAATTCGGATTTGAGTAAAACTAGTATGGTTGGACTCATAATTGAATGGGTTATCGGATTTTGTGAGTTTTGTCGGGTTCCGAGGTGTGGGCTTGCATTGGACTTTTGGGATGATTTTTGGGCTTTGATTAAAGATTAGATCGGTATATTTGGGATGGATCTTCCCTGGGCTGGATTGGCCATATACAGTACTGAGTGACTGATCATGTCGAGTGATTGAGCAAGATGAGTGGAAAGTGTGAGCCAGTGAGATTGAGTACTTAGAGAGTGTGAGTACATGAGTTCGTCGATGAGATACATTGTATTTGACATGTGTACTTGAGATATATGCATCAAGATGTATTTCTTTATGCTACATGACTTTGGTGGCATTCATGATTTCACCTGCATAGTGACATGTAGGCATACAGTTGTACTTTCCTCATTCTATCTGAAAAATGAAACATCTTATTTATTGTTGAAAAGGTTTGGGAAATATTCACAGTTTTACAAACTTACTCATAGTTTTGGTGATTTCGATAAAAAGATTGGGTTTTCACCGATATACTTGAAAAGCATGCCTATTTTCCGAAACTGTGGAAGAGTTGAGCATTTTTTCTCTAAGTTACTTCTTTTAGCAATATTATTATGTTATGAACTGTTGTTGGCACTATTATATTTTCTCTGTTGTTGGCTATTGGCTATTGGCTATTGGTGTTGGACTACTTTCAACCTAAGGTTAGGTTTGTTACTTATTGAGTTCATGGGATCGGTTGTACTCATACTACACTTCTACACTTTGCGTGCAAATGTTGGATGTTGATGTTGCTGTGTATGGCGGGAGCTGGATTTGAGGATGTACCTGCATTCGGGTTATAACTGCCTCTTGTTCATGGTAGCTCTAGACATATGAAAGATATGTTCGTGTATATTTCAAATAGATGATGTACTTTATTTCTTACCAGCTTTGTAAATTCTAAATCATAAACGCTCATGATTTGTACTACCAGTCCTCGGGGAATGTATAAGATTCAGATATTTTCTTTTACTTAATTGACTTATTAAAATTCTATAGAATTGGATAGTTGTTAATTGGCTGACCTAGCTGGTTGGGTTAGGTGTCATCACGACTAGTTGGATTTTGGGTCGTGACAGTTATTTATATATATTTTAGCAGATCTTACTCATGGCCACTGAGGCTAGTTCAAATGTAATCATGTATTCAAATTTCTCTTATCAATCTAAGGATATTAGCCATCTAAGAAATATCAACAAACAATTAGAGCGAAAGCAATGATTATCATTGATAAGATTCATCCACAAAGCATAAAAAGAAATAAAGGTACTGAACCAAGAGTGAAAAAGATAAAAAGAAATATCCCACTTGGGTCGCTCGTTATAAACTAGGCTAGGAAGGGTTTAAGGCTTTTAAGGACCAAGTTCTTGGTTTCTGGCCTGAAGCAGCTTCAACATGTCTTGAAGAATGCGTTCATTCTTCTCTTTCTCTTTTGCAAGCTCAGACCTGAGAGCATCCCTCTTAGTTTCTACTTCCGCCAGCCTCTTCTTCAGCCTCTCAATCTCAGCATCCTTAGCCCCACTCTCCTGCTCCAAAGCTCCCACTTTGCTATTCACGGGTACCCTCTTGGATGAACCAGGTTCTTTGTGAGCAGCAAGGACTTTATAGTCACAGGCAATCAAGGTGTTTGCCCTAAAGCGATCTTTACTTGTGCTAGCATCACATATTTTTAGGGGAACCTTGAAGTGAGCAAGCACATCAGTGAGTATGAACCCATAGGGTATGGCATGAGCATTAGTGCCAGAAAGCACCTTATCAAGGAGCTGGATTATAAACCCCGGCCAGTTGATCTGCCTCCCACTATCCAGGCACTCCATAAAGACTAGGTCCATGAAAGTAGCAATGTGCCTTCTCTCCTGTCTGGGAAAAACTACTTTGTTGACAAATTAAAAGAGCATTTTTTGGGCACGTTTCATTTCACTCTTATAAACAGCCCTAGGTTACAGCTCTAAGTTTTAGTCAGCAAATTGCTTGGTGATGGCAAGGGACGTAGGTAGATTTTTTTGGCTAGGCCATTTAAACTTTTTGTAGTCACTGTACCATTCAGCAGGTACCCCTAAAAGCTTTCCTAGTTCCTTGTGATCAAAACTCGCTTTCACCCCTTTCACTACACTAGTTACCCTTCCATTATCGATTTCACAGTTTGCTAAGAATTCCATAATTTCATCTCGTGCTAGTTTCCCGTCCAACTGATGGACCTTGTCCTTCCAGCACTGATATTAATTTCTCCAATAGCATCACCGTTCCTTCCTCCTCCAAATCTCTAAGGAGTATACCCCTCAAAATTGTTCTTTTGCCAAACTTCACCATCTTGTCCTATAGTTCATCAGTCTCCTCTTCTTCCTCACTCTCTTCTTCCACTGCTTGCACTTTTCTTGATTTACTGGCAGACCTGGTTCTTTTTTCCAAGACAGAGGGTTCTGTATCAACAAACTTTCCAGGGGACTTCTTTTTGGAAGTCTTTCTTTTCTTAACACATGGATAGATAGACTCCACTACTTTTGCGTCATCCTCATCGTGAAGAACCATGTTCAGCTCCTCAATCTCAATTATCTCACTTGGTTCACCCACCTTTTTCTTTACTTTTGCAGCAACTTTATTTTTACTCTCGGCTAGGTCCCTTTCTAGGTCATCCTCACTCTGCTTCATATGACTCATTGTGGCTCATCCTCTTGTGGGAGGAGTCTCTACATGGATAGAAGAGGCATCCTTTCTCTTCTTTCTTCCCATAGCAGTACCAGTGATTTGAAATTATGGACTCTTCTTCTTCTTTGGATTATAGCTATCACACATATTTTTCAAAAGTTCATGGAGGGGTTCCTTATCAGATGGAACACGTTTTTGGAATCTTTTCCTTAGTCTAACCATTCCCTCCACTGCACTCGTATATCCAGACCCACTGCCTCCTTGTTCTCTCAAACTTCTTTCTTCCGCAACAACACCTCACTCCATATCATCATTGCCCCTATTTCTTCAGTCAAACCAACAGGAGTGGCTGAAGCCATTTCTTCTTCTCCCTTTCCCCTCACATCTCTTGTTTCACCCTCACTCTATTTTTCTTTTCCTTTTTTATTTTTACCATCAATTGTAGTAGATTCAGACTCTATACCAACTATAGTACCAACAAGAACAAAGCTTTTCTCCATATTTTCAGCCACATCAGAAACAACATCAGATGGGATTTTTAGCCCAGAAGTTACATGTTCCGTTTCATATGAAACATGTTCTTCCACCTCAGTTGTCGACTTAAAAGATTCATCTGATTTTTGGGGTTCCTCTGCCTGGCTTGCTTTCAATTTCTCATTTATTTTCTTAATATGTTCATTTTCAGTGGCTGCTTTACGAGCAATCATCGTAACATGTTATTTCTTGGGGGTAGGGTGGTTGAAGGTGTGAGTAATGGTTCTTTAGATGGTGAAGAAAGGTTCTCAATCACTTTAGGGTTTTCAGAAGGGTTTGGCATTAGATGAGCGTAGAAGAGATGAGAGAAGGTTGAGAGAATTTTGGCGTCTTGAATTTTCTTCAAAAATCAGAAGTAAAGAAATGATTAAAGTCAAATCAATTTAAAGAAGAAGAGTTGGAGTGGGTAACAACTTCTTTTTGGAGTTTGTAAGTCTAAACATCCTGGGAATGGCAGTTGGAATAGACGTTGGGCTCTTCCCTATATTCTAGGCAATTATGGCATGTGGGACTCTTTGGTGAAACTAGTTTGTTTGTAACAGATAGGATTAAAGGAGATTGGGATTAAATGGGACTCCTTTTTAATCATGATCCAATAATAGTTATTTCAAAATATGCGGAGTGAAGAATACATACCATATAATTTTGATGAACCAAGTTCTTCACTGAAAGTTCTCTTGTGTAAGATTGAATTTGCTAAGAAAATAAGGGTAACATCATTAGAGATTAGTGAGCCATTTTAGCACAAGGCACAAGAGTATACTTAATGAAAGTATGAGGCTGAGCAATATCTAATCTAATTATTTATGAAATTCACAAATTATCTAACCAATTATTGAGTTAGAACTGGTTCATTTTAGGTGATCTTAATCATCCCTAATTCTAACATGTTCCTTTCAAAGTGATCTCTACTTAGAGCTTTTTGTGAAGATGTCAGCTATTTGTTTGTCAGTAGCACAAAATTCTACAATAATCACACATTCTCATAGTTGTCCCTAAAAAGGGGATGCCTAACATCTATGCGCTTAGTTCTTTTGTGATGAACCTGGTTCTTCGTCATACTAATTGCACTAGTGTTGTCACAAAAAATGGGGATATAACCTACATCAATTACAAAGTCCTTCAATTACTGTTTGATTCACAACAATTGAGCACATAATGAGGAAACAACCACATACTCAGCTTCAGTAGTAGATAAGGCCAGAAAAGTTTGCTTTTTGGTTGCCCAAGACACAAGACATGAGCCAAGAAACTATGCCATACCTGATGTGCTCTTTCTATCCACAAGAAAACCTGCATAATCAACATCAACATATCCCACTAGTTGAAATTACTACCGTTTGAATACCATAGGTAGAGATCAATGGCGCCATTTAGGTATCTCAAGATCCTCTTGATAGCCGTCAAGTGTGACTCCTTTGGATATTTCTGGAATCTAGCACAAAGGCCTACACGGAAAACTATGTCAGGTCTACTAGCAGTGAGATGTAACAAAGAGCCAATCATTCCCCTATACATCTTCTGATCAACGGATGAACCAGGTTCATCCAAATCCAATTTTATGGTTGTTGCTATAGGAGTTTCAGTTTCTTTGGAATCTTCCATTTTAAACCTTTTAAGCAACTCTTTCACATACTTCTGCTGATGGATCATAGTTCCATTTGAATTTTATTTAATTTGTAAGTCTAAAAAGAACTTAAGCTCACCCATCATACTCATTTAAAATTCACTCTCCATTATCTTAGCAAATTCTTTACTTAACTTGTCTGTAGTTGCTCCAAAAATTATATCATCAACATAAATCTAAACTAGCAAGAGATCTTACCTTTTTCTTTCTAGAATAAAGTGTTGTCAATTATACCTCTCTTGTAGCCATGCTCAATCAAAAAGTTAGACAGTCTTTCATACTATGCTCTTGGAGACTGCTTGAGCCCATATAGTGCCTTATCAATCTTGTACACATGATCAGGACATCCCTTGCTCTCAAAGCTAGGAGGTTGCTTGACAAACACTTTTTCTTTTAGATAGCATTGAGTAAGGCACTCTTGACATCCATTCGATGGAAAGTGAATTTCATGTAAGTAGCAAAAGCTATAAAGAGTCTAATTGCTTCCAGTCTTGCAACCGGAGCAAAAGTCTCATCATAGTCTATGCCCTCATCTTGACTATATCATTGATTCACCAATCTTGCCTTGTTCCTTGTAACTGTTCCATTTTCATCAAGTTTGTTTCTGAACACCCATTTAGTGCTAATCATAGATATTTCCTTGGGACTTGGTACCATATGCCAAACTTGGCTTCTTTTAAATTGGTTGAGTTCATCCTATATTGCATTCACCCAGTCTGCATCCTGCAAAGCCTCAAAAATATTTTTATGCTTAATAAGAGATAAAGAACATCAAAAGCACAGAGGATCTTCAAAGAAGGTCTGGTTTTAATTCCACGGGTTTGATAAGTTATTATGTTCCCAATGGGATGAGAACTTTGATACTTGTAAGGTTTCACAACCAGATGTTGTTTTCTAGATGTTCCTTCAATTTTTTGTGTGTGGAACGGTCTCATGGACTTGTTCCCTCGAGATTTGAGGATTAGTTCCTCTCTGTTCAGTTCCCCCTGCTATGTTGACCTAGGTAGAAGGATCTGTTTCATCATCAGTTCCTTCCCCTGAATCAGCCTCAGGCTGGACTGTTGCTTTAGTTAGTTTCTTACCAGCCCAATTTCTTCAGCATCTGGTCCTGCCTCTCAGAAAGAATGTTAATTTCATACAAAACAACATGTACGCTTTCTTCTACACACATAGTTCTTTTGTTATAACTCTTATAAGCTTTACTATGTGAAGAATATTCAAAGAATACTCCCTTATCACTTCTGGGATCGAACTTACCTAGGGAGTCTTTTCCATTATTGTGTACAAAGAACTTCCAACCAAATGCCCTAAGGTGGGATATATTTGGCTTTCGCCCTTTAAGTTAACTCATAGGGACTCTTCTCAACAAGATGTCTAGTCATGCAAATATTTATGATGTAGCATGCAGTGTTCACAGCTTTTGCCTAGAAACTGTGAGGCAATTTACTAGAAAGTACTATAGTCCTAGCCATTTTCTCCAATGTCATATTCTTTCTTTTAAATACTCCATTTTGTTGTGGAGTTATAGGAGAAGAAAATTATGATCTATGATATGCTCATCATAAAATTTAAAAACTTTAACATTCTCAAATTCAGTACCATGATCAGACCTAATTGATGCAAGTTGATTACCTAGTTGTTTATGAGTTTTTCTAACAAATAAAGTGAACATGTCAAATGCTTCATCTTTATATGTTAAAACAATGTCTAAGTAAACCTAGATTAATCATCAACAAGCACCATAGCATATCTCTTACCCCCTCTGGTCATTGTTCTCGTTGGTCCACACAGATCCACGCATATCTCTTTGCTTTTAAAAGAGGATCTTACATGCTTCCCTCTTGCACAAGCCTCACAAACGTTATCTTCCTTGAACTTAATGTTAGGAAGCCCTATCACCAAGTCCTTGGAGACTAGTTTGTTGGGTTGGCTTAGACTGGTATGTCCAAGTCTCTTGTGCCAAAGAAGGGGATCATTGTCAAACACACTTAAGTAAGTGAGATCATTATCTAAAAGTATGGACAGATCCACTATATGTTATTTACACTTTTTCCCTGTAAAACTATCTTGTCAGTGGTAAGATTTATCACAAAGCATTTTGTAGAGATGAAGGCTACCATGTTACCTCTATCACACAATTGTGATATACTTATTAGACTGTACTTCAGTCAATCTATCAAGTAGACATTCTCAATAGAGTGAGTATCATTCTTACCTACCTTTCCAAACCCAATGATCTCACCTTGCTTTCCATTTCCAAATGAGACATTACCTCCTTTAAGGTCCTCAAGTGAAAGGAACTGGATCTTGCTTCCTGTTATGTGCTTTGAGCAGCCACTATCCATGTACCATATTTGGATGATCCCCTTGGACCTGCAAAAGGAAATCTTTGGTTTGTCTTAGGAACCCAAACTAGTTTGGGTCCTTTTCTATAGGCAAAAGGATAAATCAAATTCTTTTAGCCCAATTTGGCAGCCTATTTTTCCCGAGAACAAAATGTTTTTGCTCTTTTGATCTCCCTTTTCTTTTGCAGTGCAATCACTCTTATAATGACCAATGTTACCACAATGTGTGAAAATTTTATTCTCAGGGAGTGTGAGGTACTTGCTTTGGGGATCCCACTTAGGTGCATAGTTCCCAAAGCCAAGTCCACTTCTGTCGCTACTATGATATTCTTGTAGCCATGAAAATGCATCAGATGACCAGTTCCATTTTTAAGTTTTGTCTAGCTCAAGCTTAACCTTATTCAGTTCCTCCTTTAAGAATCTTACTTGTTCATCTCTTTTATACAACTCGTCTTTCTTTTTACCTACATTCCCTTCTAAAGTGAGTTGTGTGTCACCATCTATATTTTAACTTGTTCCTAATTTCAATTTTAGATTTTCATATCTAAATTTTAGGACAGTCATGATTCTTCAACATAGTAGTTTCACTTTCAGTTTCACAATCCCTAAGTTGTTCTTTTTTTATTTATTTATATCCTCAGATTCATAAATCAGCTCTAGTAGTAACTCAGACAATCTTTCTTTGATAGAAATTTAATCTTGTCTTTAAGATGAAAGACACATACCTCGGCTTCTTCATTAGATTCTCCAATAGCCATTAGTGCTCGTTCTTCATCATCATCATCATCATCATCTAAGCTTTCTCCCAAAGCAGCTACCATATCCTTAGTTGATCCTTTGTTATTTCCTTTCTTGGGATGGACCTGTTCCTTTGTTCATCTCTTTTCTTCTTCCACTCAATCTCTCACAAAGGACAATTTTTGATCATGTGATCTGTCTTTCCACACTTGTAGCAACCATCATTGGTTTTCTTCTCCGGAGCTCTTTCTTTGTTGTAGTTTCCACTTCTTGAAGAACCCTTTCCTCTCCTTAGGTACTTCTTGAAGTCTTTGGTGATCATTGCTATTTTGTCATCTTCTAGATCAGAACCTTCAGTGATTCTGTGTGCTAAGTTTCTTTCCTTTTTAGGTACATCCATTTTTATAGTTTGTCTCCTAAGTTTATAAGCAGTGAGCTTTCCAATTAATTCATCCAAATGGACTGTAGTAATATTCTTTGATTCCTGCATAGCAGTGATCTTACTTTCCCAAGTAATTGGCTAGACCCTAGTAAGTATCTTCTCAACCCTTTATTCTTCAGGGATAATCCTGCCAAGAGATTTTAGTTCATTTGTTAATGTAGTGAACCTTGTGTACATATCCTTAATGGTTTCTCCATCCTTCATAGAAAAGTTTTCATACTGAGAGTACAGTAGAGTTCATCTTGATTTCTTCACTTGAGTTGTTCCTTCATGGGCCACTTGCAGTGTGTCCCAAATTTTCTTAGCAGTGTAATAGCCATGGATTCTGCTGTACTCATCTGGACCAAGTCCACAAACAAGCCATTTTTTTGGCTATGGCATTCTTTTCCCACTTCTTCAAATCCTCATCACTGCAATCAGCTCGTCTTTGGCACATCTACTCCCTCAATGTTTTTCTTCAAAGTTGCCAGTGGACCATCAGTGACAATTTCCCATAGCTCATTGTCCTTTCCCTATATGTGATCTCTCATTCTTGACTTGCACCAAGAGTAGTACTGGTCAATAAAGAGTGGTGGCCTAGCAGTGGTTTTCCCTTCCCAATTTCCAAGTGGTGTACTCCTCTTGATCTTCTCCTAAGGTGTTAGCCTCTTTAAGGATAACCAGCTCTAATACCAATTGATATTTTATACTTCAATACCAAGAGGGGGGGGGGTAGGGGTGATTTGTTTGGTGTTTAATTTTTCGCGTGCACAGATTATAGAAGGATCTGTTCTTCTACGTGTTCCTTACACTATAGTTGCAAAGTAATAAATGCAGAAAGTAAAGAACACAAGTATTTTTACGTGAAAAACACCCGACTCAAAAGGTGAAAAAAATCACGCCCTGCTTCCCAGTAGGATTTTTCCCAACACTCCACTAAATCACTGAGCCAAAAACAGCGTTTACAAAACTCTTGTAAACCTAAGGATTACCTCTAACCCTTTGTTGCAACCAACCTCAAGCTGTTACGACAACTTCAAGTTAACTCTAAATTAAACAATACAACTCAAAGTACCCAGTACAAATTCTTCTAGAGAAAGCTGAAAGGTATAACTCAAAAGCCCTACTACAATTGAACTAGAATAAATGACAAGCACTTTGAACTAGTTCATGTAGCTTCAGGTTCGCACACTAAAAACACACAGGAATTGCTTGCAAAATGCCTTGCTATTTTGCACTCAATTCTTTCTTAACTTCAGCATTTGTGTGTCACCTGTAAAAGAGAACAAACTGATACTTATAGAGTTAATAGAATAAGAAATAACTAGAGTTATAATGCTTTATTCTTCCATGATGGAAGAGTTCTAGTTTTCTTCAACTTCTAACTCCTCCCTTTTCTAGAATATAGTTCTCTTCTAGTAAGGAGTCATACTCTTTATCAATTATGCAACCTTTTCGTTCATCAGGTATCGGATATAACCACTTATGCTTATCCCCTTCACGTGCATGCCTTGTGCTCGAATCTGCCTTGTAACAACCCGACTGGTAGTTTTACGAATTGGCATCCCGTTCGGTGGCTTAAGGCCTTAGGTAGCTCCGTATTATGTATTATTATTTGTGTGTGTGGTCGAGTTTGGCTCTTCGAATGATTCGCAATTTATTAGGAAGAACAATTCATATTTTAGAAGCTTAAGCGGTAAGAGTTGATTGGAATCTGACTTTTGTGTAGATGATTCCGGAATAGTATTTTAATTATTCCAATAGCTTTGTATGATGATTTGGACTTAGGCGTGCATCCAGATTTGGATTTGGAGGTCTCTAGATTGATTTGATGCATCTCGGCGAAAACGGGAAAGTTGAAGGCTTGGAAGATTAAGAGGTTTGAACGAGAGTTAACTTTGGTGATATCGGGTTCGAATTGCCACTCCAAGAGTTGGAATAGCTATGTTATTTCATTTGGGACTTGTATGCAAAATTTGACACATTCCGGGTTGATTTGATATGATTTGGCACGAGTTGTAGAAGTTGAAAGTTTATAAGTTAATTAAGTTTGATTTGAGGCCTGATTCATAGTTTTGATGTTGTTTGATGTGATTTTAGGCCTCGGGCAAGTGCACGTTATGTTATGTAACTTATCAGTATGTTTGGACGGGGTCCCAAAGGGCTCGGGTGAGTTTCCGACGGGTTTCAGACTATTTTGGACCTTGTTAGTTCTGCTAGTTTCTGCTGATTTCTGGTGCTTCATTTCTTCTTTGTGTTCGTGCCCCTGTCTCCATGTTCGCAGAGTGTAAGTGGTGGTCTTCATCGCGCTCACGTCCCTGCATTCGCATTCGCGTAGTGTTGGAGCTAGCCTGGGTGGACTTGAGGAGTCTTTTTCGTGTTCGCGAAGGCCTGGTGAAGTTGTTCATCGCGTTCGGGTGTGCTGTTCCACGAATGCGTAGCTTTATTTCGTCGCTGATTAAATTGTGCATCGCGAGTGCGAGTGTTCTTCCGCATTCACGAAGGGCATCACTCGGTAGTGTTATAAAGAACTCTAATTCGAGGGTTTGGCCATTTTTATCATCTTGAGTTGTAGACCTTGAATTTGAGCGATATTTGAGAGGTTCTTCATGCGTTGGATTGGGGTAAGTGTTCTTTTCTCGGATAGGATTTTATTTCATGATTTTATCTTTGTTTTTAACATTAAATTAGTGGTTTGAGTTGGGGAAAAATGGGAATTTTGTGAAAACTTTTAAAAAATGTAAAACAATGATTTGAAGAATGAATTGATGTCGAAATTAGATAAATTTGGTATGGTTGGACTAGTATCAGAATGGGTGTTCGATTTTGTAAATTTTATCGGGTTCCGAGGTGCGGGCCCGAGATTGACTTTTTGAGTTGACTTTTTATTTTCTTTCAAGATCGAAGCTTTATTATCCAGAATCGTTTCCTATAATTTTTATTTATGATGTTAAGTTATTTTGGCTAGATTTGAGCCGTCTAAAGGTTGTTTCACACGATAAGGTCATTTTAGAGTATCAGTCTAGCATCTGTGAGGTAAGTATCTTGCCTAACTTTGTGTGGGGGAAACTACCCCTTAGGATTTGAGACATTTTTGCAAATTGTATCATGTGAAGGCCGATTGTGTCATGTTAAATCCTCCATTTACTAAATTCACCCTTATGTGTGAATTATACATTGCATATTTCGTGGTGGTTGTTCCCTACGTGCCATTGATTGTCTCTACTCTTACTTGTTGACTTGAGTTGTGATAGAGCACTTGCACAAGCATACACGTAATTAATACCCATATCGGTTAAAGAAGATGAATCCTGATGGTTTTGACCATTTACATGTACTCTCGGTTACTTTCCTTCTTTGTGAGAGTTGTCCTATTGGCACGTGAGTTGTCCGTGAGGTCATAGATCATTGTTAGTGTTGGCACGCAAGTTGTCCATGCAGATATGAGATATTGTTATTGTATGCCCCTTAAAGGTTTTTAGTATTCAGAGTACCAAATTACTTATATAATTATTTTTTAAGGTCTACACATATACGTATACAAGATGTCTGGTGAAGTTTAAGGGTTCCAGTGACCCCTCAATGTTACAAGTAGGTACGCCTACAAATTTTCCTATGACCAAATATCTCATTATGTATGTGTTGGTCTTTAAGTGACGAATGACACTTTGCTTAGACTAGGTTACATTGCAAATTTCAGAATGTAAGTGTCATCCATTTTTTGTCTTGACTCTTTTTTGTGCTCATAAAGATTTATTTGCATTTCTATATTCAAACTCAATATCAAAAAGTGCTTGAAATGAGGTTCATTACGCTCAAAACTCATGAATTGTATCATCATCAAACTATTCATGTTTCCAAGCATAATAAATAAATAATATAAATAATGTATTAGTAAAAAATAAATATTACATGTGGAATTATATTTGGATGACAGGGCAAGATACGTGGATCATTAAGAAGATGACAACTGGAGTGTTGCATTAAAAGATTCACGATCTGCAACAGGTACGAGCAAATCACTCACGAGACGAAAGGGTACGATTGCTCGAGCCTAAATTACTAAGTGAAGAGAAACATGCAGAATGATTCAAGACAGTAAAGAAGGAAGATTCATGAACCTCTAAATCAATGCGGAAGAAGAATCAGAACCGTTACAGAATCTTCATGAACAATTACGGTTGCCAATTATAATGTTTCATTAATATCATTAATACTCATAATGATTCAGTCATAAAAGGGAAGGAACGTTATATTTGTAAATTCCTATATAAGAGAAGGAAATTTTACTTGTAAGGACACGCTCTGATTATTATTGGAATATAACTACTTTCTTGTGCTTTCAATCAATTATTTTGTCATATCTTGTTCTAATTTCCTTTCTTATTTTTGAGAGGCATATCGAATTTCACGATTATCAGTAATCCGAGTACTTTTAAAAATAGGCTTTGACTTGCAATCTAATTCTTTGGTTAAACAAATTTGTTCCTTTACCGGAAATCTGATAATCTTCTCTTACTTTACAAATCACTCTCTCTCAACTGAATCATGTCGAATGTCAATGACAACAACCAACAGGTGGAAGGAACTCCAGTTCCGTCACCTTAGGGAACCCCACGCAATTCAAGAGAAGCATCACCAGAAAGATCCACTACTCATAACAATGAACAACATGAAAATGAACAAAATATCGAACATGATGCTGTGAAGCAGTTAATTGCTGAGTACGTGAATGATGCTCTCCAGTCTTTCGTGACGGGACTACCGGCTGTTCCACCCACACCTCCACCAAACAACACTGCAACTGTGTAAATTCCACGATTAGGGTTGGTTAATTCTGGAAACGGAGGAACTCCCAACGAGTCACCTGATGGGAGACCAGGTACGCCTAATAATTCTGATTTACAAACTTTAATACTAACCTTGCATAAACAGGTGAAAGAACAAAACGACCGTATTGAGAAAATACCTAGCATACCACCTGTGATCAAAGGAGTTGATATCGTCAAATATTCACAACAACCATGGAAACCAAGCGCAACTCGATTACCAATTCCCAAAAAATTCAAAATGCCCGACATTCCAAAATACGAAGGAACGACCGATCCATGTGACCACGTTACTGCATTCACCACAGGAGTAAAAGGAAATGATTTAACCAAGCAGGAGAATGAATCTGTGCTGGTCAAAAAGTTTGGGGAAACACTTACTAAAGGAGCGTTAACATGGTACTCTCTTTTATCTTAAAATTCAATTGACTCTTTTGTTGAGCTTGCAGATCTATTTATAAAAGCACACTTGGGTGCATAAAAAGTTGAAAAGATAATGGAGGATGTATTCAAAGTAGAGCAAGGACATACATAATTGCTTCGAGAATTCGTAGACATATTCCAACGTGAAAGAATGTTGCTACCAAGAGTACCTGACAATTGGGCAGCCATGGCATTTGCAAGCAATTTAAACAAAAAAAGTTCAGAAGCTATAAGGAGGCTTAAAGGGAGCCAACGAGAATTCCTTGCCATGACATGGAATGATGTCTATAATAGGTACAGTACCAAATTATGAATCGAAGAAGATATCGTAGCTCAGTCAAGGGTTGAAAAAACAATAGGTTTGAGGCGGTTAGAATCTCAGAAGAGGTCCGGGAAGAATAGGTACGAGCCTTATATGGGACATTAGGGGTAAAAATCTCATTCCAAATTCGAAAACGTGCAGGCTAATCACAGGTTCGCAAATAGAGATTCAGGTTCGTTATCGTCGAGATTCAAAAAAGTTCGAGGAGACTGCAACAGAGATGCTAATACAAACGCAAGGTTTGGGGACTACAATTTTAACGTAAGTACCTCCGAGTTGGTCGTCGTTTTAAGAAGTATGGGGGATAAGGTATGATGGCCTAAAGAGATGAGATCAAATCCATAATGAACACGGCCATAGAACATCCGACTGCAGATTATTACAAGGTGAGGTGAAACATTTATTGAAGCAGGGCTATCTAACGGAATTATTCAGTGAGAAAGGAAAACAAGCTTACATGAAAAGTAGGCAAGAGCCCCCAAAACCACCGTCTCCAAAGAGAACAGTAAATATGATAAACAGAGGAGAAGAAGTCAACGACGTACCTATACAAATGCGAGAAAAACAACAAAATTCATAATAACTCACGGGAAGCGAACTCGCCAAACTCTGGAAGATGGCAACATAACCTTTGATTATGCAGATGCCGATGGATTAATTATTCCACACAATGATGAACTGGTAATATCTTTACTTATGTATGATACTACTGTAAAACGCGTTTTGATGGACTTAGGTAGCAACGTGAACATCATTCTATTACGAGTGGTGAACGAAATACTGATGGGAGATCGTGTAGTTCCAAAAGCGCGTTCCTTATCTGGGTTTGATAATTCAATCGTTGTTACAAAGGGCGAGATTGAACTAAGCACATACGTAGAAGGGGTCATCAAAGAAACAAAATTTCAAGTGATAGACACGGATATGGCCTATAATGTGATTCTTGGTAGGCCGTGGATTCATGATATGGATGTTGTGCCATCCACATTACATCAGGTTATCAAATTCCATTCAAAATGGGGAATTCAACAAATTCAAGGAGATCAACAAACTTCAAGGAGCATCAATTCGGTGATACAGCCAAGTAAAAAAGATACGAGTACAAGTCAAAATGATGCGGATGCAAGTGAGAAAGATGCGGTAAATCAGATTTCAACAGAAATTGTATCAAAACAAACAGACGTGGACTCCATACCTGATGTAATTCAAGATCCAGAGGAGAACAAAAACATTAAAACAACGATTGAGGAGCTTGAAGTTGTTCCATTTTTCGAACAATGGTCAGATCGAAGAATTCATATCAGAGCAAGGTTAAGCCTAGAAAGGAGAGGTAAGTTAATTGAATATTTAAAAGCTAACACGGATTGTTCTGTATGGTCCCATTCAATTATGATAGGTATACCTCCAAAGGTGATGACTCATAAATTAAATGAAGATCCAACATTCATAACTGTCAAACAAAAGAAGATGAAGCAAGGATCATTCAAAAATCAAGTGATCGATGAAGAGGTACAAAAACTGTTAAAGATTGGTTCAATACGCGAGTTAAAATATCCTAATTGGTTAGCTAATATTGTGGTAATTCCGAAAAAGAACGGTAAATTAAGAGTTTGTGTAGATTACACTAACTTAAATAAAGCATGCCCAAAGGATTCATTCCCTTTACCACATATAGATCAATTGATTGATGCTACCACGGGCCACGAATTATTCAGCTTTCTAGATGCGTATTCTGGAAATAATTAAATAAAAATGGACCTCTTAGACGAAGAAAAAACTTCATTTATTACAAACAGGGGGACTTATTGTGACAAAGTCATGCCTTTTGGCTTGAAAAATGCTGGAGCCACTTATCAGAGGGTGGTGACCAAGATGTTCCAAGAACACCTGGGGAAGACGATGGAAGTGTACATTGACGATATGTTGGTCAAATTTACATAAGCAGAAGATCATTTTCAAGATCTTTCAACTACCTTCGAGATCCTTCGCATATATAATATGAAACTGAACCCAGAAAAGTGCACTTTTGGTGTAGCTTCAGGTAAGTTTCTAGGTTTTCTCGTATCTAATAGAGTAATTGAAGTAAATCGTGCACAAATTAAAGCTATTGAAGAAATACCTGATATACTCACAAGAAAAAAAGAGGTACAAAGATTGACAGGTAGGATTGCAGCTCTGGGAAGATTCATTTCAAGATCTTCAGAGAAAAGCTTTAAATTATTTTCAGTATTAAAGAAGCAAAATCAGTTTGAATGGACTGAGGAATGACGACAAGCCCTCAAAGATTTGAAGGCATATTTAACAAATTCTCCCCTACTGTCTAGACTAAGGGACGGAGAAAGACTACTTGTATATCTTGCAGTTGTAGAAGTAGTCGTAAGTGCATTTTTAGTAAGGGAGGAAAAAGGTAAACAATCTCCTATTTATTATGTTAGTAAATCTTTATTAGATGCCGAAACTAGATATCCTCATCTAGAGAAACTAGCTTTAGCATTAATCATGGCAACTAGGAAATTGAAACCATATTTTCAATACCATCCTATCTCCGTAGTAACTGCATATCCATTAACAAATATTTTACATAAACAAGAATTGTCAGGCAGACAAGCAAAGTGGGCAATTGAACTAAGTGAATATGACATTATTTATCAACCTAGAACAGCAATAAAATCTCAAGTTTTAGAAGATTTCGTTGCAGATTTTAATACAAAAATAATTCCTGAAGTAGAAAAGGAGTTACAAATTTTTACTGGAGCTAATCCAGGTACGTGGACTTTATTTACTAATGGCTCTTCAAATGTCAAAGGAGCCGGTTTAGGTATTGTCTTAATCCCATCCTCAAGTGAAATTATAAGACAAGCAATTAAATGTTACCCTATTACTAACAATGAAGCAGAGTATGAAGTTGTAATTGCAGGTTTTGAACTAGCACTAGAACTCTCCATAGAGGAAATCATGATTAAAAGTGACTCTCAACTGGTAGTCAATCAGATGCAGGGACTTACACTGCTAGATAGGAACGGATGCAATAATACTTGGAAAAGGCACGAGAAC
Organism: Nicotiana tomentosiformis; assembly: GCF_000390325.3. Lineage (NCBI taxonomy): Eukaryota > Viridiplantae > Streptophyta > Magnoliopsida > Solanales > Solanaceae > Nicotiana > Nicotiana tomentosiformis. The sequence goes on along the minus strand of NC_090820.1, from coordinate 104,973,036 downwards.
TAGTCAGGCAATTCCAATCATGGAAGATCGTGCAAATACCCAGGGAAGAAAACGCAGGAGCAGACGCGTTGGCTAGCCTTTCATCATTTGAAGAAGTAACAAGTGAAGAAAATGCTATTGTAATACATTTATTTCATTCAACACTTGACCAGGATAAACATGAGGTAAGCTTTAATAATTTAACCTGGGATTGGAAAAACGAGATTGTTAATATTTTGCAGCACGGGATCGTACCTGAAGGTAAGAAAAAATCTCAAGTGCTTCGACGAAAAGCTGCTCATTACTGCCTAATTACAGATAATTTATATCGAAAAATGTTTGGCGGTCCTTTAGAAAGTTAACTTGGACCCAATCAAATGAAGTACGTGATTAGGGAAGTACATGAAGGACATTGCGTAAATCACGTAGGTGGAAGATCTTTAGTTAAAACATTAATCAGGGCAGGATACTACTGGCCTAAAATGGAAGAAGATGCGGAAATCTTTGTAGCCAAATGTGATAAGTGTCAACGATATGCCAACAATATGCATCGACCTACAGAGTTATTATATACAGTTATTTCCCCATGTCCATTTATGAAATGGGGAATGGATATAGTAGGGCCTTTACCACAAGCTAAAGGAAAGGTACGGTTCTTATTAGTGTTAACAGATTACTTTTTAAAATGGGTAAAGGCATGAGCTTCTTCCAAACAGGTACGAGAGAAGGAGGTGAAAGATTTCATTTCGCGAAATATTATATGTCAGTTTGGAGTTCCAAAACAAATCGTATGTGATAATGGCCCACAAATTATAGGCTCGAAAATCACAAAGTTCTTCCAAAGTTGGAAAATCAAACGAATAACCTCTTCACCTTACCATCCCATGGAAAATAGACAAGCTGAGTCAACGAATAAGATTATCATCAATAATTTGAATAAGATACTAGAAAAATCAAAAGGGAATTGGCCTGAAGAATTACCAGGAGTGTTATGGGCTTATAGAATCATAACAAAAACAGCCACGAGAGAAACTCCATTTTTTCTTGTGTATGGTTCAGAAGCTTTAATCCCGGTTGAAATAGGAGAACCAAGCACGAGATTCACATTGGCAACAGAATAGTCGAATGGTGAGGAAATAAGAACAAACTTAGACTTACTCGAACAAAGAAGAGAAGCAGCTTTAATATGGATGGCAACACAAAAGCAATCATAGAACGATACTACAACAGAAAGGCTCACCTCAGGTACTTCAAAATTGGGGACTTCGTTCTTAAAAATGTTTTCCAATCAACGAAAACAACCGAAGTAGGAAAGTTAAATCCAAATTGGGAAGGACCTTATAAAGTTCGAGGTATCGCTGGAAAAGGTGCCTACGAATTAGAAACCATGGATGGCAAGGTTTTACCCTCGAGTTGGAATGCTGTTCATTTAAGGAAATACTATTTCCGAGCAAAAGAAATACCCACGGTAAAGTATCGTTCAATTACGATTTTTGTTTTATTCAGTTAAAATTATAATAACAATTTTAGATGATAGGCAAAAAGCTAGTCCACACCAAATGATGATATTAGACCTGAAGGACACGCGGAAGCAACATTATTCCCGGTCTAGGGTTGCAACCTTTCTAATGGAAATATAAAAGGTTAAGCAGTCATCATCTAAATTATATATATCTCTGAGTCCCGTATGTTTTTCCTTTTCGGGAAATGGAACACATGGAAGGAATAATCAAGTACTCGAGATTTCATACTTCAAAGCTCAAACACTTGGGGGACTATATATATATATATAAGGAAGGCAAAGAAGACTAAAGAATTATGAATTCAAGTCAATCTTATGGTCTACCCAAGAAATCGAAAGTTAAGAGCAAAGTCAATAGCCAAAACTGCAAGCCTGATTCAAAAACCTATGAAGAATACACTCGTGGATATAAATTTCAAAAAGGCAATATTTAGTCATGGGTTGCAAGATATACCCTTGAATTTTGTAACATAAATTGTAAAGAAAATAGTTACGAAAGAGTTATAGATGATACTTGAATACATGTAAAGTATTATACAATTTGAAACTTCGAATGATACAAAACTTCCTCAAAGTTATTCAAAGAAACGTGTGTTTTCCTATTTCTTCTTTCATATGTTTACACCATTATGAAGTTGAGACGTCTTCTTCATTAAGTGTCGTTTATAAAAGGGCCCTCTTTTATAAGTCGTGCCTGTTCAAAAAGTCAGAGTAGTGAAGCAGTTTTAAATGCATAATAAAAGAGTAGAATAGAAACTCAAAATAAAATATTATAAGACTAGAACAGAAACTCAAAATGAAGTATTATATAAATCCGGTTAAAATTAAGTGTAAACTTAGCTCAAACCAAAGTATTTGATATTGAACCCCAAAACGGATCAAGGGTAAAACTTGCCAACCATTCCACAAATAAAAAAAAACAAACACAATAAACTTTCCAAACACAAGTTCACTATGGGGCAAATTCTAAAGTAGTACTATTAGCAGTGAGAGAAGTCAAGATGGAAACATCAACAGCAGCAGAAGGTTCGACTTGAGAACAAGAGATTTGAACACTAACTTCACCAGGAGTAAGTTCATCACCCTCGGGAATGCCGACCTCAGGTGAAGAAAAGTTTTGACTCTACTGAGTCTTTTAAATGGTTTCCTTAGTTTTTGCAATCTCAGCAGTCAAGTCAAAACCTTCCTGGTTAGCCTCCATCAAAGTGTTGAGGTGCGTGTTCAAGAAAGCCCAGCTTACATCAAGAGTTGATTTATCCTCAAGGGCCTCATAATCCCTGTCCCATTGCTCAATTTGGGCCTTCAACTTTTTTGTTTCAGTCAAAACAGCATCATAAGAAGTTTGTAAAGGGGTGAGTGATCTCTCTAAGAACTGGACATTATTAGAAGATGCACAGAGGTCTTCTTGAGCTCGAGTGAGCGTTTGAACAAGCTTCCCGGCATAGACTTCCTTCTGATTAAGCAGTTCTTTCAGACCCCTAATTTCCTTAGTAGCTTTAGTAAGTTGCTCGACAAATGAAGACTCAAGGAGATCTTTATCCTTGCCCACTTGACTGGAAGAGGCTCTTTCAATCACCAATTTTGCTGCCATCACTTTCACTTGTTGTTCCAAAGCACACTTTTCCTCATCTAAAACTTCTTTTTCTAACTGAAGGCCTTCAAATTGCTCTCTCCAGTTGTCTGCTTCCGTATGACAGTCGTTGACTAACTGCTCAGTATGGACAATTCTCTTCATCAGCTCTATGCTTATCAGGTTGATCTACAAAAGAAAGGGAAAAAGTGATTATCAAATAAAAATAAAATATCACAAGGAAAGTAAAAAAACGCTAAGGCTTATACCTTCAAAAATGAATGGACAATGTCATTCATCCATGTCAAAGAGCTGTGTCTTTCCAATTTAGACTTTTCAACTGGGCCAATCAACGGTTTCAGCCATACATCAACTTGGCCGAACTTTTTCAAAAGATTACCATCCTCGGGGACTTCAATGGTAACGTTTTTCATCATCCTACTGCTACTGAAAGAACCAACTTCAACATGAGAAGTGGCAGCAATAGGGACAGTTGAGGAAGTAAAAATAGCCACGGGAGGAGCAGTGGCAGCAACAACAGGCGCGAGAAACTGGGAACCAATAGGAGCAGATACTGGAAAGGAGGCAATGGTTGCTTCATCAGAAACTAAACAAAATTCTTCACTATCAAACCCACGGTAAAACAATTGTTCTATAGAGTCACGAGGTGCAGCAATCATATCTTCATCATAGCTCACCAAAGTGGCACTTTCAGGCTCATTCACGGGAACTGAACTTGGAGGAGGAGTTGCTTCATCATCCGAAACAACACGCCTCCTAGCCCGAGGCTTACGCACTAAAGAGCCCTCCTCTCGTCCCTCTTCACCCTCATAATCATGAGCTTTCTCTGTTTTTCTCTTTGATGAAGAACTCAAAATCATCTCTTGATCCATGGACAAAGAAAATCTTGATGAAGCAATAGACGCGTCACTAACACCTCGAATGGGAAACCCTAGAAGAATAAGAAGTTAGTAAATCTCCAAATAAATATGAAAGAAAGGTAGAAAGTTAAAAGGGAAGAATACTATGAGTTTTAACTTTCCAACCAAATCTATGATAAAGGTATTTCCAAGACCTTCCTTCCATACGAGCAACCGACAATAATTTTTCTACCCAAGAACGGAAGTCTGATATTTCTTCAATAACTTCCATGGTTGCTAAAAAGTAAAACAAAACAGCCACGAGATCGTAAGTTTCTTCTACTTTCATAAAAGAGAAGAAAGATATCTAAAAAAAACCTTACATGCAAAGTTCCATTTTTCTGGAAAAGGCATGTTCTCTTCACCCACTAAACCAGTTGTGGGAGCAGCAACAAAACGGGCATACCAGCCACGATCTTTATCATCTCCAGGGCTAACCAAAACCCTTTTACTCCTAGCCACGAGAGTATATACTCCTGAACGAAACAACTTAGGGGAATAAAGATGAAGCAAGTATTGAAAGGTGAAAGGTAAAGAGGCCAAATTAGCCAGGAATCTTAAACATGCAACAACTCTCCATACAATAGGATCAATCTGTCCTAAGCAGACGTTAAAGAAACGGCAAAATTCTATGATGGCTGGGTCAATAGGTGGTCTAAAACCTAACGTAAAAGGATATGTGTAAACGAAAGAGTAACCAGCTTGGTACGAATTTATCCTTTGGTTTGGACCAGGAACTAAAATTGAAAGGTCAAATTTCCAATGGCATTCTCTTCGCACAAGAGAAATCAAACCCTTAGTAATCTAGGAAGGATAAACATCGGCACGATCATGGGAAGTCATAAAAATAACTTGATTTCTGATTGATTCACGATCAGTGGAAAAAGAAAATTCTACAGGAATAATTTCGTCAACAGTTTGTTCTCGAATAGGTTCACTCGAATCCCTATTTCTGGAAGAAGATCTATGAGTTGAAGAAACACTAGTTCTAGAAGAAGAAAGGGTAGCAACGTTGGGTTGAGAAGTAGAACCACGAACAGATAAAGATCCTAAGCTACGTAAGCTACCGCCTCTTCTACTCCTAACAAGACCATTTGAAAGGAGAATTTCATCTACAATTACTATTTTGCGAGGATCAGGGTTCGATGAAGATACGGTTATACTATAAAATAATACGTGCTGATGTATAAGAACGATTATGGAAGAAGAATGTTGTAGATTGAAGGTTTCCGTGAATGCAAAGGCGCAAGAGGTATTTATAAGAAGAAGCAACCGTCATGTAAAGGGAGTCATGATGGAAACGTCATAATGAAGCAGTCACTTCATGACTAACGCAATCGCAAGAAAGCCCTAAGAACCGCTGAAGAATCGCAGACCCAATCGATAAATGCCACGTGGCACATGCATTAAATGGAAGTGACATGCGACGTGCTGGTTCTGAAAATGATACAATGATACATGGGAAACGGCGGCAAAAGAATTCCCGCCATAAATGTGTACCACTTCCCAAATATTCCATTGCTGAATATTTGGCAAGTGCGAGGGACTATCTGTATTAGTAAAAAATAAATATTACATGTGTCACGACTAAAAATTTCCCATCGACGGACCGTGATGGCGCCTAATATTTCACTTGCTAGGCAAGCCAACGTTAGAAAATCGTTAAACCAATTCCTTATTTCCATTCAGTAAATAACAATAATTAACTAAGATGAAATATAATAAGTATGTAATATTATAAAACTGTATTAATTACTACCACCCCGATCAGGAGTCATAATTCACAAATATTCTAGAATTTACTACAAGTAATAGTCTGAAAGAAATACAACTGTCTGAATGAAAGAAAACAGTAGGGCATAGATAGACGGGGACTTCAATGAAAGTAATAGTCTCAAGATAGACGGGGACTTCAAGGTCTGTGAGCGCCGACAGATCTATCTTGAGTCTTCGGTCAGCGGACCAATAACAAAATCTCGATCAACTTGTGCCGGTATCAAAATCTGCACAGAAAGTGCAGAGTGCCGCATCAGTACAATCGACCCCATGTACTGGTAAGTGTCGAGCCTAACCTCGACGAAGTAATGACGAGGCTAGGACAAGACACCCACATATAACCTGAATAGTATAATCATGCTAGTGGCAACAACAGTAAATAAAGAAATAACGCAGAAATAATGGGAAGGGGACATATAGTGGGGTAATACAACATAAAGAGTGAGAATAATGAAAAGATAAAATTAAACCGAAAATCCTTAAACGAATTGAGCAACTAAAACAACAAGGAAAACTGCACGGCATCACCCTTCGTGCTTTTACTCTCAACTTCACTAAATAGATAAATATAACGACACGACATCACCCTTCGTGCATTTACTTTCAACCTCACCAAATAAATAAATAGAACGACACGACATCACCCTTCGTGCATTAAACCTATCATAATATACACGGCATCACCCTTCATGCTTTAAACCTCTCATAATATACACGGCATCACCCTTCATGCTTTACACTCTTCCTCACAATATAAATAATGCATGCACGATATCACCCTTCGTGCTTTACACTCCTCCTCACCAATCACAGAATCAATAACAACGGATAGATAAGAGTATCACAAAGGAACCAATATTTTACCCATAATCAATAGCACAGGTAATCTCAACCTTGAATCAATATTCGAAAGTTACCATATCTCAGTGAAACCAGATATGAGTCACCCAACACTTCAAATAACCCGCTAAGCATGGATAGTAGAATTTAAGGCTACAAAATAGACAAGAATAGAATTTCACTCGCATGCTATGACTCGACAACAACGCATAGATGCTCGTCACCTCACATATACATTGTATTTAACAACCAAACACGTAGCAAATGAACACATAATACCTATGCCCTCAAGGCAAAGTTAGACACGACACTTACGTCGCTCCGAAGGCCACCTAATTTTCAATCACAGCTTTTCCTTTGGAATTCACCTCCAAACCACTAGTATCTATTCAAAAATGACTCAATAATATCAAATATTACTAAAGGAATCAATTATATTTCATAAATTAAATTTCCCAAATTTTCCTCCAAAAAGTTGAAAAATCGACCCCGGTCCCGGTTGGTCAAAACCCGAGTTTCGGACTAAAATCCTTTAACCCATTCACCCCGAGCCCGAATATGTAATTAGTTTTGGAATCCGGCCTCAAATTGGGGTCTAAATCCTCAAATTAGTTTTGGAATGCGTTCGCAAAGGGTAACGCCCCCATCGCTTCGCGTTCGTGACCAAGCCTTCGCGTTCGCGAAGAAGAAAACTTCAGCTGCCTATTTTACTATTTGCGTTCGCGAGAGTACCTTCGCGAACGCGAAGAAGGACATGCCAGAACACAGACTCTGCAGAAAAACCATATTTCCAAAGTCCAAAACATCCCGTGGCCTATCCGAAACTCACCTGACCCCTCGGGGCTCCAAATCAAATATGTACACAAGTCTAAAAACATCATACGAACTTTCTCGCACAATCAAATTGCCAAAATAACACCTAGAACTACGAATTTAGCATCAAATCAAATAAAATTCTCAAGAACACTTTAAAATTTCTATTTTCTCAACTGGACGTCTGAATCACATCAAATCAACTCCGTTTCTCACCAAATTTCACAGACAAGTCTTAAATAACATAATGAACCTGTACCAGCTCCGGAACCAAAATACGGACCCGGTACTAACAATGCCAAACATCAATCAATTCTTAAAAATAAATAATTTCCAAACTTTTAATTTTCATCAAAAATTCATAACTCAAGCTAGGGACCTTTGAATTCGATTCCGGGCATACGCCCAAGTCCCATAATTGGATACGGACCTACCAGGACCGTCAAAGCATGGATCCGGGACCGTTTACCAAAAATATTGACCGAAGTCAACAAAAATCACCTTTTAAGATAAAAATTCTTATTTTCATTAGTTTTCAACATAAAAACTTTTTGGAAACCTGCCCGGACTGCGCACACAAATTGAGGAGGGTAAAAATGAAATTTTTAAGGCTTAAGAGCGTTGATTCGAGTTCTAAAACATAAGTTAACATTTTGGGTCATCACAACATGTGGAATTATATTTGAATGACAGGGCAAGATACGTGGATCACTAAGAAGATGACAACTGGAGTGTTGCATTAAAAGATTCACGATTTGCAATAGGTACGAGCAAATCACTCACGAGACGAAAGGGTAAGGTTGCTCAAGCCTAAATTACTCAGTGAAGAAACACAGGCAGTATGAATCAAGACAGTAAAGAGGAAAGATTCACGAACCTCTAAATCAATGCGGAAGAAGAATCAGAACCGTTATAGAATCTTCATGAACAATTACGGTTGCCAATTATAACGTTTCATTAATGCTCATAATGATTCAGTCATAAAAGGAAAGGAACGTTATATTTGTAAATTCCTATATAAGGGAAGGGAATTTCACTTGTAAGGACACGCTCTAATTAATATTGGAATACAACGACTTTCTTGTGCTTTCAATCAATCATTTTGTCATTTTTTGTTCTAATTTCCTTTCTTATTTCTGAGAGGTATATTGAATTTCTTGATTATCAGTAACCCGAGTACTTCTAAAATTAGGCTTTGATTGAGAATCTAATTCTTTGGTTAAACAAATACTACTCCTAAATAATACATAGCAAGGCAAAACTAATTTCTCTATGTATTTAGTAACGCCTCTAACTTGAAAACTGAAAAATATATGTTTTGTAAATTTTCTTTCTTTTGCAAAATGAAAACAAAACTGATCTCCTAATAATAGTAATTCTTTTTTTTTTTTTTTTTTGTGGTTTTCAATTTACAAGTAACGCCTATTAAAAACTAAAGTAAAAGTAAAAAAGTCAAGATTAAATCTACAAAATACTTAAACGCTAAAAACTGTGAAAAAATGGGGTATGATAAGAAATTATATATTCACATTCTGCATCTTTGCATGTTGAGCAAGTTCATAGAAACGTTTGTTCCAAATAATTCATGTAAAGATTGCTTTTTATTTTAGCACTTGGGTTGCACAAGATTCTATTGTAGCTTTTAAAATGATAGTGGCACAAATACTATTATCTTCTTTCTACTTAAATTAATGTTGCAAAATGGTGGATCACAAAACTTAGTAGATATTGCACTACTTCTCACCACACAGTTGAGAAAAAGAAAGCAAGACTTGGTTGACTTGGAATGTTTTTGGACAGATTAGAGGAAATAATTTTGCCCCAACATTTATTGGTTGCAAGACTTGGTTGATTTTTGGTCTTCTCCAGATTGTTATCCCAGATAAACCTGGAAATTTTCCCTACTTGTGTATTCTTTTGAAAAATAAAAATTCATAAAAACATAATCTGGAACAAGCAAAAATTTTGAAAAAAAATATAAAGAATTGTGAAAAGGTAAAATAAATATTTAAAATGTAACTATACAAAATCTTAACAGAGTCAGACTCCTTTTTTGTTTGAGCTCCAATTTAGTTGTATTAATACTGATATGCCAAATGAATGAAGAAAAGTAGTTTTTGTTTTTTCTTAAAAAGAGAGATTTAAATGGAAAACAATCTCCTAAAAAGACAATTTAAATATCTTGAAGGCGAAAAAGCAAGATATAAAGATATGGCTGTTCAAAGTCTCAAACCACATCGTTACTGGCCATATCCATGTTCCTACTAACTATGGGGAACAGCATTCACCTCTTTTCTATCAACACTGTTGTTGCTTCACTATGTTATGGCTACTTCAGCCATGAGTCATACCAACATTAGCACTGATCAATTAGCTCTTCTTTCTTTGAAATCCCAAATAATTTCAGATCCTTCTCATTTCTTGGATTAAAGTTGGTCACCCGCTACTCCTGTTTGCCATTGGGTTGGAGTCACTTGTGGTTCTCGCCACCAGCGAGCGAAGTCCTTGAATATTTCCAACATGAATCTTACGGGCAGAATTCCACAAGATTTTGGAAATCTCACTTTTCTTGTTTCTCTTGACTTGGGAAGCAACAATCTCTATAGAAAATTGCCTCAAGAAATGGCACGTTTGCGTCGGCTTAAGTTTCTTGATTTAAGTTTCAACAACTTCATAGGAGAGGTTCTGTCACTCCCCGAACTCAGGGAGCGCGACCGGCGCTCAACCGAGTAAACCCAGTCGAGCAAGCCTAAATTTACATTAACCTCTCATCATTACTCATGCATGATTTACCATAACATAATTAGATCTTGACTTTCATATTGAATACATTTTTATTTTTATTTTGCTCAATAGCCCATATTTTCTTTCTCGTGATGGTTACACAACTTTATAAGTAGCTGTAAATACTGTAAACATAAATACATGACAAAACTCAAATCTTTGATTACATGACCCAAAATGTACATGGAGCTTCTATGACAATGGATACATATATACATAAAATGAACTAGACCCAAACACCCACTAGTAATGTAGCGGGCTCACCATAAGCTCAGTAGTGAAGAAGATCCCTATCAAAGATCCATATCATCCTGTAGAAGTATACCTGCATCCATTAAAAGATGCAACGCCCCCGGCAAAAGGGACGTGAGTACATGTGGAATAGTACTCGTATGTAAGGCAATCAAAATAACATATGAAAATACGGTAACTCAAATAAGATGCAAATAAAGTAAATCAAGAAACTACAAAACATCCCATAGGATCTCATTTAAAGTCTCATTATACTTGCATCATTCTAAACTTCTTTTACGGTCAACCGATCCATATGATCTATAAGAGGAACACATAATATAATGTAATTCAAACAACATGTACCAACGAGGAAAATGAGGGTCGCACCTATTGTCTACATTAATAATACGTCTCTTTAAACCGTCCTCAATGTTCACATATCATATTATACACTTATGCGTTTCATAGACCGTCCATAGTGTTTATTCATACCGTATAACTATACATCTCATACACAATGCACCTATTGTTTCATAGACTGTCCACATGATTTCATAACACAATATACCTATACGTTTCATAGACCGTCCACAGGATTTCATAACATGATATGCCTATGCGTTTCATAAATTGTCCATAGGATTTCATAACACAATATACCTATGCGTTTCATAGACCGTCCAAGAGATTTCATAACACGATATACCTATGCGTTTCATAGACCGTCCACAGGATTTCATAACACGATATACCTATGTGTTTCATAGACCGTCCACAGGATTTCATAACATAATATACCTATGCGTTTCATAGACCGTTCACAAGATTTTATAACATGATATACCTATGTGTTTCATAGACCGTCCACAGGATTTCATAACACGATATACCTATGTGTTTCATAGACCGCCACAGGACTTTATAACAGAATATACGTATGTGTTTCATAACACAATATACGTATGTGTTTCATAACACATTAGAAACAAAAGTACAAATACGTATATCTCATAAGCTTTCATACCATATATCACTTAATTTGTACTTTCAACCACTTACAACATTATTATTTCATTGGCTCTCTTGGCTATACATATGATTCTTCTTTCATGAAACAATGGTCGTATTTCATATTCTACACTTTCATATCTTTCCTTTCATAGATCATCATCATAAATATCAACATATACAATATTTCGGAAATCACAACTTTAAGTTCATTAGTAATGAAGACTTTAAACACAATGGATTTCTCTCCAAGAAATGGAGTAAAATGATTGGCAATCTAAGCTCAAGTTAAAATCATAAACAAATAACACATCATTTATTCTTGAAATAATTTTTTCCAAAATGGATAATACACAATTTTCACTCACGAATATGTAAGAATGCGAAACACATTGAAAATACTCACTTAACTTAGCATTAGCTAAAACAGCCACATATGGGCATCACTTGAGTTCATATGTTTTTAGGCAATTCTATTTTCTAAGTCAATTTTAGAATAGTTGAATCAAAGCTCATTTCATAATCTTGCTCACATCATCTCATTTCATTGGCACCATTGGCCACAAGTATAACTTTCACTCTTGGCACGTTGACCACACTTTTGTATCCCCAATTCACTTATTTCACTTTCAACTATCTGTAGAGGTTTTCAACAATAAGACATTTCCAATCAAGACTTTAGGTACACATATGAGCAATTAAGAGTCTTAAGCATATTGAGTTTTATCACACAATTTGACATCATAACCTTCACTTGAAACACCACTCAAATACATAGCATTTTAATACACATATCATTCTTGAACACATTCATAAAATATAACATGATGTGATAGGAACATTCAGAACACGTTTGAATACATAATTCTCGACACTTTTCTTATTCGGGACATTCGAATTTATTGGGAACAACCCGAAATATAGAGTAAGGAACTTCAGACATCCATACTTTAAACTTACGGGAACATCATTGAATTTAATTCTAAAAAGATCGTTTAGCCAACATACCTCAATTGAGCTTTCTTAAACTCTAAAATATTTCGGAATTCTTATCAACTTCAATCTATAATAACAACATCCAATGGGACCAATATTAGTAATAAATTTCATAATTTAGGCCATTTAGGCACTTTATCAAACACCTAGTAGGCATTAATCTCTACATCTCTTAACCATAGAATTAGTTCATCTAACTACTATCATTCACCAATAATTTATCCCACGATCATTTTTAAACAATTCATAACTTCCAACATCACATACATGACCATCCATCCACACCCAACCAACAAATTTCCATCAAATAATCACCTTTCAATCTCTACAATGATTATGCATTTAAAATTGGGAACTTATGGCTTCCAATCACTATACCATGAGTTCCTATACTTAAATCATACTCATATTCCCATAATATATCGATACATGTAAGTCTAAGAGTGTAGGATTACCTTTTGGAAGAAATCTTGCAAAATCCTACTTTGAGTTCTTGAAGATATATGTATTTTATGTGTAGATTTTATCAATCCTAGTATAAAAATGATGGAATTTCACACCAAAATAATGGGTATTTCTTAACTTTAAGAAAAGGGGAATTGGTGTTTTTGAGAGAGTGGAGAAGAGCTCCAAAATTCGTCCAAATAAAATTGGAAAAATGAACACCTAAATTGTATTGTATTAATAGGTCCAGATTTCTGGGTTTCAGATGCTGCCCTGGATGCTTCGCATCCCCACTTCACTCCTCTTTGAAGCTCGGATGCGGACCTGGATGCTATGGCAGCACTTCACTGCCACACTTTCTTTGAAGTGTTAGAAACTAGACTCGAAGACCTTTAATGTGATAGGTCATCCATCACATAATTCCTTATATATATAAGTATATATTCTTGTACAAAGTTTGGTCTTGTGCGTACTCATTTGGAACTTTAGTCTATCATGAAATTTCAAACTTGACTTGGACTTAGGGCTCTTCTTATACCCCACATCACATATAATATACTTCGTACACTTATTATCATATCCAATTGATATCCATGCTATTAATAGTCCTCATATTCACACAAAATAACATAATTAGCGCACATCGACTTTCTTAATAGGGCTTAAGTATTTCGAAATTTTTCGGGCTATTACAGGTTCCTTCTTAGTTTGGGCTTTTACACCAACTTCAAGTTGTAACTCTCCAGAATAATAGTTTCATTGGATCCATCCCCTCTTCATTTTCTAATATTTTGAAACTAGAAACTTTGAGTTTGACATAGAATTCCTTAGAGGATCAGATCCCAAAAGAGATTGGACATCTTGAAAACATAAGTTTTTAAGGGGGATTTGCATCTATACCCAATTTTTGGCTCACATTTTAACCTATACCCGCTTTGCAAAAATAATTACAAGCGTACCCACTTTTCGGGTAAATTCAGGCATACGGGCTTGAAGTAGCAAACATTTATGTCTGAAGTTTGAACTTCAAAATTTTTTGCCTGAAGTGTAGCCTTATCAAAGCAAAACTTTAGATATTTTTTCCTGAAATTTGGCCTGACTTGCAAAGGCAATCACTTCAGGAACTTCAGTTCATAGTGCAAGGAAAAACTTCAGTTTCCCCTCACTTCATAGTGCAAACTTCAGACAAATTAGTCTGAAGTTCTTCAATTTATAATGCAAACTTCAGGAACTTCAATTCACAGTGTAAGGGCAAACTTTAGTTTCTCCTCACTTCATAGTGCAAACTTCAGATAAATTAGTCTGAAGTTCTTCAATTTGTAGTGCAAACTTCAGGAACTTCAGTTCATAGTGCAAGGGCAAACTTCAGTTTTTCCTCACTTTATAGTGCAAACTTTAGACAAATTAGTCTGAAGTTCTTCAATTTGTAGTGCAAACTTCAGGAACTTCAGTTCACAGTGCAATGGCAAACTTCAGTTTTCCCTCACTTCATAGTGTAAACTTCAGACAAATTAGTCTGAAGTTCTTCAATTTTAAGTGCAAACTTCAGGAACTTCAGTTCATATTGCAAGGGCAAACTTCAGTTTTCTCTCACTTCATAGTGTAAACTTCAGACATTAGTCTGCAATTCTTCAATTTGTAGTGGAAACTTCAGGAACTTTAGTTCATAGTGCAAGGAAAAAATTCAGTTTCTCCTCACTTCATAGTACAAACTTCAGACAAATTAGTTTGAAGTTCTTCAATTTGTAGTGCAAACTTCAGGACAAATTAACTTTTCAGTGTAACTAAGAACTGGTTTGGCATCACATCGTGCTATACCTCATGGGGAATTTTCATGCTCTTCATACTGTATTTGGAACTTATGTATATTCAGTATGAGATAAATACATAACAAGATGAACTAGAGAGTATCTGTTGCGCTCTCGATGCATTTGGATTTGTATCTCGAGCTTGCAAAATTTGCAGAAGCCCACACTGTTGACAAGGTTTCTGAATTCAAATAGAGAACAATAACATTACTTTGTTTTGTTATTTTATGACAGTATTTGATCAAATGTAGGTTAAGTTGTTAATTTGACTTCACATTTTATTAGTGAATATATTAAACTAGTGGTTGAAAAGTTAATTTGATAGATAAGAAGAGGAAGAAAGGTGTGCATAGGTCAAGAGGAAGAAGAGGAGGCGTCTGAAGTTATTAAAATTAGGGTATAGGTTAAATAATTTTAAAAATATGGGTATAGGTTAAATGGGGAGACCAAATAGGGCGCCCCGTGCAATTTTTACGGTTTTTAAGCTTGGGTGGAAACAAGCTCGTAGGTTCTATCCCGTTGACTCTCTCGAATGCCTCAAGTTTAGAGACTTTAATACTCTCTTACAATTTCCTCCAAGGAAACATCCTGAACTTTTTGGCCATAGAACATAATAGGCTTACAGGGTCTATACCTGTGTCAGTTTTCAATATTTCTAAACTTGAAGTGATTGCATTTTCATACAATAGCATATCAGGAAGTCTTCCGAATGGCTTATTGAATGGTCCTCCCCTACTCAAAGAGCTTTATTTATCTTTGAACAAACTTAGTGGTCATTTGCCTACAAGCTTGTCAAATTGCACAGAACTTCAAACATTGTCTTTATCAATAAATAAGTTTGATGGACCAATACATAGAGAAATTGGAAGTCTACGTAATCTGCAGGTCTTGTATCTAGGTTCTAACCATTTCACAGGTGTGTTCCTGCTGCATTATCTTATGAATATTAATAGTATTGTATCTAATTACTTCCGATAATTTTTTATTACACATGAATTGCAGGGATAATTCCACAAGAAATCGAAAATCTTGTTAATTTGGTGAAGTTAGGCATGGATAAAAACCATATTACCGGATCTGTCCCAATCTCCATATCCAATATCTCCTCATTGCAACTTTTGCATCTATGGAAGAACAATCTCAATGGATCCTTATCACAAGAGATTGGCAACTTAACCAATCTTCAGGAAAATATGTTTACTGGTACGTAATCAAAGTGATAGCAAAAAGTACAACTTAAACTAGATTAAACTAACTAGTTAAACTCGTTAGCAATAATCCTTCTTTTGTCATGTGTTGCCAGGTGAAATACCCAAAGAGATAAGCAATCTCGTTGAGTTGGAGGAATGTCATATGGACTTTAACAGTTTTAGTAGTTCACTTGCAATGGATATCTTCAATATTTCAAGCTTGAGATTTGTTGGTCTTTCAGCCAACAATCTATCAGGAACCCTCCCATCAAACATAGGTTTGATCTTACCCAAAATTGAAATACTTTATCTTGGTAAATTAACCAATCTTGTTATGTCTATTCCTCATTCTATCTCCAATTGTTCAAACCTTACTATTCTAGAGCTTACTTGCAACAAACTCACTGGCTAGATTCCCAACTCTCTCGGATATTTGACTCATCTACAGCTAATAAACTTGGCAAAAAACCATTTAACGAGCGACTCCTCATTAAGCTTCTTGACTTCTTTAACAAACTGCAGAGATTTAAGATATCTTTTTCTAGTTGCGAACCCTCTAAATGGCAAGCTTCCAGTTTCCGTAGGGAACCTTTCCATATCTCTTACACAGTTTTACGCCGCTAATTGCAAAATCAAAGGGCGAATGTCAAATGAAGTTGGAAACTTAAGCAGCTTATTTGACTTTGATATTTATGGAAATAACTTGGTTGTATCAATTCCCACATCAATTGGACACTTGAGAAACCTTCAACGCTTGTTCTTGAATGACAACAAACTTACAGGATTTATTGGTGATAACCTCTGTAAATTGCTGCGATTGGGTAGCATATACTTGAGCCAAAATCACCTTTCAGGATCACTTCCTAATTGTTTAGGGAATGTTACTTCCCTTAGGGAGATACGTCTGGGTTCCAATAAATTGAGTTCCAATATACCATCAAGCTTAGGGAACCGTAAGGATCTAATGGTTCTTGACTTACCGTCAAATAACATGGGCGATTCTTTACCTCCAGAAATTGGAAATCTATAGGCTTTGATATAGATGCATATGTCAATGAATCAATTTTCAAATAGCATTCCTAGTGTAATCGGAGGCTTACAAACTCTGGTGAACCTTTCTTTGAGACACAACTAGCTGCATGGATCTATACCTGACTCAATGAGCAACATGGTAGGTTTAGAATTCCTAGACCTTTCTCATAACAATATATCAGGAACCATTCCCAAGTATTTTGAGAAACTTCAATTCCTGAAGTATTTCAATGTCTCTTACAACAAGTTGTATGGTGAAATACCCTCTGCGGGTTCTTTCAAGAACCTCTCGAGTCAGTTTTTTCTCTTTAACGAAGCATTATGTAGTTTGCTAAGATTTAGTGTCCTGCCATGCCCAACTTCTTCAAAGCATAGATCAAATAGGAACAGAATGCTCGTTCTATTTGTTCTACTCGGAATCGCACTGGTATTTGTTCCTATCACCTTTGTACTTGTATGGATAAGGTATAGAAAAGGTAAAAGAGCTCCTTCACAAGCTGATTCATTGTCTATAGCAACAAGAGGAAGAATTTCATATTATGAACTGCTCCAAGTAACTGATGCGCTTAGCGAAAGTAACTTGATTGATTCTGGGAGTTTTGGCTCTGTCTACAAAGGCATACTCAGAACTGGGTCTCCTATTGCAGTTAAGGTGTTCAATCTTCAATTGGAATCGTCATTCAAGAGTTTTGATACGAATGTGAAGTTTTGCGTAATCTCTGCCATAGGAATCTCACGAAAATTATCACTAGTTGTTCCAACCTTGATTTTAAGGCTTTAGTATTCGAGTACATGACCAATGAAAGCCTCGATAAGTTGTTGCATTCATACAACTACTTCTTAGACATCATGCAAAGACTGAACATAATGATAGACGTGGCATGTGCATTGGAATATCTCCATCATGGGTGCTCATCGCATGTGATTCATTGTGATCTGAATCCTAGTAATGTCTTGTTGGATGAGAATATGGTTGCCCACCTAAGCGACTTTGGTATTTCAAAACTGCTTGGTGAATATGAGAGTGATTTATATACTAAAACCTTAGCAACATTGGGTTATATTGTACCAGGTACGTTTCTTTGTTTTGCTTTGAACATTGATTTTTCTTTCCCTTTTTCAACAAATAAGTGTTACATTTTTAAAATTTGTTTGATTCTATAGAGTATGGACTGGATGGATTGGTGTCAACAAAATGTGATGTCTATAGTTACGGGATCATGCTGATGGAAACGTTTACAAGGAGAAAGCTTGATGATGAAATGTTCGAGGGAAATCTTAGCTTGAAGCAATGGGTGAGTTATTCACTTCCAGAGGCAATAGTGGATGTTGTAGATGCCAACTTAGTAACACCACAGGATAATCACTTAAACAAGAAGCTAGATTGTGTGGGATCGATCATGAAAGATGTCGTAGGGATGCTACAGAAGATCACGATTCAAATTCTTGCAGGGTGAGTATGTTCTTGGAAACTCTTGATCCAAATCACTTGTTTGTTGCCTATGTTTTAGTACTTGAGTTGTGCTAGATTCTGTTTTAGCTTTGCAATATATCTTACTATTTCCTCTTATTACCAGTTTTGTAAAATGCTGGAACACAAATCGATAGAGGAAAACAATTATATAAAAATATCAATCTAAACCAAATAATTGGAAATTGACGAGGTTAGTGATGTAAACCAGTATGAAACAAATTAACCATTTGAATATTACTATGATTACCATTAAATACAATAACAAATAATTTAGTTATAGAAAGAAATATTTGATCAACTTAGTGGCCATAATATATACTCTACTGAAGCAGAAAGTCAGCCACCAAACTTCAACCAATAAGACTAGAAAAATATTAGGTCCCTCAAAGGCTCCAAAAGAACAAAGATGAAGATTTATATAAAGGGCAGCCCGGTACACAAATCATCCTAGATTCAAGCAAGGTCCGGGAAAGGGCCGCACCCAAGGGATGTGATGTAGGCAGCCTTCCCTGATACAAGAATTAGTGGCTGATTCCACGGTTCAAACCCGTGACCTATAGGTCACCTAGAAAAAAATAAAAGTTGCAACTAAGATATAAAATGCAGCATCAATTTCCTTCTCAAGATAGAAACTTTACCCCAGAACTTTTTATTTTTTAAGGTTTAATTTCTTGATTTTCCACTTGCTGCTGCTCACTACCCTGTCATGTCCAAACTATATCTTTTAAATAAGGCTTTAAGCCTTGATCACAGAACTTCCTATATTCTGCAGTGTCTCCTGACTTTTGGAAAGCTGGTGTAATCTCAAATATCTCTGCATCAATAGCTAGTTGCCCTTTTCTCCCTTCTTTTCTCCATTGCATTTTTACCATCCCGTCTTTCTTCTTCACCTGTTGAAAACATAATCAAGTAAATAAAGTTTGCTCTATTTAACAAATTAAGCTTTTAAATGAAAATCATAGAGGTGAAGCCACATAGGATAAGGTTGGTCAGATAAATTTTTAGATAAGATGAACATATATAGATATTTTTAAAATCAATGCTTGACTGTCACAAACAGTAAATGTTTCGGCGAAAAGTGCTCAACTGACCACCCTTGAGCCTATATTAACCCACGAACACTCTTTAGTGAAATTTCCGACTTCTGGATCACACAATTTTGATATAGTATGGTAGCAGGTTGAGACCTTGGGCTCAAGTCTCACCATCTATTATAAAAAAGAATTTCACATGCTTGGCTAATAGAAAAAGAACTAGACCGGCCCGTACGAGCAAAATTAGGGGGCTTGTTGAAGATATAATCAAGTAAATAAAGTGTGTTTTCTCTAACAGTTTAAAATTTTAAATGAGATAGATGATATAATTTCGATATTACCTTAAAACTCCCCATCGAAGATGCTTCCTCTAGCCTCGACACAATAGTGAATGCAGGTGTCACGACCCAAAATCTCACGTGTCGTGATGGCACCTATCTCGATACTAGGCAAGCCGACAACCTCAATGTTAATACAAAATCTCATTAATACCGACATAGAACACTCCCAAAACCCGGTCTCTCTGAGTACATGAGCATCTAAATGCTAAGATAGTCTGACGGATAGAACACTGTCTGAAAATATAGAACAGTACAAATAACTGAAAAGAAAGAGAGTCAAGGTCTGTTGACGCCAAGCAGCTACCTCGATAGTCTCCGCAGATAAAGTTTCGAATAACTAGCAACCATCGTGAACGGAGGTACCTGGATCTGCACACGAGGTGCAGGGTATTGTATGAGTACAACCAACTCAGCAAATAATAATATTAAATAAAGAACTGAAGATAGTGACGAACTTCACAGCTAAGTCTAATTACAGTAATTTCCAACAATAGAAGGTAGGTTTGCTTTCCAATTCAACATTTAAAATTCAACAGTAATTTCATATCAAGTTCGACTGAAACAAGAGATAATATCATTCAGAAGTTTCCAAAACAGTGATATATGACAGCTAAAGTGCAACAATAATAAAATCAATGCATCATCTTAGAACAACAGTCTCTCAGTCCTCCCATTCACTCCAACCTCACAATCATTCTTTTCTCACAATCACTCATTCCTCTCAATCACTCAGCATTCGACACTTGACACTCGCACTCAGTAGGTATATGCTCTCACTGGGGGTATGTACGGACTCCAGAAGGGCTCATTCAACCCAAGCGCTATAACAAGCCAATCATGGCATAAATCAATGAAACATGTTGCGACGTGCAACCCGATCCCATAAATATCCTCACAATCAGGCCCTTGGCCTCACTCAGTCATCAACCTCTCCAGTCTCTCGGGCTCAAGATGTCATGAAAATCAACCCAAAAATGATAATACGATGTATCAATAAATAGCAACAGAGACTGAGATATGATATGAAATGAATGAACATGACTGAGTGTGAAATTACAATTTGAACATATAATCCAACCGTATAAATGACCTCAGTGGGTACCAATAATAATAGCATATGCCTAAGAATATTTTTTAATACGAGTCTCAACTCAATTTCTCTAACACGTGGAGGATACGCTGACAATAACATGATTCTTTAATTTTACAACTCCACAGAATTTATTTAAGTCACAATTCCTATGGTGCATGACCACACGCTCGTCACCTAGCATGTGCGTCACCGCCAACAATTGATATAACACATAATTCAGGGATTCATACCCTCAAACCGTGTAATTCTTTACTTCGCTATGTCTTTGCCTCGCGGATCGGCCTCCGAACGCCTCGAATCTATTCACAATTAATTCGATTCATTCAATACATATTATAGGAATTAATTCCATATGAAAATACAAATATTTACAACAAAATCCGAAATTAACTCAAACATCGCCAGTGGGGCCCACGTCTCGGAACCCGACAAAAGTTACAAAATATGAACGCCTATTCGACCACGAGTCCAGCCATCCAAAATTTACCAAATTCCGACATCAGCTCGACCTTCAAATTCTCAAATCTTATTTTAAAATCCCTAGGCACAAATTCTCGAATTACACTTCAAAAACACGTAATCTAGTCGGAATATTTGATGATAATTCAATATTATTGACTAACAATGATCACAATTAACTTACCTCAAAATTTCCCGTGAAATATCTCTGAAAAATGGCCCCAAGACGTGTTCTTTCGCCCAAAAATGTTGAAATGAGCAAAAAACTAAAACTGCTCAATAAAAACCCATTTCCCGTCACTAAAGGCCCGCACCAGAACCTGCTTGCACTAGCAATTTATTATTTCACTAAAAATACTCTAACTCTATCATACGAATTCGAAATTCGACGACTCTTGTTTCTATGAGTTACAAATGATAATACGAACCTAGTCGTTCAGTCGAACGCAATTCAGAGCTCATTTTCTTAATGAGATACCAATTTCGCTCGTTAAACAATTAACTGATTGTTCCCGCTAAAATCCCAATCGCGACTTGATAAAATTAGACCAAACATTATGGATCATTCCTATAATTCATTATCAAACTCCCGAAAGTCACGAAATCGAATTTCTATCTCTAGAACTAAAAATGGACCTTTGGATCATTACATGCTTATGCTCAAAACACCAACCTCTTTCAAAACTCATATGAGCCCCATGGGTCCCCAGCCAAGTATACTAACAAGTCCCATAACATGACACGAACTTAGTCGAGCCTTCAAATGACATCAAACAATGCTTAAAACACGAGTCACATCCTTATTCAAGCTTAACAAAAACTAACGAATTCCAACTTCTACATTCCATGCCGAAACCTATCAAATCAATTCCGATAGACCTCAAATTTTGCACACAAGTCATAAATGACATAACAGAGCTATTTAAATTTTCAGAACTAGATTCCGACCTCGATATCAAAAAGTCAACTCCCCGATCAATCTTCCAAACTTAAACTTCCTATTTTCACGTTCAGTCTCCCACGTAGCTTTTCCAACTGGTTGTCCTCTCCACTGCACTTTCACTGAAGCTATGTTCTTGGACCTCAACTTTCAAATTTGCCGGTACAAAATGGTCACCGACTCTACATCATAAGTCAAATTACCATCCAACTGAACTGTACTGAAATCCAAAACATGTGACGGATCTCTAACATATTTCTGGAGCATGGATACATGAAACACTGGGTGAACACCCGATAAACTAGGCGGTAATGCAAGTTCATAAGCCATCTTATCAATCCTCTTAAGTATTTCAAAAGGCCCAATATACCGAGGGCTCAACTTTCCCTTTTTCCCGAATCTCATAACACCTTTCATAGGTGAAATTCTGAGTAGTACCTTCTCTCCTACCATGGAAGCAACATCACAAACCTTCCGATCAGCATAACTCTTCTGTCTAGATTGCGCCGTGCGAATTCGGTCCTGAATCAATTTAACGTTTTCCAAAGTATCCTGAACTAAGTCAGTATCCAATAGCCTAGCCTCACCTGGCTCAAACCAACTCACCAGAGACCGACACCATCTCCCATATAAAGCCTTCTACGGAGCCATCTGAATGCTCAATTGATAGCTGTTATTATAGGCAAACTCTGCTAGAGGAAGAAAATGATCCCAAGAACCCCCAAAATCTATAAGACAAGCGCGTGACATATCTTCCAAAATCTGAATAGTGCGCTCGAACGTCCATCCGTCTGAGGGTGAAATGTTGTACTCAGCTGAACCTGTGTGCCCAATTCTCACTGCACTGCTTTCCAAACCTGTGAGGTAAACTGCGTGCCCCGATCTAAAATGATTGACAATGGCATACCGTGAAGGCGAACATCTCGCGGATATAAATCTCAGCCAACCGCCCCGCAGAATAAGTAGTACCGACTGGAATAAAATGTTCGAACTTGGTCAACCGATCTACAATCACCCAAAAAACATCAGATTTCCTCAAAGTCCGTGGGAGTCCAACTACGAAGTCCATGGTAATACGCTTCAACTTCTACTCAGGAATTTCAAGTCTCTGAAGCAATCCGCCTGGTCTCTGATGCTCATACTTCACCTGCTGACAATTTAAACACCGAGCTACAAACCCCACTATATCTTTCTTCATCTTCCTCCACCAATAATGCTGCCTCAAGTCCTGATACATCTTTGTGGCACCCGGATGAAGGGAATACCGCGAACTGTGGGCATCCTCAAGAATCAACTCACGTAGTCCATCTATATTTGGTACACAAATCTGACCCTGCATCCTTAAAACCCCATAATCTCCAATAGTAGCATCTTTAGCATCACCGTGCTGAATTGTGTCCTTCAGGACAAGCAAATGGGGATCATCATACTGGCGCTTTCTGATGCGGTCATATAAGGAAGATCGAGAAATTACGCAAGCTAGAACCCGACTGGGCTCCGAAACATCTAATCTCATGAACTGATTGGCTAAGGCCTGGACATCTGAAGCAAACGGTCTTTCACTAGTAGGAATAAATGCAAGGTTGCCTAAAGTCACTGCCTTCCTACTCAAGGCATCGGCCACCACATTGGCCTTCCAAGGATAATACAAAATAGTAATATCATAATTATTTAGTAGCTCCAACCATCTCCGCTGCCTCAAATTTAGATCTTTTTGTTTGAATAAATGCTGAAGACTCCGATGATCTGTAAATACTTCACAAGACACACCCTAGAGGTAATGTCTCCAAATCTTCAAGCATGAACAATAGCCTCCAACTCTAAATCATGAACATGGTAGTTCTTTTCATGTGGCTTCAACTGGCGCAAAGCATAATCAATTACTCTACCCTCCTGCATTAAGACACACCCAATACCAATCCAAGAAGCATTACAATATACAGTATAAGAGCCTGGAACTGAAGGTAAAACTAGAGCTGGAGTTGTGGTCAAGGCAATCTTAAGCTTCTGAAAGTTCTCCTCACACTTATCCGACCACCTGAATGGAGCACCTTTCTGGGTTAATTTACTCAAAGGCGGTGCAATAGACGAGAATCCCTCCACAAAGCGACGATAATAACCGGCCAAGAAGAGAAAACTTCAAATTTCAGTAGCTAAAGATGGCTTGGGACAACTCTGAACTGCCTCAATCTTCTTCGGATCCACCTTAATTCCTTCACTGGACACTATGTGTCCCAAGAATATCACCGAACTAAGCCAGAACTCATACTTAGAGAATTTGGCATACAATCTCTCTTCTCTTAGCCTCTGTAGTACAATATCAAGTGTTGTGCATGTTCCTCCTGGCTACGTGAGTACACCAGGATATCATCAATAAATACTACGACAAATGAACCAAGATACGGTTGGAATATGCTATTTATCAAGTGCATAAATGCTGCTGGGGCATTGGTCAGCCCAAAAGACATCACGAGAAATTCATAGTGACCATAACGAGTCCTGAATGCCCTCTTTAGAATATCTAAATCCCGAATTTTCAACTGGTGATACCCAGATCTCAAATCAATTTTGGAGAATACCCTTGCTCTCTGAAGCTGGTCAAATCAATCATCAATACGCGGCACAGGATACTTGTTCTTGATTGCAACTTTGTTCAACTGTCTGTAATCAATGCACATCCCCATAGTACCATCTTTCTTTTTCACAAACAGAACCGGTGAATCTCAACTTTGAAATAAAAATATTATTATCACTAGAAAATCCGTAAACATGATAACAATAAATTGGACAACACGTAGCAATTTGACATAGGAAAAGACAATATAAGAAAAATAGAGAAACATGGAAAACAGGTAAATTGGCGGCGCATAAGCACTCGTCACCTCACATATACATCGCTCACATGGATTTCACTTAGCAAGTAATCTAAGGTTCCTAATTCCTCAAGTCAGGGTTAGACACAACACTTACCTCGCTCCGAAGGCCACTTAATTCTCAATCACAGCTTTTCCTTTGGGATTCCCCTCCAAACCACCAGTATCTATTCAAAAATGACTCAATAATATCAAATATTGCTAAAGGAATCAATTATATTTCATAAATTAAATTTTCCAAATTTTCCTCTAAAAATTCAAAACATCGACCCCGGGCCCGCTTGGTCAAAACCCGAGGTTCGGACCAAATCCTTTTACCCATTCACCCCCGAGCCCGAATATGTAATTAGTTTTGAACTCCGACCTCAAATTGAGGTCTAAATCCCCAAATTTCCAAAATCCCTAGTTTCTACCCTAACCCCTAATTCTACCATGAAAACTCTAGATTTTAGGTTGAAACTTCAAGAAATGTAATGGGTAATTGAAAGAAAATGGTTTAGAATCACTTACCAACAATTTGGGGAAGAAAGGACTCTTGGAAAATCGCCTCTCACCGTTTGGGTTTTGAGAAAAAATGAGTTTTTGGCTAAAATCCCGTTTTTGGGTTCTATTAAGTGCTGGGCGACAGTGTTCATCACGATCGCGAGAGCACTGTCGCGTTCGCGAAGTGTATAAGCTGCCAAGCCTTCGCGTTTGCGAGACAGTGATCGCGTTCGCGTAGGCTACCCTTCCCTGGTCTTCGCGTTCGTGAGTCATTGTTAGCATTCGCGATGAAGAAAAAGTTGTCTGCCCCTCCCCAGGGCCTAACGCCATGGGTTCGCGATGGGCTTGTCGCGTTCGCGAAGGGTAAAGCCCCTATCGCTTCGCATTCGCGAACAAGCCTTCGCGTTCGCGAAGAAGAAATCCTCAGCTGCCCAGTTTACTCTTCGCGTTCGCGAGAGTACCTTCGCGAACGCGAAGGACCTGCCAGAACACACATTCTGCAGAAAAACCAGATTTCCAAAGTCCAAAACATCTCGTGGCCTATCCGAAACTCACCCGAGCCCTCGGGGCTCCAAACCAAACAGGCACACAAGTATAAAAACATCATACAAACATGCGCGCGCGATCAAATCGCCAAAATAACACCTAGAACACTAAATTTAGTACCAAATCAAATGAAATTCTCAAGAACACTTTAAAATTTCTATTTTCTCAACTGGACGTCCGAATCACGTCAAATCAACTCTGTTTCTCACCAAACTTCACAAACTGGTCTTAAATATCATAATGAACCTGTACCGGGCTCCGGAACCAAAATACGGACTCGGTACTAACAATGCCAAACATAAATCAATTCTTAGAAACAATTAATTTTCAGACTTTTAATTTTTATCAAAAATTCATAACTTGAGCTAGGGACCTCCGAATTCTATTCCGGGCATACGCCCAGGTTCCATAATTCGATACGGACCCACCGGGACCATTAAAATATGGATTTGGGTCTGTTTACCAAAAATGTTGACCGAAGTCAACTAAAATCAACTTTTAAGGCAAAAATTCTTATTTGCATTAGTTTTCAACATAAAAGCTTTCCGAAAACCTGCCCGGACTGCACACGCAAATTGAGGCAGGTGAAAATGAGATATTTAAGGCTTAAGAGCACAGATTCGAGTTCTAAAACATAAGATGACCTTTTGGGTCATCATATTCTCCACCTCTAAAACAACCGTTCGTCCTCGAACGAACATAGAAAGGTACCTGGATTGGTGAAAAGGTGGGGATATCTACTCTGCATATCAGACTCGGACTCCCAAGTAGCTGCATCAATAGGCTGACCTCTCCACTGCACTCGAACGGTAACTCTTTGACCTCAACTGACGAACGTGTTGGTCTAGACACGAACGTGGGACGGGTCACCATGATATTTTAGAGCATAGACACATGGAATACCGGATGAACTGAGGATAACCCTGGAGGAATCGCAAGTCTATAAGCTACCTCCCCAACTCTCTCGAGGATCTCAAATGGACCAATATACCTAGGGCTCAACTTTTCCTTCTTCCCAAATCTCATAACACCCTTCATGGGTTATACCCGAAGCAATATTCTTTCTCCAACCATGAATGCAATATCACGAACTTTACGGTCAGCATAACTCTTTTGCCTGGACTGAGCTGTGGGAATTCGATCCTGTATAATCTTGACCTTGTTCAAGGCCTCCTGAACTAAATCTGTTCCCAATAACCGAGCCTCCCCTGGCTCAAACCACCAAACTGGCGACCTATACTGTCTACCATGTAATGCCTCACAAGGAGCCAATTGAATGCTCGACTGGTAGTTTTTTATTGTAGGCAAACTCTGCAAACGGCAAAAACTGATCCCAAGAACCCCCGAAGTCAATCACACAGGCGCGGAGCATATCCTCTAAGATCTGAATAGTACGCTCGAACTGCCCGTCCGTCTGAGGATGAAATGCTATGCTCAAATCAACCCGCGTACCCAACTCACACTGAACTACCCTCCAAAAAATGCGAGGTAAACTGCGTACCTCGATCAAAAATGATAGACAGGGCACACCGTGAAGGCGGACGATCTCCTGAATATAAATCTCTGCTAACCGCTCCGAGGAATAGGTAACTGCCACAGGAATGAAGTGCGCTGACTTAGTCAGCCTGTCCACAACAACCCAAACTGCATCGAACTTCCTCTGAGTCCGTGGGATTCCAACAAGTAAATCCATAGTGATATGCTCCCACTTCCACTCGGGAATATCTAACCTCTGAAATAAACCACCAGGTCTTTGATGCTCACACTTTACCTGCTGGCAATTTAGGCACCGAGCTACATATGCAACTATGTCCTTCTTCATTCGCCTCTACCAATAATGATGCCTCAAGTCCTGATACATCTTGCAGCACCCGAATGAATAAAATACCAGGAACTGTGGCACTCCTCAAGGATCAACTCACGAAGTCCATCCACATTAGGCACACAAATACGACCATGCATCCTCAAAACTCCGTCATCTCCAACATTAACATGTTTGGAACCACCGTGCCGCATTGTGTCTCTAAGGACAAATAAATGAGGATCGTCATCCTGCCGATCTCTGATGCACTCAAACAGAGAAGACCGAGCAACTGTACAAGCTAGGACACGGCTGGGCTCAGAAACATCCAACCTCATGAACTGGTTGGCCAAGGCCTGAACATCCAATGCAAGCGGTCTCTCACCAACTGGAATATATGCAAGGCTACCCATACTGACTGACTTTCTACTCAAAGCATCGGCCACCACATTGGCCTTCCCGGGATGATACAATATGGTGATATCATAGTCTTTCAATAGCTCCAGCCACCTTTTCTGCCTCAAATTGAGTTCCTTCTGCTTGAACAAATACTGCAAGCTCCAATGATCAGTGAATACCTCACATGGAACGTCGTAAAGATAGTACCTCCAAATCTTCAGCGCATGAACAATGGCTGCCAGCTCTACATCATAAACAAGGTAATTTTTCTCATGAACCTTCAGCTGCCGTGAAGCATATGCAATAACCTTGCCACCCTACATCAACATCGCACCCAGACCAGTACGGGATGCGTCACAATATACTGTATAAGATGTTGAACTTGTGGGTAACACCAATATCGGTGCCATGGTCAAAGCAATCTTGAGCTTCTGAAAGCTCACTTCTCACTCATCTGACCACCTGAACGGGGCACCCTTCTGGGTAAATCTGGTCAACGGGGCTGCTATGGATGAAAACTGCTCCACAAATCGACGGTAATAGCCCGCCAAACCCAAGAAATTACGGATCTCTGTAGCTGATGTATGTCTAGGCTAGTTCTGAACTGCCTCAATCTTCTTAGGATCTACCTGAATACCCTCTGCTGATACAACGTGACCCAAGAAAGCAACTGAACTCAACCAAAACTCGCATTTTGAGAACTTAGCATATAACTGGCTGTCTTTCAGAGTCTAAAGAATGATCCGAAGGTGCTGCTCATGCTCCTCTCGACTGTGGGAGTAGATCAAGATATCATCAATAAACACAACCACAAAGGAATCCAAGTAGAGGTTGAATACCCGGTTCATCAAATCCATGAATGTTGTTGGGGCATTTGTTAGCCCAAATGACATCACTAGAAACTCATAACGCCCATACCGAGTCCAAAAAGTTGTCTTAGGAACATAGGATGCCCTAATCCTCAACTGATGGTAGTTAGATCTCAAATCAATCTTTGAAAACACCTTGGCACCCTGAAGTTGATCAAATAAATTATCAATTCTCAGCAATGGATACTTGTTCTTGATGGTGACTTAGCTCAATTGTCGATAATCTATACACATCCTCGACGATCCATCTTTCTTTTTTTACAAAAAACACAGGTGCACCCTAGGGTGAGACACTAGCTCTAATGAAGCCCTTATCAATCAAATCTTGCAACTGCTCCTTCAATTCTTTCAACTCTGGTGGGGCCATGCGATATAGCAGAATGGAAATAGGCTGAGTGCCTGGAGCCAAATCAATGTAGAAATCAATATCCCTGTCGGGTGGCAACCCCGGCAGGTCTACAAGAAACACCTCTGGAATCTTACGGACAACCGACACCGAATCTATGGAAGGAACCTCCACACTAGAATCGGGGACATAAGCCAAATAAGCTAGACACCCCTTCTCGACCATATGCCGAGCCTTCACATAAGAGATAACCCTGCTTGCAGAATGGCCAAGATTCCCTCTCCACTCTAATTGAGGAAACCCCTGCAAGGCTAAGGTCACCGTCTTGGCGTGACAATCTAATATAGCATGATAAGGTGATAGCCAATCCATACCCAGTATGACATCAAAATCAACCATGTAGAGAAGTAGAAGATCTACACGAGTCTCAAGACTCCCAATGGTGACCACACACAAACGATATACACGATCTACAACAATAACATCTCCCACTGGTGTGGACACATACACAAGAGCACTCAAAGAATCATGAGGCACTACCAAATACGAAGCAAAATAGGATGACACAAAGGAGTAAATAGATCACTGATCAAATAGAACTGAAGCATCTCTACTGCAAACTGAAACAGTACCTGTGATAACAGCGTCAGATGACTCAGCCTCAGGCCTGGATAGGAAAGCATAACATCGGGGCTGGGCCCCACCACCCTGAACTACGTCCCTGGGATGGCCTTAAGCTAGTTGGTCTCCACCTCTAACGTCCTGACCTCCACCTCTAACTGTCCGGCCCCTACCTCTGGCAGCCTGACCCCTGCCTCTGGCTAGCTGTGCAGGTGGTGCTGTAACTGGTGCTGGAACCATGGCATGAGAACTCTGATGTTGTGAGCTACCCGTTACCCAAGGGAAAAATCTAGCAATGTGCCTCGGATCACCACAAGTATAACATTACCTCGGCTGCTGTGACTGCTGGCCCTGAAATTGACCCTGTCGACCTGAATAACCACCCTGATAACTCTGGAGTGTAGGTGCACTAATAGGGGCTGGTGGTGCACTGTAGGCTAGTTGGTCAGAATAATGTATCTGAGGACCACGACCACCTGAGGCACCATGGGATGCCTGGAGTGCTAAATGAAACGGCCTGGGAGGATGGCCTCTACCAAAAGTACTCCTGCCTCTAGATGAGGCACCACTGAACACACCAGAATGACGAGGCCTCTTGTCAGACCCCTGAACACCCTGATAAAGAACCATCTCGACTCGTCTGGCAACATTAGCAGCTGCCTGAAAAGAAATCTCATTCCCAGTCTCCTTAGCCATCTACAATCTGATAGGCTGAGCAAGTCCATCAATAAACCTCCTCACCCTCTCTCTCTCGGTGGGAAGCAGAAGTATGGCATGACGGGCCAAATCCACAAAACGAGTCTCATAGTGAGTAACAATCATACTGCCCTGCTGGAGACGCTCAAACTGACGGCGATGCTCCTCCCTCAATGTGATAGGCAGAAACGTCTCTATGAAGAGCTGAGATAACTAGTCCCAAGTAAGAGCAGGTGACCCAGCTGGTCTGGTCAATAAGTAATGTCTCCACCATTTGTTGGCGGAACCAGTCATCTGAAATGCTGCAAAATCGACCCCATTGGTCTCCAATATACCCATGTTCCGTAGAACCTCGTGACAGCTGTCAAGATACTCCTGGGGATCCTCTGAAGGACCACTACTAAAGTGAACAGGAAAGAGCTTGGTAAACCTGTCCAATCTCCATAAAGCCTCAGAAGACATAGCTGGCCCATATCTGACCTGTGCCACAATAACCGGCTGAACTAATCCGACTGGCTGAGCTGCTGGAGCCTGATACTGAGGAGTTATCTGCTCCGGAGCGGGAGTGGTGGGAGTCTGGGCTCCTCCTCCAGCCTGAGAGACTGTTGGTGCCATGGGAAATGCGCCAGTCTAGACCACACTCTCCATAAGGCCCACCAAACGGACCAAAGTGTCCTGAAGTACTAGGGTAGCAATGAACCCCTCCGGAACCTGAGCTTGTGTGACAGGAACAGTCTGGGCTGGAACCTCCTCATTAGTCTCTATCTGGGGCTCCACTGCTGGGGCTGCTGCTCGGGCCCTAGGCTGAGCCCTACCCCTGCCTCGGCCTCTGGCACGGCCTTGACCTCGACCTTTGCCCCGCGTAAGAGCTGTCACTGGAGGCTCTGGCTACTACTCAGCTGAGGAGCGGTACGTGTTCTCTCCATCTGTGAGAGAATAAGAGTAGAAGAGTTTAATCAGTATTGAGAAAGCAAAATCGCACGACAGAGAAGAATAGAAGTGAAACTTGTTCCTAAACTTCATAGCCTCTAGAAGGTAAGCACAGACGTCTCCGTACCGATCCTCCAGACTCTACTAAGCTTGCTCGTGAATCGTGATACCTAGGAAACCTAGTGCTTTGATGCCAATTGTCACAACCCAAAATTCACAGACAGGTCTTAAATATCATAATGAACCTGTACCGGGCTCCGGAACCAAAATACGGACCCGATACTTACAATGCCAAACATCAATCAATTCTTAAAAATAATTATTTTTCTAACTTTTAATTTTTATCAAAAATTCATAACTTGAGCAAGGGACCTCCGAATTCGATTCCGGGCATACGCCCAGGTCCAATAATTCGATACGGACCCACCGCGACCATCAAAACATATAGCCGGGCCCGTTTACCAAAAATGTTGACCGAAGTCAACTAAACTCAACTTCTAAGGAAAACTTTCTTATTTTCATTAGTTTTCAACATAAAAGCTTTCCGAAAACTTGCCCGGACTGCGCACGCAAATTGAGGAGGGTAAAAATGAGATTTTTAAGGCTTAAGAGCGCATATTCGAGTTCTAAAATATAAGATGACCTTTTGGATCATCACACTAACCAAAACTCATACTTTAAAAACTTGGCATATAACTGACTATCTTTCAGAGTCTAAAGTACAACTTGAAGATGTTGCTCATGCTCCTCTCGGCTGCTGGAGTAGATAAAGATATCATCAATGAATATGATCACAAAAGAGTCCAACTAGGGCTTAAATACCTGATTCATCAAATCCATAAATGCTTGCTGGGGTATTTGTCAACCCAAGTGACATTATTATGTGCGGACTGCTCATGGGGAGAATCTTGATAGCATAAATGATGTTGATTTTCATAATTCTTTTGGTGGTGAGGAGGGTAGTCCCATAGTGGATAATAATGTTGAGAATTCTAGATTCAATGACATGATGAGGGATGTCTTTGAGATGTTTTCGGGAGCTCAATCTGAATTAAATGATGAGGCTAAGAAACTTTTTAAATAGTTAGAGGAAGCTAGTTGTCCGTTGTATGAAGTCTCTGTGCATTCCAAGTTGTCTGTTGTTGTTCGATTATTTCAGATTAAGTCAGATAGCTCTATTTCTCAATCGGGCATGAATTCTATAATTGGGATTATGAATGAACTTAATCAGTGTAACATTGACCTAGCCAAAGATTTCTACACGGCAAAAAAAATAGTTTCCAAGTTGGGTCTTTCATCAGAGAGGATTCATTGTTGTGAGAATGGTTGCATGTTATTCTATAAGGATGATGCATCTCTAGAGAACTGCAAATTTTGTAACAAGCCTCGTTACAAGGATGCCACAAATGATAAAAAGAAGAAGACCCCGGTGAAGGCGATGCACTACTTACCCTTTATACCAAGGTTAAAGAGCTTGTATGCACTAATGAGCTCAGCTTCAGATGGCATTTTGAGCATAGAAGACCAGATGGTGTTCTATGTCATCCTTCAGATGGAGAAGCATGGAAACATTTCGATAGGGTGGTCCCGGACTTTGCTAATGAACCAAGAAATATTAGGTTGGGATTATGCGCTGATGGATTCACTCCATTTGCAGTCTTTGCTGTACCATATTCCTGTTGGCTGGTGTTTGTTATGCCGTATAATCTTTTGCCTGAGTAATGTATGACAAGTCTATATTTGCTTCTAACTTGTA
This sequence comes from Nicotiana tomentosiformis, assembly GCF_000390325.3. Lineage (NCBI taxonomy): Eukaryota > Viridiplantae > Streptophyta > Magnoliopsida > Solanales > Solanaceae > Nicotiana > Nicotiana tomentosiformis. The sequence goes on along the minus strand of NC_090820.1, from coordinate 104,939,459 downwards.
TTGTTCCAGGTCCACGCAATCCAAAAAAAGTTGATTGATGTTTACATGCAGCCTTTGATTGATGAGTTGAAGTTATTGTGGCATCAAGGCATGGAAACATATGATGTATCAACTAAGCAAAACTTTAGATTGCGTGCTGCTTTGATGTGCACTATAAATGATTTTTCTGCTTATCGAATGATGTCCGGGTGGTGAACTGCCGGAAATAATGGCCTATACGAAGAATTCGATCCTTCAGTTCTAAGATCAATTTTAACTGAGTATGGTGAGGGAACATCAATGGAAAATGAGGACGAAGATTCAATCGATGAACATGAAACAAGCGAGGATGAAGAATTATATGATGAAAATGAAACAAGCGATGAAGAATCATATGATGAAGAAAATGAAAATGAAACAAGTGATGAGGATTAAGTTATTTCTATGTTTTATAACTTGTTCAGTATTTATATGTTATGATGTGCTTCATTGTAATATGTAATAAAATTACTTTATATTAATAATGACATCTTCATTTTTTTTATGTTTATATTGTTATATTTATTATGTATACTTTATGTTTATATTTGTTATGTTAAATGTTTTTACATGTAAATATTTTATATTCATTACACAGATGGATTCTCGTGGTGAAGAAATAAAAAATCTAAGAAGAAAAAATACACTTTACCTATATCAACTCAGCTTCCTCCACCCACACCAAATATGAGCCCTTCTCTTATGCCTCCTCGTCCTTATATGCTAGCTTCACAGTCATCTGACTTTTTCAAAGTCCCTCCCCCGTCTAGCTCGCTTCAGTATTACTCAATGCCTTTTCATGGTGGCTTAGCTTCGACCACCATTAATTTTTTACCTACACCTTATTTCCCAGCTTCTTCCCCGCGTGATCCTGCTAGTCAGTTTGATGGCTCACCACCGATTGCATCCCAGAGCCATCATAGTAGCCAGCATGGCGGTTTATCTTTTGTGCCTCATACATCATCCCCATCATCATCCACTCCAACTATATTTAACTTGGATATTGGAGGCTCTCACGCAGTTGCATCCCTATCTACTAGTACTTATACAGTTGCTGGTACCGTGAGACAGTGTTCTAGAGGGACTGTATAGTACCATCATCTTCATCGGCTGTTAATCGTTCCCCATGGCGACGGGTGAGTTTTCCTTCAATATCCTTTTAAAAACTTTCAATAAAATTTTGCATATGATGAATTTAATGACATATTATATGTTAAATTAAATGCAGGTTTTTGCCATCCTTTCAGGCCGTGCATATGGTGATGGAATCTATGAAACCATTTTTTCATGAGCAGCGGAGTTCCTGGAGACAGATACCGTATCAGATTAGAATAAATATGTGGCAACAATTTATGGTAAGAATAAATTAATACTTATCCTCATTCGTCTAATATTATTTATTCAATTTTGCATGTTAGGTGCATATGGCAGCCAGCACTTGAAAATCTGGTGAATGAGAACTTCACGAAGAAAGCATAGAAGCAGATAATATATTCACATCATGTTGCTAGGAAAGGTGGCAGCATGCCTGATTGGATACGTGAAGATGTGTGGAATCAGCTCTTGACGAAGTGGAACACCCCTGAGTGGAAGAAGAAGAGTGAACAAGCAAAGTTAAACAGAGCTTCTACTAAGGGTGTAGCATTGCATACTAGAGGTTCTATTAGTTTTGCAGCCCATCGTTTGAGAATGGTAAGTTCATTATAAAATATTCTTAGTTTTATATGTATGCAAATTGAATAAATATATATGCATATATATTTCTATTTACTTCTTAATTTTTAGGAAATGGAATGTGGGGGAGATGTGACTTATGTTGAGGTATTTGCGTAGACCCACAAGAAGAAGAAGAAGAAGAAGAAAAAGAAGGACAACACAAGAGAAGGATGGATCGAACCGCATGCTTCAGAGACATTTGTATAATCCCAACACTAACACTATATTATTTTTCCTTCTTGGTTTATTTTATTTATATAACGTGTATTATTTTTATTTCAGGACAAGTATCATATTGATGTTGATGCATGGCGAAAAACTCAGCTGGCCCCCGAGGAGATGATTGCAATTTGAACACAGGCGGCTAGTGGCGTGAATAAAGGTATAAATATTATGTATTTATCTATTTTGGTATTAATTTGAAAGTTGCTTGTTTGTTTTCTTACTTCTTTTACTTTCTTTTCTGTTATTTCTTGAGAAAATAATAAATAAAGGTCGAGTCTACAGGATTGGAGTACAACCATCCTCTAGTCGTCCACCAGCAGCATTATTCAGTGAGGCATCGGTTTCCCAAGAAGACATGGAAGCTATGCGTCAAAAAGTGGATTAAGTGTCGCAAGAATTTCAAGCAACTCACGCTCTGATCCAAATATTGTTAAAAATAAAAGCAATAAAGGAGCTGCAATGGAGTACTTTGAGTCTGAGGAGGAGACTGATTCTGAATACGCTATTTGAATGTTTTAGAGTTGAAGTTAGAGACATGTTTAATAGTTGGTTGTTTTATTAGTTGGATGAATTGTTATAAATGTTACTATTCGTTTTGTAGTAAATATTGGATTTTGAATTGTTATAGTAGGTTTTTGGTTAATCGTTAGGTGTTTAGTTTGCTGTTTTATTTGGTAGGTGGTGTAATTATAAATATAGCAGAATTCGGCTTAAAAATGCCCAGATTTACAACTGAATCAGTCTCAAATTTAACCAGGAATTACCCAGATTTGCGATTGATTCAGTCGCAAATTGAAAATTTCGAACAAAATTTAATAAAGATTTGTGACTGAATCAATCGCAAATGGAGAATTTCTGAAATTTATAATTAATTAATAATTCAATATTTACGACTGTTTCAGTAGGAACGATTAATTAAAAATTAATTTTATTTTTAAATTTTTCGGCGGAATCAGTCAAAACGTTTAATTTGTATTTGTTTTTTTTATTTTTGGTCAGCGACAGAATCAGTCGCAAATTTAGCGACTGATTCGGACGCAAATCGCTTAAATTCAAATGTAACCGTATTTTCCAATTGACTGAATCCGTCGCAAAATTTTGACTGATTCTGTCGCAAATATATTGTGACCACGTATTTTCCGACTAACACTTTTCAGTCAAAAATCCGTCGAAAAAATACGATATTCGACTGATTTGACGGTCGCAAATTTGTTATTTTTTTAGTAGTGCATCCTTATTCTTCACGAACAACACTGGCACACCCCAAGGAGAGACACTACGTCTAATGAATCCCTTATCAAGAAAATCTTGCAAATGCTCCTTCAGTTCCTTCAGCTCAGGCATGGCCATATAATATGGTGGAATAGAAATGAGCTGAGTGCCACGAGCCAAGTCAATACATGTAACGACCCGATCGGTCGTTTTGAGCATTTGTACTTCGCTCGGTAGTTTACAGGCACGAGTAGCTTCGTATGATATTTTATGACTTATTTGAATCGTCGGCTTTGGGTTTCAAGTTATTCAGAATCGATTTGGAAAAGTGAATTTCATTGTTGAAGCTTTAAATTGGAAGAGTTGATCAAGTTTGACTTTTTGTGAATTTGACCCCGGAACAGAGTTTTGATGGTTTCGGTAGGTTCGGATGGTGATTTTGGACTCGGACGTATGCACGGATTTGCATTTGGATGTTTCTAGAAGGTTTCGGCACCAATTGGTGGAAATTGGAAATTTAAAGGTTTGGAAAGTTCAAAGGTTTTACCGAGAGTTAACCTTGTGGATATCGAGTTCGGATTGTGATTCCGGGAGTTGGAATAGCTTTGTTATGTCATTTGGGTCTTGTGTGCAAAATTTGGGTTTATTCCGTTTTGACTTTCTATGTTTCGGCATGGATTTTGGAAGTTGAAAAGTTCAAAGTTCATCAAGTTTGAATTGAGGTGAGATTCATCGTTTTGATGTTGTTAGGTGTGATTTGAGGCCTCGGGTAGGTTGGTGTTATGTTTTGGGACTTATCGGTATATTTGGACGGGGTCCCAAGTGGCTCAGATGAGTTTCGGACGAGGTTCGGATCATTTTCATTTCATGTTTTGGGACTTATCGGTATATTAGCCGCATATGTGAAAATGCTGGGCAGAAGCTATAAAATCGAGGTTTTGGTTCTTTCTTCATATTTTGAGATGTGGGACTCGTATTGAGGCAAAGTTTGGAGCAATTTTCATCATAAGGATTGGGGTAAGTGTTCTACAATTTGTTTTGATTTTATTTCATGAATCTATCCTCATTTTTGGCAATTGGTTGATGAATTTAAAGAGGAATTAGGGGTTTTAGCCTAAAGTTTCATAAAGCAAATTTTTGAGTTTTGAACATCGATTTGGAGTCGGATTTGAGTGAAACTTATATGGTTGGACTCGAAATAGAATGGGTTGGCAGATTTTGTGAGTTTTGTCGTGTTCCGAGGTGCGGGCCCGGGTTGGACTTTTTCGATGATTTTGGGCTTTTAATTAAAGACTCGACATTTATCAATGGGTTTGTTTCCTTTGGGATTATTTGATGTATTTGAGTTGCTTTTGGCTAGTTTTGAGCCGTTCGGAGGTCGATACGCACGAGATGGTATTTTCGGAGCATCGTCTTAGCTTGCCTGGTATTGGAGAGGTAAGTAACACTTCTAAACTTGAGGGTATGAAACCCAAAATTACGTGTTATGTGTTTGGTGTTGAGCACGCACATGCTAGGAGACGGGCGTGTGGGCATGCACCGTGTAAGTTATGACTCCGTTATTTATGTGGTACTGTGTAGTTACCTGATCTTATCTGTAACCATGAAATCTCTACGTACTAAAGTAATTGAGATATCAATCATGCTAGAGATCACGTTTTTAGGCCCCATAATGGTCGTTTCTTGCTGTTGACGTATTGATTTCATTGAAATTTTGTACCCAGTCATATTCATTCATTTTATATCATATCTCAATCTCTGTTATTATTTATTGATATATCATATCATCATTTTTGGGCTAGTTTCATGACATTGTGAGCCCGTGAGAGAGAGACCGGAGAGATTGATGACTGAGTGAGGCCGAGGGCCTGAATATGAGTGACATTTATGGGGCTGAATGAGCTCTCCGGAGTCTGTACACACCCCTAGTGATCGCAATTGATTTTATATATATATATATATATATATATATATATATATATATATATATATATATATATATATATATATATATATATATATGTGTGTGGGGGGGGGGGGGATAAGGTTTTGCGCCGCAAGGAGCCTTATGGCTATATATATGTGGATCGGGTTGCATGCCGCAATGAGCCTTATGGCTATATATATGTGGATCGGGTTGCATGCTGCAATGAGCCTTATGGCTATATATATGTGGATCGGGTTTCACGCCGCAATAGACCTTATGGCTATATGTGGATCGGGCTGCACGCAGCAGCAAGTATTGTACAATGCTGAGTGATTGAGTGTGCTGAGTATCGAGCATGGTGGGAGAGAATGCGAGACAGTGAGATTGAGTACTCTGAGAGTGTGAGTACATGAGTTCAGAACTGAGATTCATTGCATTTGACATGCGTACTTGAGATACATGCATAGAGTTGCATTTCCTTCTGCTACCCATTTTGGTGACATTCATGATTTTACCTGTATCTTGACATGTAGGAATAGAGATATACTTTCCTCATGCTATCTGAAAATGAAACATCTTATTTATTGTTGAAAGGATTTTTGAAAAAATTACAGTTTTCAAGCTTACTCATATTTTCTTGGCAAATTTCGGTAAAAGATTTGGGTTTTCACTAAGATACTTGAAAAGTATGCCTATTTTCTGGAATTGTGAACAAGTTGAGCATTTTATTTCTGAGATACTTATTTTATTACTTGCACTATATTGTTATGAATTATTGTTGGCTATTGGTATCTGTAACGACCCAACTTGTCGATTTAAGAATTTACGCTCCGTTTAGTGACTTAAGGTCTCGATCAGCATTGTAATATGTATTATGACCCACGGGTATGGTCGAGTTTAATTTTCGGAAGATTTAAAATTAAATTGAAAGAACAGTTTCTATTTAGACGATTAAATGGAAAGAGTTGACCGGAGAGTTGACTTTTGAGCAAACGATCCCGGAATAGAATTTTTATGATGTCAATAGCTTCATATGGTGATTTCGGACTTAGGCGTATGTTTGGATTTGGATTTGGATGTCCGTATGCAAATTCGACGCATGTGGTGGGATTTTTGAGTCATGGCAAGTTGGTATCAGAGCTCTAGGTTCATAGGTTCTACGAGTCACGAACGAGTTTAGCAAAGTATTGCGGATCGGTACGGAGACGTCTGTACTTATCTTCGAGAGGCTACAGAACTAGTAGGAAAATTTTTCACTTCTTTCATTCCTTATCGTGCGGCATTTATTCAGCTTGAAGCATATATCTTATGTTCTTTTGCATCCACTCATGTATGAAATTACGCACTCGGTATCAACTATGCGCCAACGGTCCGTGATACTATATAGGGGTTATAAGAGAGCCAGGGTTGCTCAACCATTGTTATAACGTGTCGTCTAGATCGAAGATGCGGAAGTATTGAGAGATCATTCAATTGTGTACATGGGGGTGCAACAGGTTCTGACATCTGGTTGATAAGTATGATCTTGAGAAGGTTTAATTAATTTCCTAATCGTCACAATCGTGGTAGGTTCACAAGGTGGATGTACATCTGAATATAGTTGGTGGTATTAGAGATTATGTAGTTCGTATGTGATTTCTATTTAGCGAAGGGAACATACTAGCAGCCAAGGCACTGGAGGAAGCGAGTTTAAATGTCACGAGGATGACATGCGCCAATTAAATGGCTTGAAGTGTCTTATGACCGATGTCGTACGAGCGATGAAGGTTAGTATTATGGATCATCAGAATGTGCCCTATGGCTTCATGCCAAGCGAGGGGAGTCCACTATCAACGATTAGATTGTGGGGTCATGTGTTATATTAGTTTTGGCCTCAGATGTATTTATGTGGTATTGAAAGGTTCTCCGAAATTTGTATATGATTAAGAGCTAAGATTGGTATGGGATGATGCTGGGACTTGCGGTATTCCTGCTTCCTTAAAAATTCTACATTTCAGTACGAGCGAGGTCACAGAAATAATTTCAGAATACTCGGGGTGCTACAGTAAGTTCTTTTAATGCACCACCGACACGAGGTTCCTATAATGGTTATTCCAGTTGTCCGGCAGAGACTCAGTATGAGAATCTGAACCCGCAGAGGGGTTGTTATCAGTGTGATTGTACTAGACACATCAAGAGAAATGTCCTAGACTTGGAAGAGACAGATTTCATCAGAATATTTAGGCTACAAGCTTTATTCCAGTCAATACTCCACGTGCACGGTCAACTAGAGGTGGAGGACAGGCAGGTAGTGGGCACCTAATAGGTGGAGACCCGAACCCGTTGATATAATCGCTATGATTTAGCTGAGGCCAATACACCAGATGGTGACGTTACATGTACGATCCTGATTTTTGTTATAAAAGGATATTTTTCCCTTAATTTGAAGATGTGAGCCAGTGTTTATCATTTCTATTTTTGGGCACCATTGAGGACTATAAATCCAAAAGTAACTTTTATTATTCATTACAGTGGGTTTGATGTATTTCGGAATAATTGATTCCAATTTTATGAATTATATGCCCTACCCATACGAGGGTTCATTATGTGTTATGAAAAATGTTTACGAAATTTATTGAAAAGAAGAAAGAAAGAAAATTAAAAATTTCAGTTGGCACAATGTGCAAAATACTTATGATCCAGAGTTGAGGACGAGATCCTCGCATTTTTATATATGATGTGAAATATTTAAACAGGGCTACAAGCCGCGGTGGAAGTTATATAAGGATGAGGTCCTTGTGGTGAAAACTTTTAAGAGTTAAAAATTCTCCCTTTGTGAAATTAAATTTAGACTATAGTATAAATAGGGAGTCATTCATGTTAGGCTTATTTAATAATTCTTGTATATTCTTATGTGCATATTTAGCCATAATTGTGCTGTAAACATTGAATTTTAGCCTATAAGGTGGGTGCCCAAGTGGCGTTAAATGTGACTCATTAATTCGGATAAATAATTATGAGGTATTCATGCCTCGCATGTTGTTGTCACTGTTACGAAAAGTTAAAATGAGATTTTGGTGAATACGAGATTAATTGAAGATGCTGAAAATTAATTATAAACAGTTACGACCAGAGATGTGGTTATGGACATACGTATGATATGTGCGTAGGCACGAGTTGCTACAGTCGGTTGAAACTAATAATGTGTGTTGATGTCAGAAATTCGAAATTTATTTGGAGTGTAAGGAATTGGCTTAAAGGCTTATAAGTGTGAATAAAAGAAATAATATCCACTGAGATGATGTTGTCGGACCCCTGTTAAATTTACGGTGACGTAGAATCACCTGTGAGTATGTGTAAAATAATGCACTCAGTAATTTAATATCATCAGAAAGATTCTTGGCACGTTCGAGGACGAACATATGTTTAAGAGGGGGAGAATGTAATGATCCGACTTGTCGATTTAAGAATTTACGCTCCGTTCAGTGACTTAAGGTCTCGATCAGCTTTGTAATATGTATTATGACCCACGGGTATGGTCGAAATTGATTTTTGGAAGATTTAGAATTAAATTGAAAGAACAATTTCTATTTAGAAGCTTAAATGGAAAGAGTTGACCCAAGAGTTGACTTTTGAGTAAACGACCTCGGAATGGAATTTTTATGATGTCAATAGCTTTGTATGGTGATTTCGGACTTAGGCGTATGTTCGGATTTGGATTTGGATGTCCGTAGGACAATTCGATGCCTATGGTGGGATTTTTGGGTCGTGACAATGTCATATCCGACCTTGGTTCCAGCTTGTCACTACTTTCAACCTAAGGTTAGGTTTGTACCTTATTGAGCACATGGGATCGGTTGTACTCATACTATACTTCTGCACCTTGCGTGCAGATGTTGTATGTTGATGTTGCTACGTACGGTAGGAGCGGGATTGGAAGTCGTACTTGCGTTTCAATCACAGCTGCCTCTATTTCATGGTAGCCTTAGAATAAATAAATCTCTTTATGTACTTTTCGAACAGATGATGTATTTAATGCATACCGGCTTTGTAAATTCTAATTTTAGAAGCTCGTGATTTGTACTACCAGTCCTTGGGAACATTCTTGTATTAAACAGTTGTATTATCATTTCTTCTCTTAATAAGTCTTATTAAATTGAATAGTTTTTAATTGGATTACCTAGCGGGTTGGGTTAGGTGCCATCACGACTAGTTGGATTTTGGGTCATGACAAGTTGGTATCAAAACTCTAGGTTCATAGGTTCTACAAGTCATGCGTAGATGTCTAGTAGAGTCTTGCGGATCGGTATGATGACGTCCATACCTGTCTTCGTGAGGCTACAGGACATTTAGGATATACTTCACATCTTTCTTTCCTTATCGTACGTCATTGATTCAGCTTGAAGCATAACTCTTTGAATTCCTTCCACGCATTTGTATGCACATGTGAGCGCTCGGTATCAGCTCTACATCGACGACTCGTGATTCCATGGATGAGGTAAGGGATGTGATTTTTGTGTGCTGATGATGGGCTAGTCTGGAGGACTTGAGGTTGTGTTTTCACTGTAGCTGGAGAACGGATATTTCGGTAGTGTGAGCACGTGCCTTTGGACTCATAAGTCCGGTAGTATCACTATTAGTGGAATTTGTGGCTCGATGAGTGGTTGGATGAATATATAACTAGTATGATGTGACTGAGGGAAGTGTTCAGATTGTTTGAATGTGACGAAAAGAGATGTAAATTGGGTGCTTGATTTCTGTCTTGATTTGACGTACAGTCTCGGGATATGAGTGTGTTGAAGGATCTTTCATGTTGGCTAATTGTGGAGTGAATTAGATTCTTATGTCTTGTTGATGAGTTCAGAATCAGGAAGATTAAGTGATTGCGTAGAAGTTGTAACTGTAGAAAGGTATAGAGAGATGTCAGTTTGAGGCAAGGCAGGCGAGTTATCTCCTACGGGGTGTCCTGAGGTTGTATGATCCCTATGTTGTTTTGTAGAGAGTTCTCTTTTACCAGTGAATTATATATGTGCAATTTGAGTTTGGATCGCTTGTGGAAGTTGGCTTGACTGTTACAAGGGTGAATGCGAGATTTATAGACGATTTGAGGTATTATATGGTTTGTGTTACATGAGCTTATGAAGGATTTAGTTGAATTTCTGTGCTGGATTATGGCAGTAATAGAGTATGGGTATTTTGAGTTACAGACTATTTTCTTCTATGGTTTTGAGCCAAGTAGGAGAGTCTGCTATCGACGATTTGATTGCACGGCTATGTGTTGTAATGGTTTTGGTTTGAGGTATACTTGTGAATCAGTTATAACTTGCAGAGGTTGAGATCGAGCATGACTCGAGTAAGGGAATTTCTGGATAAGGGTTGTATTACACTTTTGGGTAATATATGAATCATGGAATGATTGAGAGGTTATTCGTAAGGGATGTAGTGCGCACGAAGTAAGAATTTACTCGGTTGTTTAGAGGTGTGGATTACTTCTTTGGGGGTTATTGTGCTAATAGGGCATAGGTCGTTCGGCCCATTTGGGCAGTACAAGAGGGATTTGAGCAGAGTAAATGACTCCCGAAAGGGTTCTAATGGATTCAAGGTTTATATGTAGCAATTGAGAATTTCCGGGATTTGTATATGGCTAGAAGCTGGGATTTACATTGGATGGTGTCGAGACTCATGGTATTTCTATATCATTATGGATTCTACATTTTAGTATCAGGAGGGTGAAGGAAACGACTTTAGATTCACAAAAGGTCTCTTCAGAGTAGGTATCTTGGTTGTGGTACTTTTGGGGTGCTTAAGAGAGAATGCAGCGGCTTATGGGCCTTAGGGCATTATGGTTCTATGCTAGCGTTCTTGGGGTGAGTTAGCGATAAGGATTGTGGTGTTCTAGCAAGGAGAAGTATCAGTTTGAAGACAAATTCGGAAGGAACTAGGAGAAATAGGATAATTTAGTAGTAGATTGGATCGGCACCATAATGGTTATGATCAATTCTTTGGGTACTTATGATGTAGTGAGTTTCTATAGGTGTTTTGTGGCGATACTCTTGGGTTTGGTGACCTGCGTGGCTTGGTTGAGCTAGAGTGATTCAGTTATGTTGGCTTGGTTATGTTCAAATGGGCTTCGCAGAGTTCTCGATGGTTTCTACCACATTTGAGGTGGACTTTTCCTACCGGCGTGAGGAACATGTTCCATACTGAGATTTTCTCCTGGATGAGATCAAACGGAAGGTTCCTGACTAATTGGGTATGTAGTTTACTAGTGGTTCAGAGTTGATTGTAAGATTTTCATATTTTTCACATGATGGCATAATAGGTGTGGTGTGCTGTGTAAGATGTAGATTTGCATGTGCAAGGTCACTGTTCAGTTTTAAAGGGAAGGTCTTGAATTATTAGACAACATGGACAATTTTCGATGTTTGGGTGAATGCTATAACTGATTGGCCTTGCTTGAGGAGAGTGTAAATTTCAAAAGGCGCACTGTGTTTTGATTTAAGGATACTTCATTAGTATTGCGGCACTCTCCTGGTTGATCGACTGCAGATTTTCAACTATTGCTCTATGGCACGGAAGAATTAGAGAAGTATTCCTCATGGGATGATCGTGTTTGAGAGATGTGTTAGACATTCAAGTGGTGGAGTTAGGATCAGATATGGCAATTCGTGTGTTCTGTGGATTTGGAGACTGGGAGTTCTCAGGAGCAGATTGTTTCGTGGTTGTGGACTGTGAAGATGTGGCCAAAGTTAGCTAGATTGTGATATTTCTGTGGATTTGGAGACTGGGAGTTCTCAGGAGCAGATTGTTTCGTGGTTGTGGACTGTGAAGATGTGGCCAAAGTTAGCTAGATTGTGATACATGTTATGGTTTGATCATTGAGGATGTTGGAGGGTCATTTATCTAATTGTAGATGACCAGAGTTGATTTGGGGCCCATTGGTAGGCCTAATGAGGATGTGTATCCTACACCGGGTTAGATTTATTGACTCAGCACGGTTAGTGTTGAGGGGTGAGTTAGTCGGTTAGGGTTGAACTTGTTCATGTTCTGATATGTTCTATGAGTTATTCTTCTATGCTACGAGGGGTTGTGATCTGCTGGTTATATGCACATATGGTGCGGTTCTATTAGGGCCTTATAGAGGAAATTGAGCGAGATGGGTATTGGGGTGATACATGAATGATTGCGCATTGGTTATGTTCTTTCAGGTTTGTGTGGCATTGTGTCATCTGCTTCTCCGTAGTTATGGTCATGCACATTGGGTACTTGATGTCGAACTGCGCATGGTTATTGATTTTGAGCAGGGTGGCTTGAAGTATTTCATATGGACCAGTATTTGGATAGGGTCACGCATTGCAGCGGAGTTATGTTGAGATATGATCCTTCGTGTTAGATTCGTGTGTTATAGTTCTACGGTGTGTGATGGGTTTGTAGCATTGATGTTGTGGTGGTACTTATTGACCTTACGGGATGGTTCTCTTGTTTGAGTCATTTTCCATGATTGAGTACATTTGGTTTGTTGCTTATTGGTGCACGGATTGCATGAGTCATGGTTTTAGGTTGTATTGATGTGGCAAGTCACTAGAGTGGTTGTGTTTGATGAGATGAGGTCATTAGACCTAGAATGGATACTATCAGATTTGATTATGAAAGAATAATATCGGAAGTTGGCTTAGAAATTGTCTATAGTTCTTGTTGAAGGAAGGAGAGTTCAATGAATTGTTGGTCTGATAAGTGGTTACGAGTTTCTCTGTGTTTCTTTTATCATCGGCGATGTACGAAGGTTTTAGAATGAGGCTTTGTTTGATATGAGGTTTATTACCAGTACCAGGTTTATTTTTAAACAGCTATGGTGATTAGAAATTATTGCTATGAGCATTTGAGTTATGTGGTATATCATGTGATTGTGTCATGGGTTGTGGTTATGGCTTGATACAGTTTGTTCAGACTTATACAGTGTATACATGCGAGATTTGGGTCTTATAGGAAATTCTTGTTGTTGGAAAAATTGGATTGCAAGGTTTATGGTCTAAGGTTGAATTAATGATCTTCAATTAGGTTGTGTCTTCATGCTTATATGGATTATGGTGACATGAATCATCAGTTTTGGTTTTTAGGTTATTCACAATAGATTTGGAAGAATGGATTTCATTGTTGAAGATTTAAATTGGAAGAGTTGACCAAGTTTGATTTTTTGTGACTTTGACCCCGGAATAGAGTTTTGATGGTTCCAGTAGGTCCGGATGGTGATTTTGGACTCAGGCATATGCCCGTATTTTCATTTGCATGTTTCTAGAAGGTTTCGGCACCAATTGGCGGAAATTGAAAATTTGAAGGTTTGGAAAGTTCAAAAGTTTGACTGAGAGTTGAACTTGTGAATATCGGGTTCGGAATGTAGTTCCGGGGGTTGGAATAGCTTCGTTATGTCATTTGGGTCTTGTGCGCAAAATTTGGAAGTTGAAAAGTTCATCAAGTTCGAATTAAGGTGCGATTCAGCGTTTCGATGTTGTTAGGTGTGATTTGAGGCCTCGAGTAGGTCCATGTTATGTTATGGGACTTGTCGGTATATTTGGATGGGGTCTCGATTGGCTCGGGAGAGTTTCGGGCGAGGTTCGGATCATTTTTATTTCATGTTAAATTAGTGAGGCTGCTGGTTCTGGTGTAACCGCACCTGCGGAGTTATAGGTACAGGTGCAGAGCCGCAAAAGCGGCAGTGTCATCGCAGAAGCGTGAAGGGGAGCTGGGCATGAGGATCGCAGGTGCGGGTGCTTGGGCGCACCTGCACAATCGCAGAAGCGGATCACTGAGTGCAAAAGCGTGGTCGCAGAAGCGGTGATGGCTATTCAGGGATTTCTTCACATAAGTGAAATTTGTTCTACGAAAGAGGAGGTCGCAGATGTGACATTTAAGCCGCATATGCGAAAATGCTGGGCGGAAGCTATAAAATCGAGGTTTTGGTTCTTTCTTCATTTTTTGAGATATGGGACTCGGATTGAGGCAATGTTTGGAGCAATTTTTATCACAAGGATTTGGGTAAGTATTCTACACTTGGTTTTTATTTTATTTCATGAATCTATCTTCATTTTTGGCAATTAGTTGATGTATTTAAAGAGGAATTAGGGGTTTTAGCCTAAAGTTTCATAAAGCGAATTTTTGAGTTTTGAACATCGAATTGAAGTCGGAATTGAGTGAAACTAGTATGGTTGGACTCGAAATTGAATGAGTTATCGGATTTTGTGAGTTTTCTCGGGTTCCAAGGCACGGGCCTAGGTTGGACGTTTTGGATGATTTTGGGCTTTTAATTAAAGATTCAACATTTATCAATGGGTTTGTTTCCTTTGGCATTATTTGATGTCTTTGAGTTGCTTTTGGCTAGTTTTGAGTTGTTCAGAGGTCGGTACACGCGAGATGGAATTTTAGAAGCATCGCCTTGGCTTGCTCGGTATTGGAATTGGCTTGTTCGAGGTAAGTAACACTTATAAACTTGGTGTTGTGGGTATGAAACCCTGAATTACATGTTATGTGTTTGGTGTTGAGGTGACGCACATGCTAGGTGACGGGCGTGTGGGCGTGCACCGTGTAAGTTATGACTCCATTATTTCTGTGGTACTGTGTTGTTACCTGATCTTACCTGTAACCATGAAATCTCTACTTACTAAAGTAATTGAGTTGTCAATTATGCTAGAGCTCATGTTTAGGCTATATGCTGGTACTGTTGGGGCCCATAGTGGTCGTTTCTTGCTGCTGACGTATTGATTTCATTGAAATTTCGTACTCACTCATATTCATTCATTACATATCATATCTCAGTCTTTGTTGTTATTTATTAATACATCATATCATCATTTTCGGGCTAGTTTCATGACATTTTGAGCCCGTGAGAGAGAGACTTGAAAGATTGATGACTGAGTGAGGCCGCGGGCCTAAATATGAGTGACATTTAAGGGATCAGGTTGCACGCCACAGCGGGTTTTACTGATTTATGATAGCGTTTGGGCTAAAGGATCCCATCCGGAGTCTGTACACGCCCCAAGTGAGCACATTTGATTATATATATGTGTGGATCGGGTTGCACGCCGCAACGAGCCTTATGGCTATATATATGTGGATCGGGTTGCACACCGCAACAACCCTTATGACAATATATTTGTGGATCGGATTGCACGCCGCAACGACCCTTATGGATATATATACGCGGATCGGGTTGCACGTTGCAACGAGCCTTATGGCTATATATATGTGGATCGGGTTGCACGCCGCAACGAGCCTTATAGCAATATGCGGATCGGGCTACACGTCGCAGTAGGTATTATACAGTGCTGAGTGATTGAGTGTGCTGAGTATCGATCATGGTGAGAGAGAATGCGAGACAGTGAGATTGAGTACTCTGAGAGTATGAGTACATGAGTTGATCACTGAGATGCGTTGCATTTGACATGCGTACTTGAGATACATGCATAGAGATGTATTTTCTTGTGCTACCTGGTTTTAGTGACATTCATGATTTTACCTGTATCTTGACATGTAGGCATAGAGATGTACTTTCCTCATGCTATCTGAAAATGAAACATCTTATTTATTGTTGAAAGAATTTTTGAAAAATTATAGTTTTCAAGCTTACTCATATTTTCTTGGCAAATTTCGGTAAAAGATTTAGGTTTTCACTGAGATTCTTGATAAGCATGCCTGTTTTCTGGAACTGTGAACGAGCTGAGTATTTTATTTCTGAGATACTTCTTTTATTACTTGCACTATGTTGTTATGAACTGTTGTTGGCTATTGGTCTCGGACCCAAACATTGTTCAGGTCGTCACTACTTTCAACCTAAGGTTAGGTTTGTTACTTATTGAGTACATGAGGTTGGTTGTACTCATACTACACTTCTGCACCTTGCGTGCAGATGATGCCGATGTTGCTGCGTACGGTGGGAGCGGGATCGGAAGCCGTACCTGCGTTCCAGTCACAGCTGCCTCTTATTCATGGTAACGTTAGAAAATATAAATCTGTTCATGTACTTTTCGAACATATGATGTATATATTCCATATAACTTTGTAAATTCTAATCGTAGAAGCTCATGATTTTTACTACCAGTCCTTGAAAAAATTCTTACACTAAACAGTTGTATTATTATTTCTTCTCTTAATAAGTCTTATTAAATGAAATAGTTGTTAATTGGCTTACCTAGCGGGTTAGGTTAGGTGTCATCCTGACTAGTTAGATTTTAAATCATTACAATACAGAAGTCAATATCTCTGTCGGCTGGCATCACCGGTAGATCTGCAGGAAACACCTCTGGAGACTCACGCATAACCGGTACAGAATCCATGGAAGGAACCTCCGTACTAGAATCGTGAATATATGCCAAATAAGCTAAACACCCCTTCTCGACCATACATTGAGCCTTCACATAAGAAATAACTCTGCTGGTAGAATGATTAGGAGTCCCTTTTCACTCTAATCGAGGCAACCCCGACATATCTAAGGTCACCGTCTTGGCGTGACAGTCCAATATAGCATGATAAGGTGATAATCAATCCATGCCCAAAATAACATCAAAGTCTACTCTTCGCGTTTGTGATCCCGATCAACCCTTCGTGTTCGCTAAGTATTATCTCCCCTTGCCTTCGCGTTCGTGAGTCAACACTCGTGTTCTCGTAGAGCTACTTCCCAACCTACCCCTAGATTCCATAACCCATCGCGTTTGCGAGGGAAAGGATGCGTTCGCGAAGGGTAAACCCCTCATTACTTCGTGTCCGTGACCAAGTCCCCATGTTCTCGTAGAAGAAATTCCTCCCCAACCCAATTTCCCCTTCGTGATCGCGAGAGTGTCTTCGCGATCGCGAAGCACAGAGTGACAGACACTAGAAGATAGCTGAAACCAGCAACTTCTAAGTCAAAAAGTGACCCGTACCCTATCCAAAACTCACTCGATCCCCTCGGACTCCAACCCAAACATGCACACATGTGTAATAACATCATACGAACTCACTCGCGCGAAATAACACCAAAACAATTTATAACAATATAATAAAGTACAAGAAGAGTGCATTTATATTTTTCAAAATTTACTCACTTCTTTTTCTTCGTACCAGCTCCACTGTTTGCAGTTCTTGATTATGTTAACGTGACAAAAAATATTAGACTATTCAAAACTTAGATTTGGTTATCAAGCTATATTAGAAAAACATCAAGCACTAGAATTCAGAGACCAGACTTCCCAAAAAAGCAGAATTTACAAGTTGATCCTAAAGAAGCAAATTCTTTCAGTAAATTAAGAATGCTAATAATTGTTCCTAGGTAGAATAAATTGCTACTTAACAATATCAACCCCATATCTTTCTCAAACATTTAAAAGGGATAACAACATAAAGAAAAAACAGAACTTGAATCCAGTAACTAGTTATACATCACCACTTTTGCACTCTAAGGAAAGGCCTCCCTTGTATATACAAATTGAGTTCAGACTCGAGAGTACGGGGAAAAAGATACGAATTGTTGAGCAGAAAAAAAGATAACACAATAGTACTTAACCAAAAGAACATCACACGAAGAAAAATCCACATATATGACTATAGAGACTTGAAACAACCAGTGATGCTTCACCAAACTTGTCGTCCAATGCTCGAAAATCATATACAAAGAATAAGGAAAGAAGAAATACCTTGTAGGTATTGTTTTATGGAGAAGAATTCTATATTTTGCCACAACTTTATATCTCTTTCTCTGTCAAGGCAGAGAGTTAAATAACTATCGCTATCAAATTCCGAAAGTAATTTAGGACAGTTTTCTTGGCTGAAAATTCATATTTATGCTTAATATATTTATTAAATTAGGTCAGGACCATTTTAGCAAGAGTATATTAAGAATATGATATGCTAGAGCACACATTTTGCCTATTAGACAATGAATGTTACCTCAACTGAATGTTCAAATGTACAATTCACCAGCTCTTTCCATCTCATGTTGGATAAGAATAATGGCCTATAATAAACAAATCAAAGTGCAAACTTAAAACTAAGATGTGAATAAAATCTGAAAGAATTATGAATCCAACCTGACTAGAAGGCCAAATGTGTCGTGCTACGCAAAAAAGTGAAAAAAAATTTCAAGTGAAAATAATATTTGAAAACTAGAGTTGTTTTTGGACATGAATATAATTTTGGGTTGTTTTTTAAGTTTTGTGAGTGATCTGAGTGAAAATTTTGAAAAATAACTTTTTGGAGTTTTTCAAATTTTCGAAAAATTCCAAAATTCATCTTCAAGTGAAAATTTAAAAATTTATGGCCAAACACTTATTTCGGAAAAAATTAAAAATTGTTTGAAAAAAAGTGAAAATTGTCTTATGTCCAAACGGGCTCTTAAGAATAATCTTCTTAACTGAACCATAAATTGGAACTACTTGAAATCCCAATGAAACATTGGACTACCTGAAATTGCAATGAAACAGAGTTTAATAGCCAGAACCCATCATCATCATCATAGTATACTAAAAGTAGGAAGATTCTACCTTCAAAGTTGATTTACAAAAATGTCCTTTAAAATTTAAGTGACCATTTAGTCCTTGAAAAAAGAACTTTTCATTAAATGATTTCAATCTTTTTATGATATAACATGTTTATACAAAATATATAATCCACGTATATATCTTTCTTCAATTACAAATGTTATTGTACTCTTTTAAGTATCGTGCATTTTTACACTAAGTTCAATTAATCTAAATCTGAAAGCAAATGAAAAGACAACTATGTATTCATTATTAGTCTTCTAAACAAACTGTTGCCTCTTGCATTTCCCAATGATACATGTTTCTTCTACACCTCAAATATATACATCTTCTTTTACTTTTCTTCTAATGACAATACTATCTACTATTTGAATTTGGTTTAGAGAGCACATATGAGGTATTTCTTCGTGCAAGTTGTTTTAAGCTCTTTTGTTTGGGTCAATTTTGGTTATTACTTCTCATTTATCATATAAATCATATTGTTTAATTGATGTTTAAGAGTTTCATCTCTCACATGAAAGTAAAGAGCTAAAATTGTGTTTCAACAACTTATGAGATGATTTTTCTTTCCGGGGGAATAACAATTGACGTGATGCTTTTATTGACAATTCGATAGAACTCTACTAGGAATTGCACCAATACAAATGAGGTAGGCGACATTTCTTTCTAACATGATTCTTTTTCCTTTGACACAATTTTTTGTAATTTTTTTCCTGAGTATTTTCCTATTTGATTGTGTAATCGATACTGTAGAAAGTTTCCCCAAGTAAAGATTTAATTATCACATGGTTACTTCTTCCCATATTTTCACATTTTTTGTATTTTGTCTTTTCGTTTTTATTTTCTCAAACATGAAATTTCAATTAATAATTTTTTTATGCAATTGTTGTCTTATAAATGTTGTGTTTTAGCATCAATATTTTGTGAAATATACATACTTCTATCTGAAACTGCTTTAATTAGGACCTAGAACTGTTAGTTCAATCATATGTAAAACATTTAGCACCCAAGTATATAAATATATCTACCCGTGCTTCTATAATATTTTTCCTTTTTCAATGTGAATATTGATTTTATCTCAAATGACAAGGACTTTGGCCGGTGATGCATGATGATGCATGATGAGACTCTGGAAAAGCAGTAATATTAATCCTGATATTTAAATATTGTGATGACCCAAAATATCATCTTTAAATTTAATAAGTAATTCTGTGATCTAAGACCTCAAAAAGCACTAATTATAATTTTTCGACTTGCGTGCGCAGTCCGCATAATTTTCGAAAAAGTTTTTGTGTGAAAAATGGATTAAAATGTGAAATAAAGTTTTAAAAGTCAATTGAGTTGACTTTGGTCAACATTTTGACCAAACAGACTCGGATTAGTGTTTTGACAATTCCGGTAGGTCTGTATTGTGATTTGGGACTTGGGTGTATGCCCGGAATCAAATTCTGAGGTCCCCAACCCGAGATATGGAATTTTGATGAAAAATTAAAAGTTTGAAAGCTTAATAATTTTTAAAAATCTACTAATGTTGGATTTATTGACACCGGATCCGTATTTTGGTTCCAAAGCCCGGTATAGGTCCACTATAATATTTATGACTTGTCTTCCGAATTTGGGGAGAAACGGAGTTGATTTGACGTGATTCGGACGTCCGATTGTGAAAATATAATTTTAAAGTTTTCTTAAAAATTTCCTTTAATTTGGTGTCC
This sequence comes from Nicotiana tomentosiformis, assembly GCF_000390325.3. NCBI lineage: Eukaryota > Viridiplantae > Streptophyta > Magnoliopsida > Solanales > Solanaceae > Nicotiana > Nicotiana tomentosiformis. The sequence continues at coordinate 104,919,165 of NC_090820.1, read as the reverse complement.
GATTCGTAGTTTTAGGTGTTATTTTGGCAATTTGATCATGTGAGAAAGTTTGTATGATAATTTAGGACTTGGGTGCTTGTTTGGTTTGGATCCTCGAGGGCTCGGGTGGATTCCGGATGGTTAACGGATCACAATTTGGAGTTAAGGAAAAATCTAAAAATTTTGGCTTTCTAGTGTAATCGCACCTGCGGTTAATTTTCCGCAGAAGTGGAAACAGCAACTGCGGTCAATTTCCACATAAGCGGAAACCGCACCTGCGGTCAAATTTCCACAGAAGCGAAAATGCTGGACAGAAAACATAAAATCGGGTTTTAGCCATTTTTACTCATTTTTGAGTTTTGAGTCTCGGATTTTGGCAATTCCAAAGCGATTTTTCACGACTTTGAATTGGGTAAGTGTTCTATAACCAAAAGTGATTATATTTCACAAATCCATGTCTATATTCATCATTTATTTCGGATTTAGATAGAAGAAATTGGAATTTTTGTAAAACTTTCCAAAAATAAAAATTTATGATTTGAAGATTCATTTGACATCAAAATTGGATAATTTTTGTATGGTTGGACTCATATCAGAATGGGTGTTCGAATTTCGAAAGATTTTCATAGATTTGAGACGTGGGTCTCACTATCGAATATTTAAATAAATTTCGGATTTTTATCCGAAAAATTAGTAAATTCATATGGAATTAATTCCTATAATTCGTATTAAGTATATCGAATTATTTGTGAATAGATTTGATGCTTTTGGAGACAAATACAAAAGGAAAAGTTGTGGTCGAATAATGTATTGGAATTTACAAAGCGAGGTAAGTGTCGTGGTTATCCTTGACTTGAAGGAATAGAACTCTTAAACTATTTGTTATGTGAAATGCATGTGAACAACGTATAGGCGAGGTGACGAGTGTCTATACGTCGTCAAATTAATTATTTGCATAATTACTTGAAAAATCATAAATCGTTTTAAATTATGAATTAATTATTATAATAATTGTTTCTCTCCTATTCTTTGTCAAATACTAATTCTTGAATTCCTGTATTAATTGTTACATGCTATTTGAATTATGTGTCTTAATTCTTATTTGACATTTAGTATATTAAATATTAAACTGCCTATTTTTACCCTGATTTCCATAATAATTTCCTATTTGTCATTGTTTGTTTCATAATTAAATCATAATTATTGTATGCTTGTTGTCTTATAATTTTATATAAATTGTTGTATTTATTGGGAAAATTTCTTCTATAAGAATTGGTAAATAAATATATTGGAGGAGCGGGTTGCACGCCGCAACAGAATTGATTGAAATGGATATATTGGAGGATCGGGTTGCACGCCGCAACAGACTTATTAAAAGTCCATATTGGAGGATCAGGTTGCATGCCGCAACAAACTTATTAAAAGTCCATATTGGAGGATCAGGTTGCATGTCGCAACAGACTTATTTGGGGGATCGGGTTGCACGTCGTAATAGACTTGATTAAAATAAATATATTGGAGGAGCGGGTTGCACGCCGCAACAGAATTGAATATGAATATATTGTGAGAGCGGGTTGCGCGCTGCAACGAAAATTGATGGAAATGATAATTGGTTATGACTACTGAGTTGGCTTCAATTATTATAAATGAGTTACTTGATTTATTTCTATTGCTGTTACTAATATTGCGTCCAGGTTAATGTAAGTGATCCGCCTTAGCCTCGTCACTAATTCGTCGAGGTTAGGCTCAGCACTTACCAGTAATGGGTTCGGTTATACTGATACTACACTCTGCACTTCTTGTGTAGATTTCGGAGTTGGTCACAGCGGCGTACCATAGACTTGCTCGGATATCAGCTACTTAGAGGAGACTTGAGGTATAACTGCACGACGTCCGCAGTTCTGAAGTCCCTATCTACTTTACTTTAGTTGTGCTTTTATTTTCAGACAACTTTATTCTATTTAGGCCCTTATTTGTATTATTCTAGAAGCTCGTGCACTTGTGACACCAATTCTGGGATGGTATTTAGACACCGTTGTTTTTATCGATTATTCACTATATTTCAGACTTTACTTTCGCAATTGTTCTTTGTTATTAATAAATTTAAAAATTGGTTTAAAAATGGATAATATTATTCTAACGTTGGCTTGCCTAGCAAATGAAATGTTAGGCGTCATCACGGTCTGAAGGTGGGAATTTCGGGTCGTGACAGTTGGTATCAGAGAACTAGGTTACATAGGTCTCACGAGTCACGATCAAGCTTAGTAGAGTATGAAGGATCGGTACAGAGACGTCTGTACTTATCTCTCAGAGGCTATGAAATTTAGGAACAATATCACTTCTTTCTTATTCTGTCGTGCGATGTTATTCTATCATCGATGATTGAACCATTCTACTCTTATTCTCTCGCAGATGGTGAGAACATGTAATACCCCTACCGATGGACAAGGACCAGAACCCCGGTGGCAACTATAGTCAGGGGTAGAGGTCGAGGTCGAGGTCGTGCTAGAGGCCGAGGCAAAGGCAGAGGTAGAGCTTAATCCATAGCTCGAGCTCAGTCCAGAGCTCGAGCAGCTGCATCTGTTGTAGAACCTCGGGTGGACCTTCAGGAGGAGGTTCCAGTTCAGAATGTACCAGTTGGTCCAGTTCAGGTCCCAGAAGGATTCATAGCCACTCCGGTACTTCAGGATGCTCTATTCCGTTTGGTAAGTCTTATCGATGGCATGGACTAGAGTGGTACATTTCCAGTGGCACCAGTCATATCACAGGCTGGGGAGGAACACAAACTCCCACTACTCCCGCTCTGGAGCAGATGGCTCCCCAGAATTAGGCTCCAGCTGCCCCGCCAATTGGGGTAGTTCAGCCAGTTATTGCGGCACAGACCAGTGATAGGCCCGCCATGTCTTTTGAGGCCTTATTGAGACTGGATAAGTTTACTAAGCTCTTTTCAGTTCACTTCAGTGGTACACCTTCTGAGGACCCACAGGATTATCTTGAACATTGCCACGAGGTGCTGCGGAACATGGGTATAGTTGGAACAAATGGGGTTGATTTTGCTGTATTTCATATCACAGGTTCCGCCAAGAGATGGTGGAGATATTATACATTGACCAGACCAGTTGGATCGCCTGCACTTACCTGGGAGCAGTTCTCTCATCTATTTCTGGAGAAGTTTTTTCCTATCACACTGAGAGAGGAATTACGCAAGCAATTTGAGCGTCTACAACAGGGCAGTATGACTGTTACTCAGTATGAGTCCCGTTTTGTGGATTTAGCCCGTCATGCTATCCTTTTACTACCTACTGAAGGAGAGAGAGTGCGGAGGTTTATTGAGGGACTCACTCACCCTATCAGGCTTCAGATGGACAAGGAGACCAGAAGTGAGATTTCTTTTCAGGTGGCTGCTAATGTCGCGAGGAGGATCGAGATAGTTTTTGGACAGGAGAGAGGGCAGAGGTCTGATAAGAGGCCTCGTCAGTTCGGTGGTTTCAGTGGTGCCGCGCCTGGAGGCAGAGGTAATTTTGGTATGGGTCATCCTCCCATATCATTTCATTCAGCACTTCATGCATCTCACGGTGCTTCAGGGAGTCACGGTCCTATAATACCTTACTATGGGCAACCATCATTCAGTGCACATTCAGCTCCTATCAGTGCACTGCCACTCTAGATTTACTACAACGGTTATTCGGCCCATTTGGGTCAGCTTCAGTTTCAGCAGCCACGACATCATAATGGGTGTTATGAGTGTGGGAACATTGGTCACATCAGGAGGTATTGCCCTAGGTTGGCGAGTAACAGATCTCGGCAGGACTCACATGCCATCATACCGGCACCAGTTGCTTCACCGCCTGCTCAGCCAGCTAGAGGTAGGGGTTAGGCAGTTAGAGGTGAAGGTCAGGCCATTAGAGATGGAGGTCAGACTGTTAGAGGAGGAGGCCAGCCAGTTAGAGGCCGTCCCTGAGACACAGTTCATAATGGTGGTGCTCAGCCACGATTTTATGCTTTTCCAGCTAGGCCTGAGGCCGAGTCATCTGATGCTTTGATCACAGGTATTATTCCAGTTTGCCATAGAGATGCTTCAGTCCTATTTGATCCAGGATCTACTTATTCCTATGTGTCCTCCTATTTTGCTTCATATTTGGTTGTGCCTTGTGATTCTCTAAGTGATTCTGTGTGTGTATTTACACCGGTGGGAGACTCTGTTAGAGTAGATCATGTCTATCGTTCGTGTGTGGTTACTATTGGTAATCTTGAGACTAGTGTGGATCTTCAACTTCTTGATATGGTAGATTTTGATGTCATCTTGGGTATGGATTGGCTGTCCCCTTATCATGCTATATTGGATTGTCATGCCAAGACAGTGGCCCTAGCTATGCCGGGGTTACCTTAGTTAGAGTGGAAAGGAACTCCTGGTCATTCTGCCAGCAGGGTTATTTCTTATATGAAATCTCGGCGTATGGTGGAGAAAGGGTGTCTAGACTATTTGGCTTATATTCGCGATCCCAGTGCGGATGTTCCTTCTATGGACTTAGTACCAGTTGTTCGTGAATTTTCAGAAGTATTTCCTGCAGATCTGTCTGGGATGCCACCCGATAGAGATATTGACTTCTATATTTATTTGGCTCCGGGCACTTAACCCATTTCTATTTCACCATACCGTATGGACCCGCCGGAGTTGAAAGAATTGAAAGACCAGTTACAAGAGTTGCTTGATCAGGGATTCATTAGACCTGGTATCTCGCCCTGGGGTGCACCAGTACTATTTGTAAAGAAGAAAGATGGCTCTATGCGGATGTGTATAGATTATCGGTAGTTGAACAAGGCCACTATCAAAAACAAATATTCGCTGCCAAGAATTGATAACTTATTTGATCATCTCTAGGGTGCCAAGGTATTTGCGAAGATCGATTTGAGGTCTGTTACCATCAGTTGAAGATTATGGCATCTGATGTCCCTAAAACAGCTTTTCGGACTCGGTATGGGCATTACGAATTCCTAGTGATGTCATTTGGGTTGACAAATGCCCCATCAACATTTATGGATTTGATGAATCGGGTGTTCAAGCCCTATTTGGGTTATTTTGTGGTTGTATTCATTGATGATATCTTGATTTACTCCAGCAGTCGAGAGGAGCATGAGCAACAACTTCGGAGTGTGCTTCACACTTTGAAGAATAATCAGTTATATGCCAAATTTTCAAAATTTGAGTTTTGGTTAGACTCAGTTGCCTTTTTGGGGCATGCTGTATCGGCAGAAGGCATAAAGGTGGATCCTAAGAAGATTGAGGTTGTTCAGAATTGGCCTAGATCTACTTCAGTTACAGAGATCCGGAGTTTTCTGAGTTTGGCAAGTTATTATCGTCAGTTCGTGGAAGGGTTTTCAGCTATAGCAAGCTCATTGACCATACTAACCCAGAAAGGTGTCCCATTCAGATGGTCAGACGAGTGTGAGTTGAGCTTTTAGAAGCTCAAGACCGCTTTGACTACGACGCCAGTGTTGGTATTACTCACAGGTTCAGGATAGTATATTGTATATTGTGATGCATCTCACATTGGGCTTGGTACAGTAATAATGCAAGATGGCAAGGTAATTGCATATGTGTCGCGGCAGTTGAAAGTTCACGAGAAGAATTATCCTGTTCATGACCTAGAACTGGCAGCCATTGTTCATGAGCTGAAGATTTGGAGGCATTACCTCTACGGTGTCTCGTGTGAGGTATTTATTGATCACAATAACGTTCAATATCTGTTCAAACAAAAAGATCTTAATTAGAGGTAGAGAAGATGGTTGGAGTTGTTGAAAGACTATGATATCACCATTTTGTATCACCTCGGAAAGGCCAATGTGGTGGTCGATGCTTTGTGTAGAAAGGCTGTGAGAATGGGAAGTCTTGCGTATATTTCGGTTGGTGAGAGGCCATTAGCTATAGATGTTCAGACTTTGGCTAATAAGTTCATGAGGTTAGATGTTTCAGAACTCAGTCGTTCGATCTTCTTTATATGAGTGCATCAGAGAGAGGCAGTATGATGATCCTCATTTACTTGTCCTTAAGGACACGGTGCTGCACGGTGATGCCAAATAGGTTGCTGTGGGGGAAGATGGAGTTCTACGAATGCAGGGTCGTATTTGTGTGCCTAATGTTGATAGGCTTCGTGAATTAATTCTTGAAGAGGCACACAGTGCCAGGTATTCTATTCATTCACGTACCGCCAAAATGTATCAAGATTTGCGACAACATTATTGGTGGAGGAGAATGAAAAAGGATATAGTTGCATATGTAGCTCGGTGTCTGAATTGTCAGCAAGTTAAGTACGAGCATCAGAGACCTGGTGGTTTGCTTCGGAAGTTAGAAATTCCTGACTGGAAGTAAGAGCGTATCACTATGGATTTTGTTGTTGGGCTCCCACGAACTCAAAGAAAATTTGATGCAATTTGGGTCATTGTGGACAGGTTGACCAAGTCAGCACATTTTATTCCAGTGGCAGTTACCTATTCTTCAGAGAGGTTAGCTAAAATTTACATTCGTGAGATTGTCCGCCTTCACGGTGTGCCTGTGTCTATTATTTCAGATCGAGGTACGCAGTTTACCTCACACTTCTGGAGGATTGTACAGCGTGAGTTAGGCATGTGGGTTGAGTTGAGCACAATATTTCATCCATAGACAGACAGACAGTCAGAGCGCACCATTCAGATATTGGAAGATATGCTTCGCGCTTGTGTTATAGACTTTGGAGGTTCTTAGGATTATTTCTTGCCACTTACGGAGTTTGCTTATAATAATAGCTACCGGTCGAGCATTCAAATGGCTCCATATGAGGCATTATACGGAAGGCAATGCCATTCGCCAGTTGGCTGGTTTGAACCGGGAGAGGCTCGGTTATTGGGTACCGATTTGGTACAGGATGCCTTGGATAAGGTCAAGATTATTCAGGATCGACTTCGCACAGCTCAGTCTAGGAAAAAGAGTTATGCCGACCGTAAAGTTTGTTATATTTCATTCATGGTTGGAGAAAGAATATTGCTTCGGGTTTCACCTATGAAAGGTGTAATGAGGTTCAGAAATAAGGGCAAGTTGAGCCGTAGGTATATTGGACCCTTTGAAATTCTTGAAAGGGTGGGTGAAGTAGCCTACAGGCTTGCTTTACCACCTAGTTTATCAGCGGTTCATTCGGTGTTCCATGTGCCTATGCTCCAAAAATATCATGGTGATTTTTCCTATGTGTTAGATTTCAACTCAGTCCAATTGGACAATGATTTGACTTACGAGGAGCAGTCGATAGCTATTCTAGCCCGGCAGGTCCGACAGTTGAGGTCTAAGAGTTATCCTTCAGTTCAGGTGCAATAGACAGGTCAGCCGGTAGAGGTATCTACCTGGGAGTCCAAATCAGACATGCAGAGTAAATATCCACAACTTTTCTCCAGCTCAGGTACTTTTTCCAACTCCGTTTGAGGACAACGTTTGTTTTAGAGGTGGAGAATGTGATGACCCAAAATATCATATTTAAAGTTAATAAGTAATTCTATGATCTAAGACCTCGAAAAGCACTAATTATCATTCCTCGACTTGCGTGCACAGTCCGTATAATTTCCGGAAAAGTTTGTGTGAAAAATAGATTAAAATGTGAAATAGAGCTTTAAAACTCAATTGGGTTGACTTTGGTCAATATTTTGAGTAAACGGACTCATATTAGTGTTTTGACAATTTCGGTAGGTCTGTATCCTAATTTGGGATATAGAATCGAATTTTGAGGTCCGTAGCTCGAGATATGGAATTTTGATGCAAAATTAAAAGTTTGAAAGCTTAATAATTTTTAAGAATTTACTGATGTTGGATTTATTGACATCGGGTCCGTATTTTGGTTCCGAAGTCTGGTATAGGTCCACTATAATAGTTATGACTTGTATGCCGAATTTGGGGAGAAACGGAGTTGTTTGACGTGATTCGGACGTCCGGTTGTGAAAATATAATTTTAAATTTTTCTTGAAAATTTCCTTTGATTTGGTGTCCGATTCATAGTTCTAAGTTTTATCATGATAATTTGATCGAGCAAGCAAGTTCGTATGATGTTTTAGGACTTGGGCGTATGCCCGAAATCAAATTCGGAGGTCCTTAGCTCAAATTATCGCCATTTAACGGAAACTAGAAATCTAAAGGCTAAAGATTTCCAAAGTTTGATCGCGGATTTGACTTTATCGATATCAAACTCGGATTAAGATTCCGAGAATTGGAATAGCTCCGTTATGTCATTTATGACTTGTGTGCCAAATCTGAAGTCATTCCGGATTCATTTAATATGTTTCGGCACGAGTTTTGTAAATTGAAAAGTTTGAAACTCATAAGTCTGAATCGAAGTATGAATTGTAATTTGACGTTGTTTAACATGATTTGAGACCCCGAGTAAGTTCGCATTATATTTTAGGACTTGTAGGAATATTCGGACGAGGTACCGAGGGGCTCGGGTGAGTTTTAGACCATTTTTGTTCAAGAATACAATGCTAAAAATCTAGTGCTTCACACTTCTTGCTTCCTTCTATGCGATCGCATGAATATGTCCGCGATCGCGAAGGCTTAATGGTCATTGAGGTAAACTTGTTCTATGCGATCGCGAGGTGAGGTCAGAGATTGCACAGTTGCAGCAGCTAAAGTATCGCGAACGCGAGGGCCAAGCCGTATTCGCGAAAAAGGAATGGGGGAAAAGCTGAAGCACACAATTAGTGCTACGCGATCGCATGAGGCAGTCCGTGATCACGAAAGGCTCCGGAATTGTGCTTCGCATTCGCTTGAGCACTGCCGCATTCACGAAGAGTTAATTCTGGGGGAGCCAAAAATGTGCTTCGCGATAGCGAAGCATTGTCCGCTATCGCGAAGAGTAAAAGTGAACTGGCAAAAAACGTGCTACGCGATCGCGAAGAAATTTCCGCGATCGCAATGAACAAATACCTGGGCAACAGAACTTAAGTTCTGAAATGGGATTTTATCCCATTTTTCATTATCCACGATTTTGAGCTAGGGTAAGGCGGATTTTGGGTGATTTTCATGGGAAAACACTGAGTAAGTATTCCTTATCCTATATTGATTACATTTTATGATTCCATACTCATTTACACCGTGAATCCGTAAATTTATGGAAGAAAAAATATATTTTTATAAAATCCCCCAAAAATATAAAATGAAGATTTGAAAGGCAATCCGATGTGAGAATTCGATGGTTGAACTCGTTTCAGAACGGGTGTTCGGATTTCGTGAGTTTTTCCGGAATTCGAGACGTGGGTCCCACTGTCGATTTTTGAAATAAATTTCGGATTTTAATCCGGAAAATTAGTAATTTTATATGGAATTAAATCCTACGATTCGTATTGAGTATATTGAATTGTTTGTGACTAGATTTGAAGCTTCCGGACACGAATTCGCGAGGCAAAAGTTTATTGGAATCTTAAATTTTGTTTCAAAGTGAGGTAAGTGTCGTGGTTAACCTTGACTTGAGGGAATGGAACCCTTGAATTATTTGTTACAAAAATTTCACGCGTAACGACGTATAGGCAAAGTGACAAGTGCCTATACATCGTCAAATTGATTGTTTGCATAATTATCTAAAAATTATAAATTATTTTAAATCATGAATTAATTATTATATTAATTATTTTTCTCATATTCCTTGCTCAATATTTTTCCTTGACTTCATGCTATAATTGGTACATGCTTATTTTATTTATGCGACTTAATTGTTACTTGACCTTTAGCATAATAAGCTAAATATTAAATTGCATATTTCCTCCTTAATTTTCACAATTAACTGCTACTTGTCATCACTTGTTTCCTAAATAAATCATAATTATTGTATACTTGTTGTCTTATAATTTCATATTAATTGTTGCATTTATTGGGGTAATTTCTTTTATAAGAATTGGTAAATTATAATATTGGAGAAGCGGGTTGCACGCCGCAACAGAATGATTGAAAAGATATATTGAGGATGAGGTTGCACGCCGCAACGGAATTAAATAAAAATAAATATATTGTGGGATCGGGTTGCACGCCACAACAGAAATAAAAATGAATATATTGTGGGATCGAGTTGCACGCCGCAACAGAATTGAATATGAATATATTATGGGATCGGGTTGCACACCGAAACAAAAATTGATTGAAGTAATAATTGATTATGAGTGCTGAGTTGGCTTAGATTGTTGATATGAGTTAACTGTTTTATTTCTATCCATGTCTTCCTATTATTGTTATTATTATTATTGCGTACAAGTTAATATATGTGACCTGCCTTAGCCTCGTCACTACTTCGTCGAGGTCAGGCTTGGCACTTACTGAGTACATGGGGTTGGTTATACTCATACTACACTCTACACTTTTTGTGTAAATACCGGAGTTGGTCCTAGCGGCGCACAATAGACTTGCTCGAATTCAGCTATTCGCAGAAGACTTGAGGTATAGCTGGACGGCGTTCGCAGCTCTGAAGTCCCCTTCCACTTTATCATAGTTGTGCATTTCTTTCAGACAACTTTATTTTCATTCAGACCTTTATTTGTATTATTCTAGTATAGCTCGTGCACTTGTGACACCATTTCTGCAATGATTTTTAGACATCGCTATTAATATAGATTAATTATTTTATTTCAGCCTTTGTTACTTTGTTATTATCTGTGGAACAAAGAACACTAGCAGATACACAAAGCTAACTGTTGTATTATTTTGCATTCTTGTGTCATAATTCTATCTTAGATTTCATACGTGTTCTACGGATCATTCTAAAATAATTTTTTTTTGGATCGTTCGTGATTCACTTGCCTTTATTAAAATAACTATTAAAGCAGATATACCAATTTCCACTGTAAACACTAACTGCAATATAGGAGTCTTTGAGCTAGGGCATATTCACATATATTAAGTATTTTGAAGATGGGTTGCTCTGATGGTAAGCACCCTCCACTTCCAATCAAGAGGTTGTGAGTTCGAGTCACCCCAAGAGCAAGGTGGGGAGTTCTTGGAGGAAAGGATGCCGAGGGTCATTTGGAAACAGCCTCTCTACCCCAGGGTAGGGGTAAGGTCTGCGTACACTCTACCCTCCCCAGACCCCACTAGTGAGATTACACTGGATTGTTGTTGTTGTTGTTGTTGTAAGTATTTTGAAGATATATAATATTGCTATATATGGTTTAATAAGTGAAGCATGGGTGCACGTGAATCCACTCCCTTCCACTTCCAATGGTGGTTAAAAAGAGTAGCATAAGAACTAAGTTGCTTCAACATTTCTAATACACGTTCCTTCACCTTATATTATTTAAGCTATAATAACAATAATAATATATCCAGTGTAATCCTCTATAAGTAGGTCTGGGAAAGATGGAATCTACGCAAACTTTACATGTACCTCGTTTGAGATAAATATGTTGTTTTCGATATACCATTGACTTATTATTTGAGCTATCGCATAAGAAATTTGTTTATGTGAGAATCAGATTCTTACTCTATCTATTAGATACTAATTCCACAAGTTCCCACTAATATAACTAGCCCATGAATTGTTATTTCTTCTCCAATAATGTTAGATGCTGATAGCTGTCTATCTTTGAGTCACCTTCTAAGGGTGGTTAAAAAGGGAGGTATATATAAGAACGAAATTGCTTCACGAATTCCAAAACAAGTTCCTTTAGCTTTTAGAAATTGGATCGTCTTTTACTCTTCTTTCACATTTGCCGCAATTTTCGCAAAGAAAGCATCTAGAAAAATGACATTTATAGTTTACACAAGAAGACTTATTGGTCTATTATTCGTCAACAGTGTCCATACTACGAGCTCAAGCTAAAAAACGTATAAGGTTAAAATGGTCCAAAGACACTATTAACTAGGCATGATATTATTCACTTTGGTTAAGCCCACATAGTTTTTCCTTATTTTATTGTCTATTAAAAGTATGTAATTAACAACTTGTTTGGATGATTATCAACTATTGTATTGTATCGTATTATATTGTTACTTTAATTTGTTTTGATTGTTAATTATTTTATTGTATCATATCATTAAATCGGTCATTATATAATGACGAAAAGTGCCCCTTTATGTAACGACTGATTTGTGTGGTCGCATAGTTACCTTTTTTTTTTTTCATCATCTTGTCCTTCCTTATTACAAAATAATCCTATTTTATTCTTTATTCTGTATTCTTATTTAATAATTCTAACTTGTACCTTACTTTTTCTTTGTACTATTGCAAGTTTATTCTTCATATTATTGGTGCATGCCATTATGAAACGTCGATAAACAATATAATCTATCCAAATATTTTATAAATTAAAATAAAATAATATAATATAATACAATACGATATATTATGAAACATCCAAACAAACTGTAAGAGTGAAATGGAAAGTTTAAATTAAATTTTTTTTAAATATAAAAATATGTCATTCTTTTGAAAATACTAAAAATAAGTATGCCACATAAAATGAGATAAAAGGGGTAATGCATAACGAGACTCAAATGTTCAAAGAATGCTACTGCAACATTAACAACCGAATTTGGAAAAACAAAATCGCACATTGAGAGACTAAAAACTTGAATAAACAATGAGAAAGGAGGATAATAAAAATATTACGTACGATCAATTAAACTATAATCACGTAAAAACTCGATAGTTATAGCTAGTGTACATAGTTTTAGCACATATAGCTCATTGCTTACTGATATGCCTAATGATTAAAGAAAAGTAAATTTTCCTTTTTCTTTAAAACAGAGATTTAAATGAAAAAAATCTCCTAAAAAGACATTTTAAATATCATGAAGACCAAAAAGCAAGATCTCATGGCTATTTAAAGTCTCAAACATCATCGTTAATAGCCATACCATTTCCTGCAATTTTATGCAATTATGGAGAAAGCATTCACCTCTTTTATCTCAACACTCTTGTTGCTTTACTATGTTATGGCTACTTCAGCCATGACTCATACCAACATTAGCACTGATCAATTAGCTCTTCTTTCTTTAAAATCCCAAATCATTTCAGACCCTTTTCACTTCTTTGATGAAAACTGGTTTTCAACTACTTCTGTTTGCCATTGGGTTGGAGTCATTTGTGGTTCTCGCCATCACAGAGTTAAGTCGTTGAATCTTTCCAACATGGCTCTTATGGGCAGAATTCCAAAAGATTTTGGAAACCTCACATTTCTTGTTACTCTTGACTTGGGAAGCAACAATTTCTATGGAAAATTGCCTCAAGAAATGGCACGTTTGCGTCGACTAAGGTTTCTTGATTTAAGTATTAACAACTTCAGCGGGGAGGTTCCTTCTTGGTTTGGGGTTTTAAACCAACTTCAAGTTGTAACTCTTAGCAATAATAGTTTCATTGGATCCATCCCTTCTTCATTTTCTAATCTTTCAAAACTCGAAACTTTGAGTTTGAGATCCAACTCCTTAGATGGTCAAATCCCAAAAGAGATTGGAAATGTTGAAAATTTGAAGATTTTAGACTTGACCAGAAACAAACTCATAGGTTCTATCCCTGTGTCACTCTCGAATGCCTCAATGTTGGAGACTTTAGTACTCTCTCGCAATTTCCTTCAAGGAAACATCCCAGAAGGGATCGGCAATCTTCAAAACCTGAACATTTTGGCCATAGAAAATAATCGGCTTACAGGTTCTATACCTATGTCAGTTTTCAACATTTCTAAACTTGAAGTGATTGCATTTTCAAACAATAGCATATCAGGAAGTCTTCCCAATGGTTTATGCAGTCGTCTCCCAATACTCAAAGGGCTTTATCTATCCCAAAACAAGCTTCGTGGTCAAATGCCTACAAGCTTATCAAATTATTCAGAACTACAAATGTTGTCTTTATCAGGAAATGAGTTTGATGGAGCAATACATAGAGAAATTGGAAGTCTACGTAATTTGCAGGTCTTGTATCTAGGATCTAACCATTTCACAGGTGTGTTCCTGCTGCATTATCTTATGAATATTAATAGTATTGTATCTAATTACTTCGACAAAATTTTTATTACACATGAATTGCAGGGATAATTCCACAGGAAATCGAAAATCTTGTTAATTTGGTGGATTTAGGCATGGAGAAAAACCAGATTACCGGATCTGTTCCAATCTCCATATTCAATACCTCCTCATTGCAACTTTTGGCACTATGGAAGAACAATCTCAATGGATCCTTATCACAAGAGATTGGCAACTTAACCAAGCTGCAGGTTCTAGATCTTGAGAAAAATATGTTTACTGGTACGTATTCAAAGTGATAGCAAAAAGTACAACTTAAACTAGATTTAACTAACTAGTTAAACTCGTTAGCAATAATCCTTCTTTTGTCATGTGTTGCCAGGTGAAATACCCAAAGAGATAAGCAATCTCGTTGACTTGGAGGAATTAAGTCTAGGGGAAAACAGTTTTAGTGGCTTACTTCAAATGATGATTTTCAACACATCAGGGTTAAGAATTATTAATCTTGCAGACAATGATATATCAGGAACCCTCCCATCAAACATAGGTTCGATCTTACCTAATATTGAACGTCTTTATCTGGGTGAATTGGCCAATCTTGTTGGGACTATTCCTCATTCAATCTGCAATTGTTCAAAACTTACTATTTTAGAGCTTTCTAGCAATAAACTCAGTGGCTTTATTCCCAACTCTCTTGGATGTTTGACTCATCTACAGTACTTAAACTTGCAGGAAAACAATTTGACTTGCGACTCATCGCTAAGCTTCCTCACTTCCTTAACCAATTGTAGAAATTTGACAATTCTTTCTCTAAATTGGAACCCTCTAAATGGTATGCTTCCACTTTCCATAGGTAACCTTTCCACATCTCTTACAATATTTTTGGCCAGCAGTTGCAAATTTAAAGGGAGAATTCCAAATGAAGTTGGGAACTTAAGCAGCTTATTTGACTTTGATATTTCTGGAAATGACTTGGTTGGATCAATTCCCACATCAATTGGCAGCTTGAGAAACCTTCAACGCTTGTTCTTGAATGACAACAAACTTACAGGATTTATTGGTGATAACCTCTGTAAATTGCCGCGATTGGGTAGCATACACTTGAGCCAAAATCACCTTTCAGGATCACTTCCTAATTGTTTAGGGAACACTTCCCTTAGGGAGATATGTCTGGGTTCTAATAAATTAAGTTCCAATGTACCAACAAGCTTAGGGAACCTTAAGGATCTAATAGTTCTTGACTTATCGTCAAATAACATGGGCGGTTCTTTACCTCCAGAAATTGGAAATCTAAAGGCTTTGATACATATGGATATGTCAATGAATCAATTTTCAAATAGCATTCCTAGAGAAATCGGAAGCTTGCAAAATCTGGTGAACCTTTCTTTGAGACACAACAAGTTGCACGGATCTATACCTGACTCAATGAGCAATATGGTAGGTTTAGAACTCCTAGACCTTTCTCATAATAATATATCAGGAACCATTCCTAAGTCTTTTGAGAAATTTCAATACCTGAAGTATTTCAATGTCTCTTATAACAAGTTGTATGGTGAAATCCCCTCTGGGGGTCCTTTCAAGAACCTCTCAAGTCAGTTTTTTCTCTTCAACGAAGCTTTATGTGGTTCGAAAGGATTTAGTGTCCCGCCATGCCCCACTTCTTCAAAGCATGGATCAAATAGGAACAGAATGCTACTTCTATTTCTTCCACTGGGAATTGCACGGGTATATGTTCCTATTACTTTTGTGCTTGTATGGATAAGGTATAGAAAAGGTAAAAGAGCTCCTCAACAAACTGATTCATTGTCTATTGCAACAAGAGGAAGAATTTCATATTATGAACTGCTCCAAGCAACCGATGCGCTTAGCGAGAGTAATCTGATTGGTTCTGGGAGTTTTGGCTCTGTCTATAAAGGCATTCTCAGAAGTAGGACTCCTATTGCAGTTAAGGTGTTCAATATGCAATTGGAAGAGGCATTTAAGAGTTTTGATACAGAATGTGAAGTTTTGTGCAACCTCCGCCATAGGAATCTCATGAAAGTCATCACTAGTTGTTCCAACCTTGATTTTAAGGCTTTAGTACTAGAGTACATGCCCAATGGAAGCCTCGATAAGTGGTTGTATTCACACAACTACTTCTTAGACATTATGCAGAAACTGAACATAATGATAGACGCAGCATGTGCATTGGAATATCTCCATCATGGGTGCTCATTGCGATTCACTGTGATCTGAAGCCTAGTAACGTCTTGCTGGATGAGAATATGGTAGCCCACCTTAGCGACTTTGGTATTTTAAAACTGCTTGGTGATGATGAGAGTGATTTATACACTAAAATCTTAGCAACGTTGGGTTATATTGCACCAGGCACGTCTTTGTTTCATGCTTTGAACGTTGATTTTCCTTTCCTTTTTCCACCAATATAAATGTTAACATTTTAATCTTTTTTGAGTGTAGAGTATGGACTGGGTGGACTGGTGTCAACAAAATGTGATATCTATAGTTACGGGATCATGTTAATGGAAACATTTACAAGGAGAAAGCCTAATGATGAAATGTTCGAGGGAGATCTTAGCTTGAAGCAATGGGTGAGTTGTTCACTCCCAGAGGCAATAGTGGATGTTGTAGATGCCAACTTCGTAACACCACATGATAATCACTTAAACAAGAAGCTAGATTGTGTGGCATCGATCATGAAAGTGGCACTAGATTGCTGTGTTGAATCTCCTTCAAGAAGGATCAACATGAAAGATGTCCTAGGGATGCTAAAGAAGATCAGGATTCAACTTCTTGCATGTTGAGCATGTTCTTGGAAACTCTTGTTCCAAATCACTCTTTTGTTGCAAATGTTTGCAAAATTTTGGGGTTCATGTAAAGATTTTCTTTTTATTTTAGCACTTGTATTTTACGTGATTCTGCTTTAACTTCAAATATGCTAGTATCACTGAACACTATTTCCTATTAAATATAATAACATACTCCAAATAAGATTTATGGGGTAAGAAAACTGCTCATTTTTGCCATCTGGAGATATTTTGCAGGACCTTTGGGTATTTCAATAGATGTACGTTCTATTATGGTGATATTACAAAAATGGAACAGATCAAGAATTCTGTGCAGAAAATAGTGTATCATGCTGTCCCCATTTTCATTTGTTGGGAACTTTGGGAAGCTAGACGTTGTGCTAGATATGGAATTCTAGTAGTAGCACAATTTTACAATCGATGAAGCAAAACTTTAGAGAATAACATATTGGTATATTCTCGAACCACAATGAGTTTTTAAAATGTTTTTTTTGTTTCTTTTGGTTTCTTACTTGTGTTTAGTATTCGCTTTGGGGCCCGACTAATTTGAATTCGCATTGGGAAGTCCCAATTTGAAAGGTAAAGCGCTCCCTACCAAATGTGACTCTATACCAGGGGCTTGATTCTGAAACCTCTGATTAAGGATACATGAGCACTTATCACTCCATCACAACCACAACCTTTGGCGGTGAGTTGTTTAATTTTTTTAGAGGAACTCTGTGAATACAAATAGACAATTAATAATATAAATGTTTGACATGAGAGAGACATTTACATGATACAATTGAAAAATAATTAATAAAAGTTGCGAACGAGTTATTAGCATAAATATAACAGCAAAGCAACAAACAAATTAACGGCAATAGCAAAAATAAAAACATATCACAAAGCTTACATGGTATAATTGAAAAATCAGCCTCCTTACTTCAAGGTTTTCTGAATCAACCAATTAAGAACAGAAATATTATTATTTAGCCTCCTCAATTTCCTTCCCAAGAGAGAAACGTTACCCCGCATAGTCTTATTGGTTATTCTTCTCAATTTTGGACCACTATAGAAGAATCCCCTCTTGCAATTCCCTTTTATTATTGAATTTATACATGTTTAATTTAGTCAAATCAATTAAATTTATATTTTAGGGCACCAAACAATTTATTTGATACAATTTCTCAGATATAAATGGCAAGAAATAATGAAAACAACGAATAAGAAAATCAAATATAAAGTAAGAAGGCAACGAATTCTTATTGATCAAGACATCCTCTTTCTCGTATCTTGTTTTGTTTGATTAGCCATAAATACAATGCTCTGATTAGAGAGTAAGAGATCGATTTCTTAGATGGGATACAATGTGGAGGAATAGGGAATTTAAATATTAAAATTATCCATAACTGCTCCTCCCCTTAATAGCTGGCCCGCCCGTTATCTCCATTAATTGTGATCTCCGAACATTACGCTAAGAATCTGCACCGTGGAATTATCAAATCTTGTTTTATTCGGTATTGACTGATTCTTCTCTGTTTTATACTTATTATGTATCTTCTCGAGAAATATTTTGTGCTGCTCATAAATGATTATGGTACAAATGATACCGGTATTGATGATTATTGTACAAATGATATCGGTGCTAAATAACTCTCAACTCAATCCCGGGCTCATCTTTTACGTGATCTTCTAATATTCATGATACATATCGAGATTCAGCTCGTCCACATGGAGAGTCAATTTTTTACGATTATGATACAAGCATTAGAACTTCAATACGTCGGTCAATGAAATGAACAAAAATCATAGAAAATTAGGTTCAAATCCTAACAAAAGGTGATTTCTTCTCATCCATTGAAATTTTGGTCTCGATATAACTAGTGTATATGATGTTCTAGTAGATATAACACTGCTTTTCACCGCACGGTTGTAGAGAAAACGGAATAAAGATTTTCTCCGATGAAGTACACACAAAAGAAAGCAAGACTTGGTTGACTTGTAGTCTTCCACAAGTCTTGGGGGTAGATGAGATGTTTATAGTTACGGGATCATGTAAAGATTTTCTTTAGATATTAGCACTTGTGTTATACGTGATTATGTCTCACGCAGTCTAAACCACATATTCCTTTGTGGGGCCTTCAACTCCATAACTTGAGGGACCTTCAGCTCTTGAACTTCAATAAAAACAATCTTACAAGATTTATTGGAGATAATCTATGTAAATTGCAGCGGTTGGGTGTTATTTATTTGCGGCAAAATCAATTATCAAGATCACTTCCTAATCGTTTAGGGAACGTTACTTCCCTTAGGGAGATACGTCTAGGTTCCAATAAAATGAGTTCCAACAATTTCCATGGCCATTTGCCTCAATAAATGGCACATTTGCGTCGTCTTAAGTTTCTTCATTTAAGTTTCAACAACTTCAGCATGGAGATTCCTTCCTGGTTTGGGTTTATACATCAACTTCAATTTCCAAGTCTTAGGAATAATAGTTTTATTGGATCCATCCCCTCTACAGTTTCCAATATTTTTAAGCTACAAATTTTGGATTTGACATTCAATTCCATTGAGGGTCAGATCCCAAAAGAGATTGGACATCTTAAAAACATAAGTGTTTACCGGAAAAATAGATAGAATTGAATTTATACGCAGTTACGAGGATATGTGGCGTAACTTGATACAAAATACAAGGATAAATAAAATATAAATGTAGATTGGAGAGAATGCAACCTAGATAAGGTTATCAAAAACAATGAACCTTAGGATTCGACAAATAGAATCAATCTAAGAAACTGAAAGAGCGATTTTTTACTGTAGAAGAATATAGTACTTTTATTATAATGTAAGTCTTAGAAAACTTATCCTACAGAAATAATAACCAAGCCCTTTTATAGTGGAGGGATTCGGCTCCAAGCATAATAAAATAAATATTCAGTGGAAGACCCATGATAAGTCAGCTTTTCCATAATTTCTACCAAAATTCTCTCTAGTGAGATTGCAACGGCTTTTGTCTGCGAGCTCGATCTTTCTTAGAATCCTCGATTTTGGTTTGAGCTTGATTTCGGCTCGAACTTGTGATCTTGGTTCGAGCCCTCGAATTGATCCCAGGTCAATGTTGGTTGGTCTCTGGATTATCAGCACGATAGGTCTACCCTGCATCATGGTTCGATTATTATTCGAGTTTGATTATGATATCGATATCGACACGGACCGGCCACCCCGGGTTCGAGGTTAGTTCGTCACCCCTTCGGGATCTTACTTCGATACATCACCCTTCAAACTCGATCGGACATGCCAAGGCTGAAATCTATTTTGACCGTATACAGATAGTCACCTCGTTTCTCAGAAAAAATATGGCGAGAAACGATATGATTTTCAACAGCTCGATCGGATTATATCTTGTCGTTTCCATCGGATTCGACCATGATGCATCTGGTAGCTGTCCCGTCGGTTTAGTCTTTCAAGGCATTTAATGCATGTCAGGCGGTGGTCGGCCACTGCTGATACTGAACCGCCATCGTTTGAACCTATAAATAACCCTTACTTTTATCTTTTACCATTTTTACATCTTCTATCTTCCAAAATTTCCCAAGTTCTTCTTCGTACTCTCCAACTTACCAGTAAAGCTGTGATTTCTTTCCGCAAAAACCCCTCTTCAATTCTACCAAATCTCTGTCACTTTCTTCTATTCCTTACTTTTGAATTCAAAAATGGCGAAAACATCGCAAACCATTCCTCAAAAAGAGAAGGCTTCATCTTCACAGTGTGTCGCCGATGAGACACCGGCAGAACCACGGCCTGAGGAGTGTGTTCCCGGGGCGTGCGTCCTTACTTAAGATTTTAAGGTTGATAAAGGTTCATCGATCCCTGGAAGGTGTGAGCCAGTATTGAGGTACATGTGTTCGATAACCGAGAAGCACCTCGATCTGTTAAAGAAGGATTGCAATTGGGGTGAAAAAGAAGTAATAATACCTACCCCTGACGAAGATATCACTTCTTACGTGAAAGGGTTTTTGAATGTATATACTTACCCTTTCACTTTGGGTCCCCTCGATTCCATCATTATTGACTTCTGTCGACAATATCAGGTAACCCTAGGCCAGATCCATCCTTCTTTGTGGCAGATCATTTTCCTGATCCGATATTTTGTGAGCAAAATCGAGGGGATGTCGTTCACCCTCGATCATCTTATCCCGCTATACCGTCCCCGAATTTTTCGAGGAGGGTTAATAAAACTCCAGCGTCGGGCTACCAAGGTTCTGTTCTCGAATATTGACGAAGACAGGGACCGGGGTTGGATGGGAAGGTTCGTTCGAGTAAGGACTTCAGACCTGATTCCGACTGAAAAGATGCCCTTTCCCTAGGAGTGGAATATGAAACGTAAGTGTGATCTTGCTGTTGCTTCTATTTTGTTCTTCCATTTATTCTCTTATCAACACTCCTCCTTTTGTGATGTAGCGGTTCCCTGGATGCCCGGAGCAGTTCCTGATCTCAAGAACTAGGTACGAGCTCTTGTTTCGACCTCCACATACACCGAGTGCTCATGGCGTGATTTGTCAAAGGGTCAGTGGGAAGCCAAAAATCACGGTAAGCTCATTTCTCGGACTCTGATAATCCGAACGAGGCGTTTCTCAAAATATTATTTATAAGGTTTCCCATATGCAGGTTTGGGTAAAGACACGATCTTGAGGCCCTTGTCCAATGAGGAGGATGTTTCGACCTATGTTCCAAAGCTGGTGAAGGAAAATAAAAGGAAGAGAGCCTCGGTTCCCGAATATCCAAAACCGAAAAAGAGGACAGCTCGTAAGCCGAACAAGAATGTCATGGCTTTGACCGTGGAATCCATTCTGCGTCTAAGGGATGAAGATGAAGAAGAAGAAGAAGAAGAGAACAATGAGTCCGCGTTGGCAGTCTGAACGAAGAGAGCCACCGATGCCTCATCGCCGGCTGGATCGATGATGCTCTATGAGGCTCCGCCTCGAACTGAAGATATAACGGAGAAAGATTTAGGTAGAGTCCCCGAACTATCGGATGTCGAAGACGCCTCTCATCGGAGTCAACCAGCAGGGGATATGATCGAAGAGCCCCTCGAACCCCTCCGAGCCGAGGGGAACGCTCCAAGCGAGTCATTTGGGGCAGCAGCGATCGAGGATTCGCCTACATTTCCCGCTTTTTCTGCAGGGGTGATTTGGGAAGCTCAAGCCTTGGGAGCCCTCGATCTAGACAGGCCTCACGATGAAGAAGATCCATTTCGTGACCTGTTTACCGGTATTGAGGACGTTGCTGGTGCCGGTGATGAATCAGATCTTTTTCACGGATTGCGGCAGGCTTTGAATCAGGTGAGCCTTTAAAATTATTTTGTCGGTACTATCTTTATGTTCATTTTTCGTTAACTTCGCTTCTTGTTTCTTTGTAGGCAGCGGCAGTCCATCGAGAACAATGTTCTCGTTCCCAGAATGAGCTGCATCGATACACGGCCGACCTACACCGCGCTACTGACGAGAGGAACTCCCTTAGACTTTCCTTAGGGCAGAGATATGAGGAAATAAAAGACCTCCGAGATGAGCTGGCCAAGGCTTATCGAGATCAGAATGATTTGTCTGAGCAGGTAATGATGCTTTTGAAGGCCTATGGGTTTGATACCGTAACGATAGCTAACATTTCAGTCTCACAGCTGCAGCAAAAAATTGAGATGATCGGGAAGCTAAGTTAGGAGTCCTTGCGATGGAAAGAAGGTATGGACCGCTTTGCTGCAGAAAAAGAGACTGCTCGAGCCCAGTTATCATCGTCCGAAACCCAACTTCAGAAAATGAAGGAAAAAGGCCTGGTTCAAGCAAGAAGAATTGAGGAGCTTGAGGCTCGGTTGGCCTCTGTACTCGCCAAGGCCGAATCTGATGCTGAAAAGGCAAAGGCTGATGCGGATGCGCTCGTGGACGTCTATCGGGCCGATGCTGAAGCTGCCCAAGTCCAGGCAAAAGAGGCAGTCGAGTCCGCCGATAGTCGAGTGCATTGGGTCGCCGACCTTGCTAAGTGCCTATCAAGAAGGGAAACTCTCGAGGAGATTCATGCTCGTGGCTTCGATCTCGCTGAAGAGATAAAAAGGGCAAAAGAACTCGAAGCTGATGCTGAAGCTCTGGTTTCTGATGGTGATTATGACGACGATGGGAGCAAGAGCGGATCCGAAAATGGGGGTGAACCTGATAAAGAAGAGACCGCTCCCGGTCGAGAAATTTAGTTCTTAGTTTTTACGTTGTAATCACCCATGCAGATAAATTTGTGTATAGACATATCTCCCTTTTTGCTGAGTTGCTTCTGTTTTTGTTTCCCTTCTTGCGAGGACTTTATTCGCCTTATGAATGTTTCCACAATGTTTTAAACAACTTAATCAAATTTGGACCTCGTAGCCTCTGTAACCGAGCAAGCGTTTACTCAAACTTGGGGCAATGTAGCCCTTTAGGCTTATTAGTTCTCAATGATTCGATCTTGAAGAAATATAGCCCGTGGGCGTAATGGCTGAGCGAGTGTTTGCTCGAACTCGAAAATGTAGCCCGTAGGCTTAGTCGAGTGAATGATTCGAACTCGAATTAATGTAGCCCGTATGCTTAGTCGAGTGAATGATTCGAACTCGAAGTAATGTAGCCCGTAGGCTTAATGGTCGAGTGAGTGTTTGCTCGAACTCGAAATAAAAATATTCCATAGGCTTAGTCGAGTGAATGATTCGAACTCGAAGTAATGTAGCCCGTAGGCTTAATGGGCGAGTGAGTGTTTGCTCGAACTCGAAATAAAAATAGCCCGTAGGCTTGGTCGAGTGAATGATTCGAACTCGAAGCAATATAGCCCGTAGGCTTAATGGTCGAGTGAGTGTTTGCTCGAACTCGAAATAAAAATAGCCCGTAGGCTTGGTCGAGTGAATGATTCAAACTCGAAGTAATGTAGCCCGTAGGCTTAATGGTCGAATGTATCTTAATTCTGATTGCACAATAAATCTCAAAATAGAGGAATTTTCATTGGATATAAGATGCCGATAAAGAAGAGAACTTTCTTTGCACGTTATTACACGCCTGGGTTCGGGCCAATCTATATGAGCATGGTTCGCTTCGACCATTTGGCTCTTACAGTTTTTCCTATTGGGACCCTGTTGCTGTGAAATAACTTTCTTGTGGGACCTCGGATATTGTCGTAAATGCTGCACGATCAATGGTTGCCTCATTTAAAACCTTGCCGAAAAACCCATTTGGGATAAAACCGGTCTAAGGGAAAAAAAGTGCAATGCGTTCTTTCTAGCGAGAGATCCGTCCCTTGTTCGGACTTCTGCAGGGGTCAGTTTTGAGATATAAACGAATATGGAAAGGTTGTACCTTAGCAGTAGTACCGATTTAGATGTGATACATTGCAGCTGCTTGATAGCTTTTTGCCATTTATAACGCCGATCCTGTACGACCCCTTTCCGATGTTCTCGAGTACCTGATATGGTCCTTCCCAATTCGGTCCTAGCTTCCCTTCATTCGGATTTCGGGTATTGATGGTAATTTTTCTCAACACTAAGTCCCCAGGCTTGAAATGGCGGAGCTTGGTTCTTCGATTATAATATCTTTCGATTCGCTGTTTTTGGGCGGCCATTCGGACGAGATCAGCTTCTCGTCTTTCGTCCGATAGTTCGAGGCTTGTATTCATAGCCTCGTTATTTGATTCTTCCATCGCGAATCAAAATCTGGCACTGGGTTCACCAACTTCGACTGGTATCAATGCTTCAGACCCATATACTAAGGAGAACGGGGTCGCCCCCGTACTGGATTTTGACGTTGTCCGATATGCCCAAAGGACTTCGGGCAGGATTTCTCTCCATCTCCCTTTAGCGTCGTTCAACCTCTTCTTTAAGTTTTGAATGACAGTTTTGTTTGTTGATTCGGCCTGCCCATTCCCACTGGGGTGGTATGGCGTCGACAGTATCCTTCTTATCTTGTGGTCTTCGATGAATCTTGTTACTTTGCCGCCAACGAATTATTTTCCATTGTCACATACTATTTCGGCGGGTATTCCTAATCGGCATATGATATTATCCCAAATAAAGTCTACAACTTCTTTCTCTCTTACTTTCTCGAACGCCTACGCTTCAACCCATTTAGAAATATAGTCAGTCATAAACAAAATGAATTTGGCTTTACCTGGGGTCGATAGCAGAGGGCCGACGATATCCATTCCCCATTTCATGAATGGCCACGGGGATAGGACTGAGTGGAGTTGCTCTTCGGGCTAGTGGGTCATCGGTGCGAACCTTTGACATTTGTCACATTTACGAACAAATTCCTTTGCATCTTTGCCCATATCGATCCAATAATACCCTGCTCTGATTATTTTTCGGACTAATGTATCTTCTCCAGAGTGATTCCCGCAAGTACCCTCATGCACTTCCCGTAGGACGTAATCGACATCCCCCGGACCCAAGCATACCACCAACGGTCCATCAAACGTTCTTCGGTACAGCATTCTGTCCGAAGCCAACGTGAATCGAGCATCTTTGGTCCGTAGGGTTCTGGAATCTTTAGGGTCCGATGGGAGTTTTCCGCTTTTCATGTATTCAATATACTTGTTTCTCCAATCCCAGGTTAAGCTTGTAGAATTTATTTCAGCGTGACCTTCTTTGATTACCGATCTCGAAAGTTGAACAACATTCCCCGAGCCCGTATCATTTACCTCGACCGACGACCCAAAATTTGCAAGCGCATCGGCCTCATTATTCTGTTCCCGTGGTACATGCCGTAAAGTCCATTGTTTGAAATGGCGCAAAGTGATAAGCAGTTTATCTAAATACCTTTGCATTCTACCTTCTCGAACTTCGAAGATTTTGTTTACTTGACTCACCACCAGCAAGGAGTCGCAATTGGCTTCAATGACTTCTGCTCCCAAGTTTCTAGCTAGCTCAAGACCTGCAATCATAGCTTCATACTCGGCCTCGTTGTTAGTCAACCTGATAGTTTTAATAGATTGCCTAATAGTGCTACCCGTGGGTGGTTTCAAAACTATGCCCTGCCCGGACCCTTTTACGTTCGAAGCCCCGTCCGTAAAAAGGATCCATACCCCTTATGATGTACCTGATTTCAACAGTTCTTTTTCGACTTCGGGTATGAGGGTTGGTGTGAAATCAGCCATGAAGTCTGCTAAAATTTGAGACTTGATGGCCGTGCGGGGTTGATATTCGATATCGTACCCACTGAGTTCGACGGCCCATTTGGCCAGTCGGCCTGATAACTCGGGTTTGTGAAAAATATTACGAAGCGGGTAAGTGGACAATACACATATGGGATGACATTGAAAGTACGGCCTTAACTTTCTTGAGGCGCTTATTAGTGCAAGTGCCAATTTTTCTAGGAGCGGATATCTAGTTTCCGCCTCTCCTAAGGTTCGACTCGTATAATAAACGGGGAATTGCGTACCTTGCTCTTCTCGAACTAGGACACCGCTTATACTTTCGATACTGCCAAGTACAAACAAAGTTTCTCGTCTGTTTTTGGAGTGTGAAGCAGTGGTGGGCTTGATAGATATCGCTTTAGTTCTTCTAATGCTTGTTGGCACTCCGGTGTCCAAGAAAAATCGTTCTTCCTTTTGAGTAGAGAGAAAAATTTATGACTTCGATCAGATGATCTTGAGATGAACCGGCTTAAGGCGGCAATCCGACCCGTTAGCCTTTTTACGGCCTTCACGCTGTCCACAACGACGATATCTTCGATGGCCTTGATTTTATCGGGGTTAATCTCTATTCCCCGATGTGACACCATGAAGCCGAGGAACTTGCCCGAACCGACCCCGAAAGCATATTTCTCGGGGTTGAGCTTCATGTTGTATCTCCTTAAAATCTCGAACGTTTCCTGCAAATGAGTTAAATGGTCCTCTGCGCGCATGGACTTAACTAACATATCATCAATATAAACTTTCATTGATTTTCCTATTTGTTCTTCGAACATTTTATTTACTAGGCGTTGGTAAGTAGCCCCTGCATTTTTTAGCCCGAAGGGCATCACATTATAACAATACGTTCCATATTTGGTGACAAATGAAGTCTTTTCCTGGTCCTCCGGGTTCATCTGGATTTGATTATACCCGGAATAGGCATCGAGAAAAGTGAGGATCTCGTGGCCGGCCGTGGCATCGATCATGCGATCGATATTGGGCAGCGGAAAGGAATCTTTGGGGCATGCTTTGTTCAAATCCTTATAGTCCAGGCACATTCTAAGTTTGTTCCCTTTTTTAGGGACTACAACTACGTTGGCTAACTATTCGGGATATTTCACCTCCCGAATGGACCCTACTTTGAGAAGCTTGGTTACCTTGTCCTTTATGAATGCGTGCTTTCTATCGGACTGGGTCTTCTCTTTTGCTTCACCGGTCTGAACCTGGGGCCCAAACTTAGCTGATGCGTCGTTATGTCCGGCGGGATCCCTGTTATATCTAAATTGGACCAGGCAAAACAATCGATGTTATCGATAAGAAATTGAACGAGTTTCTTCCTGAGTTCAGGGCTCAACCTCGTCCCCAAGTATACCTTTCGCTCGGGCCAGTGCTCAATTAATATGACTTTCTCTAGCTCCTCGATCGTCGATTTTGTGGCGTCGGAGTCATAGGGAATCATGAAAGATCGAGGGACCCTTTGAACACCATCCTCTTAGATTTTCTGGTTGTCTAGCTGGGTTGAAGTCGATATCTGTGATTGCTATTTGGTGTCCCGTTCTCCTTCCGGGCCCGATCCTTTTATCGGCGAAAGTGAGGACATTGGTTTAGCTTCGTCGACGGCGAACATTTCTTTCGCGGCTGGTTGTTCTCCATACACCATTTTGACACCTCCCGATGTCGGGAATTTGAGGGCCTGGTGTAGGGTCGAAGGCACAGCTCTCATGTTGTGGATCCATGGCCTTCCGAAAAGGGCGTTATATCTCATATCGCCTTCGATCACGTGAAACTTTGTTTGCTGGATGGTTCCGGCCACGTTTATTGGTAAGACTATCTCACCTTTGGTGGTTTCGCATGCCATATTGAACCCGTTTAGGACCAGAGTTGCGGGTACGATCTGATCCTGTAGGCCAAGCTGCTCCACTACCTTCAATCGGATGATATTGGCCGAGCTATCTGGATCGATTAACACACGCTTAATTTTAGTTTTATTCACGAGTACAGATATTACCAGTGCATCATTATGAGGTTGGATGACCCCCTTTGCATCTTCATCATCAAATGAAAGAGTCCCCATGGGTGCGTAATCTTGAGTCCGAGATCGATTTTCCCTCACCATCGATGTTTTAGTGCATTTAAGCATTGGTCCCTGAGGGGTATCGATGCCGCCGATGATCATGTGGATGACGTGCTACGGTTCTTCTTGCTAGTTTTGCTTGCTGAAATCCCTACTTCTAAAATGGCTCTTTGCCCTATCACTCAGAAACTCTCGAAGGTGCCCTTTGTTAAATAAGCGAGCTATTTCCTCTCTTAGTTGCTTACAATCTTCCGTTCTGTGGCCATGGGTACCATGATATTCGCACGTTTGATTGGGATTTCTTCGAGCAGGATCGGTCTGCATTGGTCGAGTCCATTTAGTGTATTTGATGCGTCCGATGGCTGACACGAGAGCGGATGCACCAATGCTAAAGTTATATTCTGATAATCGAGGTGCTTCTATAGGATCGACATATTTATCGAAGCCGCTCGTACTCATAAGCCTCGGAGAATTTTGTCCTCGATCAATCCTTTGATTGTTCCGAACTGCATTGCGTGCTGAACCATTGTTCACCCGATCTGCGACGTACGGTCGATATCTGTCTTTGTTCGACCTTTGTTCTCTGTCGATCTGCTTTTGATTAATAATTGTCCTGTTCTGATGAACGGGTCCGTACGGGGCTCCCGACTGATCATCCTCGACCCTAATTTTCGATTGATATCGGTTGTGCACATCCGCCCAAGTTACCGCTGGATACTTGATCAAATTTTATTTCAGCCGATGTGATGATGTCGAACTTAGCTCGTTCAACCCTTGGGTGAAGGCTTGTACGGCCCAGTCGTCTGTGACCGGGGGCAATTCCATGCGTTCCATTTGAAATCGGGATACGAATTCCCTCAGCATTTCATCATGCCTTTGCTTTACTTTGAAAAGGTCTGATTTCCTCGTTGCAACCTTTATGGCACCAGCATGTGCCTTTATGAATGAATTTGCTAACATGGCAAAAGAATCGATGGAATTCGGCGGTAAATTATGGTACCAGATCATAGCTCCTTTCGAGAGGGTCTCCCCGAACTTTTTCAACAGCACGGATTCGATCTCATCGTCTTCCAAATCGTTGCCTTTTATGGCACATGTGTAAGAGGTGACATGTTCGTTAGGATCGGTCGTACCGTTATATGTGGGAATTTCGGGCATACAAAATTATTTGGGGATTGGCTTCGGTGCCGCCCTCGACAGAAAAGGCTTTTGTATGAATTTTTTCGAATCAAGCCCCTTTATCATTGGTGGAGCCCCCGGGATTTGGTCGACCCTGGCATTGTACGTTTCCACCCTCTTGTCGTTGGCTTCGACTCGTTTTGTGAGTTTCTCGAGCAATTTAGTAATTCCGGGAGTAGTCCCCAATTCTTGCTCGTTAGATTTCACTATGGCAAGCTCTGTTCTGGGGTGACTTCTCGAAGTGGATTGGAAACTGGCCTGCTTTGTGCGCGAGTTTGGCTCTGTAGCTGAGCTATCGCTACTTGTTGGGCTTCCAGCATCATGAAGATCATACGTAAGCTGGCCCCGATTTCCCATGGGTTTTGGGTGTCTCGGGCTACGGATCGAGTACCGCCCTTAATGCTTCTTTCCTGTTCGGAATGCTGGTTCGCCTCCAAAGCTATTTGTGAATTGACATCCAATGGTATTTCGGCTCGAATTTCGGGTACTTCGATTCGTGGCTCGGGTGCCAAGTTGTTGGTTTCATCTTGAAGGCCGGCTTCGTAATCAATCGGTGAAGCCATTCGATCGGTGGTTATTCGTAGCTGACCCGAAATTCAAGATGTTTTCGGAAATAAGTGCAAAGCACAATGGCGTGTTTTTTTCAGATTTTTATCAAATGACCACTGTTATCCTCGGCCCCACGGTGGGCGCCAAACTATTTACCTGAAAAATGGATAGAGTTGTATTTATACGCAGTTCCGAGGATATGTGGCGTAACTTGATACAAAATGCAAGGATAAATAAAATGTAAATGTAGATTGGAGAGAATGCAACCTAAATAAGGTTATAAAAAACAATGAACCTTAGGATTCGACAAATAGAATCAATCTAAGAAATTGAAAGAGCGATTCTTTACTGTAGAAGAATATAGTACTTTTATTACAATGTAAGTCTCAGAAAACTTGTCCTACAGAAATGATAACCAAGACCTTTTATAGTGGAGGGATTCAGCTCCAAGCATAATAAAATAAACATTCAGTGGGAGACCCATTATAAGTCAGCTTTTTCATAATTCCTGCCAAGATTCTCTCTAGTGGGATTGCAACGGCTTTTGTCTGCAAGCTCGATCTTGCTTAGAATCCTAGATTTTGGTTTGAGCTTGATTTTGGCTCGAACTTGTGATCTTGGTTCGAGCCCAATCCTGGTTCGAGCCCTCGAATTGATCCCAGGTCAATGTTGGTTGGTCTCTGGATTATCAGCACGATATGTTTACCCTGCATCATGGTTCGATTCTTATTCGAGTTTGATTATGATATCGATATCGACACGGACCGGCCACCCCGGGTTCGAGGTTAGTTCGTCACCCCTTCGGGATCTTACTTCGATACATCACCCTTCGAACTCGATCGGACATGCCAAGGCTGAAATCTATTTCGATCGTATACAATAAGGTTTTTAAGCTTGGGTGGAAACAAGCTCATAGGTTATATCCCTACGTCTATCTCGAATGCCTCAATGTTGGAGACTTTAAAACTCTCTCGTAATTTCCTTCAAGGAAACATCCCAGAAGGGATCGACAATCTTCACAAGATGAACCTTTTGGCGATAGAAGATAATTGGCTTACAGGTTCTATACCATTGTCAGTTTTCAACATTTCTAGAATTGAAGTCATTGCATTTACACATAATAGCTTATCATGAAGTCTTCCCAATGGATTATGCAATGGTCTTCCATTACTCAAAGAGCTTGTTTTATCTTTGAACAAGCTTCACGGTCATTTGCTTACAAGCCTATCAAATTGTTTTCACGGCCCAAAATTCCCACCTCCAGGACTGTGATGTCGCCTAACATTTCACTTGCTAGGCAAGCCAACACTAAAATAATCTTAACTATTTTTAAGCAAATTAAATTAAATAGATGTCAATTACTGAAATAAAGTGCGGAAGACCATAAATACCGAATTATTAAAATACATCCCCGAATCTAGTATCACAAGTGCACGAGCTACTAGAATAATACAAATAAAGGTCTGAATAAAAATCAAACTGTTTGAAAGATAATACACAATTGAGATAAGATAGAAGGGGACTTTAGAACTGCGAACGTTGTGCAGTTATAACTCAAGTCTCCTCTGATTAGCTAAATATGAGCACGTCTATGGTACGTTGCTGGGACCAACTCCAAAATCTGCACAAGAAGTGCAGAGTGTAGTATGAGTACAACCGACCCCATGTACTCTGTAAGTGTCGAGCATAACCTCGACGAAGTAGTGACGAGGCTATGACAGGACACGTACATAAACAACTTGTACAAGTATATACAAATACTAAGCAACAATAAAACAATAAACAACACTTTATAAATTTAGGAGGGAACATGCGAAGGGGGGGTTGATATAATAATTTTAGCAGGAGAATTATCACTTAGCAACCAATTAATTCCTCAACAATAAAATGAGCAACTGATAATATGAAAATGGCACGGCACCACCCTTCGTGATTTTACTCTCATTCCTCCCATAAACTGATAAATAAATAATAATAATAATAATAATAATTGGCACGGCATCACCCATTGAGCTTTAACTCTCTTTTGGCACGGCATCACCCTTCGTGCTTTTACACTCTCTGAAAATAACACGCATCACCCTTCGTGCTTTTACGCTCTCAAATGGCACGACAACACCCTTCGTTCTTTTACACTCTTCCTTACCATGACAATGATATTATAAATAATAAAAATGGCACGACTTCACTCTTCGTGTTTTTACACTTTTTCTTACCATGAAAATAATAATATAAATTCGGAAGAGTATTTAAATGCGGGGATATACACTTATCAATCAATTCAGTGCCAGAATACCGACTTCACCTTCAAAAATATTTAACAATAAGTAAATGAATAATAATTTCATTAATAATGATCAAATAATCAATAATAAACTTAAGCAGGAATATTTTAATTAAATGGGTAATTATTCTCGATAAACAAATTCCACCCGCATGCTTTGACTCAACCACAACGCATATGTACTCGTCACCTCACATATACATTGTACCCGCACATTAAATCACGTAGCCAACAGACAAATAAGTCATACTCCCTCAAGTCAAGGTTAACCACGACACTTACCTCGCTTTGCAACCAAATTCAGGAATCCAATAAACTTTTGCCTCGCGAATTCGTGTCCAAAATCCTCAAATCTAGTCATAAACAATTAAATATACTCAATACAAATCGTAAGAATTAATTCCATATGAATTTACTAATTTTTCGTATTAAAATTTGAAATTCATCTAAAATGTCAACAGTGGGGCCCACGTCTCGAATCTCGGAAAAACTTACGAAATCTGAACACTCGTTCCGAGACGAGTCCAACCATAAATAAATTACCAAATTCCAATGTCAAATGGACCTTCAAATCTTAAATTTTCGTTTTTGAAAAGTTTTACAAAATTTCCAATTTCTTCTATTTAAATCCGAAATAAATGATGAATATTGACATGAATCTATGAAATGTAATCACTTTCAGATATAGAATACATACCTAAGTCGAAATCGTGAAACCAACCGTTTGAAATTGCCTAAATCCGTGCTTGAAATGTCTAAAATTAGAAAAATTTCGGACTCTTCGATTTATACACTGCCCAGGGATTTTCGCTTCTACGGTGGACTTGACCACGCCTGTTGTCTCGCTTATGCGGAACCAAATGCGCATCTGCACTGCCTTCCATTTTTGCGATCGAAGGGTCCGCTTCTGAGGACGCGCAAGTGAGTTCAATGTTCCGCACCTGTGGCTCTTTGCCCAGGCCGCTTCTGTAAGGGATTTCTCGCTTCTGCGGGTAAAGCTTCGCAGAAGCACAAGAAGCAGCAAAATTCCAGATTTTGCTTAAGTCCAATTTTTGTTCCGATTTCGATTTGAATCACACTCGACATAATATGGACTTACTCGGAGTCTCATATCATGTCAAACAACGCTGAAATTACAATTTTCACCTCGATTCGAATTTTTGAGTTTCAAACTTTTCAATTTGCAAAACTCGTGCCCAGACATATTAAATGAATCCAGAATGACTTCAAATTTGGCATACAAGTCATAAATGATATAATGGAGCTACTCCAATTCCCAGAATCTCAATCCGAGTCTGATATAAAAAAGTCAAATACATGGTCAAACTTTGAAAATCTTTAGCCTTTAAATTATTAGTTTACATTAAATGACCATAACATGAGCTAGGGACCTCCAAATTAAATTTCGGGCATAAGCCCAACTTTTAAATCACGATACGGACCTACCGGAGCTGTCAAAACACTTATCTGAGTCCGATTACTCAAAATGTTGACCAAAGTCAACTTAGTTGAGTTTTAAGGCTCTATTTCACATTTTAATCAATTTTTCATATAACTTTCCGAAAAATTATTCGGACTGCGCACGCAAGTTGAGTAATGATGAATAGTGTTGTTTGAGGTCTCGAAATATAGAAATAATTATTAAATTTAAAGATGACCTTTTGGGTCATCACATTCTCCACCTCTAAAACAAACGTTCGTCCTCGAACGAAATTAGAAAAGTACCTGAGTTGGTAAAAAGGTGTGGATATTTACCCCACATGTCCAACTCAGACTCCCAGGTAGCTTAATCGATTGACATCTCCATTGCACCCGAACTGAAGGATGACTCTTAGACTTCAATTATCAGACCTGCCGGGCTAGAATAGCTACCGGCTCCTCTTCGTAAGTCAAATCGTTGTCCAATTGGACTAAGCTGAAATCTAACACCTGAGACGGATCACCATGACATTTTTGGAGCATAGACATATAAAACACCGGATGAACCGCTGATAAACTAGGTGGTAATGTAAGCCTGTAGGCTACTTCGCCCACCCTTTCAAGAATTTCGAACGGTCCTATATACCTAGGGCTCAACTTGCCCTTATTTCCAAACCTCATTACACCTTTCATAGGTGAAATCCGGAGCAATACACTTTCTCCAACCACGAATGCAGTATCACGAACCTTACGGTCGGCATAACTCCTTTGCCTAAACTAAGCTGTGCGAAGTCGATCCTGAATAATTTTGACCTTATCCAAGGCATCCTGTATCAAAATGGTACCCAACAACCGAGCCTCTCCCGGTTAAAACTAGCCAACTGGCGAACGGCATCGCCTCCCGTACAATGCTTCATACGGAGCCATCTGAATGCTCGACTGGTAGTTATTATTATAGGCAAACTCCGCAAGTGACAAGAATTGATCCCAAGAACCTTTAAAGTCTATAACACAAGCGCGAAGCATATTTTTCAATATCTGAATAGTGCGTTCAGACTGTCCGGCTATCTGTGGATGAAATGTTGTACTCAACTCAACCCGTGTGCCTAACTCATATTGTACAACCCTCCAGAAGTGCGAAGTGAACTGCGTACCTCGATCAGAAATGATAGACATGGGCACACCGTGAAGGCGTACAATCTCATGAATGTAAATTTCAGCTAACCGCTCTGAAGAATAGTTAACTGCCACTGAAATGAAATGTGCTAAATTGGTCAACCTGTCCACAATGACCCAAACTGCGTCGAATTTTCTCTGAGTCCGTGGGAGCCCAACAACAAAATCCATAGTGATACACTCCAACCACCAGGTCTCTGATGCTCATACTTAACTTGCAGACAATTCAGACACCAAGCTACATATGCAACTATATCCTTCTTCATTCTCCTCCACCAATAATGTTGCCGCAAATCTTGGTACATTTTGGTGGCACCTGAATGAATATAATACCTGGAACTGTGGGCCTCTTCCAAAATTAATTCACGAAGCCCATCCATATTAGGCACACAAATAAGACCCTTCCTTCGCAGAACTCCATCTTCCCTCACAACAACCTATTTGGCATCACCGTGCTGCACCGTGTCCTTAAGGACAAGTAAATGAGGATCATCATATTACCTCTCTCTGATGCACTCATATAAAAAAGCTCGAGTGATTGTGCAAGCTAGAACCCGACTGGGTTCTGAAATGTCTAACCTCATGAACGGATTAGCTAAAGTCTGAACATCTGCCACTAACGGTATCTCACAAACCGGAATATATGCAAGACTGCCCATACTCACGGCCTTTCTACTCAAATAATCTACCACCATATTAGCCTTTCCGGGGTGATACAAAAAAGTGATATCATAATCTTTCAACAGCTCCAACCATCTTCTCAGCCTCAAATTGAGATCTTTTTGTTTGAATAGATACTGAAGGCTACGATGATCAGTAAATACCTCACACGAGACACCGTATAGGCAATGCCTCCAAATCTTCAGCGCGTGAACAATGGCTTCCAATTCTAAGTCATGAACAGGATAATTCTTCTCAAGAACTTTCAACTGCCGCGACACATATGCAATCACCCTGCCATCTTGCAACAATACTGCACCAAGCCCAACACGAGATGCATCATAATACACCGTATAAGATCCTGAACCTGTGGTTAATACCAACACTAGCGTCGTAGTTAAAGCAGTCTTGAGCTTCTGAAAGTTCAACTCACACTCGTCTGACCATCCAAATGGAACACATTTCTGGGTCAGTCTGGTCAATGGGCTTTCTATAGATGAAAACCCCTCCACGAACCGACGTTAATAACTTGCCAAACCCAGGAAACTCCGGATCTCTGTAACTGAAGTAGGTCTAGGCCAATTCTGAACAACTTCAATCTTCTTAGGATCCACTTTTATGCCTTCTACCGATACAACATGCCCCAAAAAGGCAACTGAGTCTAACCAAAATTTGCATTTTGAAAATTTGGCATATAACTCACTATTCTTCAAAGTCTGAAGCACACTCCGAAGATGCTGCTCATGCTCCTCTCGACTGCTGGAGTAAATCAAGATATCATCAATTAATACAACCACAAAAGAATCCAAATAGGGCTTGAACACCTGATTCATCAAATCCATAAATGTTGTTGGGGCATTTGTCAGCCTAAATGACATCACTAGGAATTCGTAATGTCCATACTGAGTTTGAAAAGCTGTCTTAGGGACATCAAATCCCCTAATCTTCAACTGATGGTAACCAAACCTCAAGTCGATCTTTGAAAATACCTTGGCACCCTGAAGCTGATCAAATAAGTCATCAATTCTTGGCAGTGGATACTACAGATAATCTTTACACATTCACATTGAACCATCTTTCTTCTTTACAAATAACACCGGTGCACCCCAGGGCGAGACATTAGGTTTAATAAATCCCTAATCAAGCAAGTCTTGTAACTGCTCCTTCAGTTCTTTCAGTTTCGGTGCGGCCATACGATATGATGGAATAGAAATGGGATGAGTGCCCGGAGCCAAATCAATACAGAAGTCTATATCTCTGTCGGGTGGCATCCCCGGCAAATCTGTAGGAAATACTTCTGGAAATTCACGAACAATTGGTACTGAGTCCATAGAAGGAACATCCGCACTAGGATCACGACTATAAGCCAAATAGGCAAGAAAACCCTTCTCGACCATACGTCGAACCTTCATATAAGAAATAACCTTGCTGGTAGAATGACCAGGAGTTCCTTTCCACTCTAATCGAGGTAACCCCGGCATGGCTAGGGTCACCGTCTTGACATGACAATCCAATATAGCATGATAAGGTGACATCCAATCCATACCCAAGATGACACCAAAATCTAACATATCGAGAAGTAGAAGATCCACACTAGTCTCAAGACTCTTAATAGTTACCACACACAAACGTTAGACATAATATACCACGATAGAATTCCCACCGGAGTGGACACACACAGGAGCACTCAGAGAATCATGAGGCATCATTAGATATGAAGCAAAATAAAAGGACACATAGGAATAAGTAGATCATGGACCAAATAGAAATGAAGCATCTCTATGGAAAACGAGAACAATACATGTAATCACGGCATCGGATGACTAGGCCTCAGGCCTAACTGGAAAAGCATAAAATTGAGGCTGGGCCCTACCACTCTGAACTACGTCCCTTGGATGGCCTCTAACGGCCTGACCTCCACCTCTAATGGGCTGACCTACACCTCTAGCTGCCTGACCCCTACCTCTAGCTGGCTGAGCATGAGGTGATGCAACCGGTGCATGAACCATAGCACGAGAACCCTCCTGCTGCATGCTACCATGAGACCTGCGGCAGAATCTTGCAATGTGCCTGGGATCACCACAAGTATAACAGGACCTCGGCTGTTGTGACTGCTGACCCTGAAACTGTCCCTATCGGCCTGAATAACCACCCTAGAAACTCTGGATCAGAGGTGCACTGATAGGAGTTGGTGGTGAACTATAGGATGCCTGGAGCGCTGAATGAAACGGCCTGGGAGGATGACCCCTACCCAAATTACCCCTGCCTCCAGACGAGGCACCACTGAACCCACCGAACTGACGAGGCCTCTTATCCGGCCTCCTGTGCAAGAACCATCTCGATCTTCCTAACAATATTAGAAGCCGCCTGAAAGGAAATCTCACTTCCAGTATCCTTGGCCATCTGAAGCCTAATAGGGTGAGTAAGTACCTCAATAAAACTCCTCACTCTCTCTCCCTCGATATGAAGTAAAAGGAGAGCTTGACGGGCTAGATCCACAAAACGGGTCTCGTACTGAGTAACAGTCATACTGCCCTACTGGAGACGCTCAAACTGCCTGCGGAAATCCTCTCTCAATGCGATAGGGAGGAACTTCTCTAGAAATAGCCGTGAGAACTGCTCCCAAGTCAGCGTAGGCGACCCAACTGGTCTGGTCAACATAAAATCTCTCCACCACCTCTTGGTGGAACCCGTCATCTAAAATACAGCAACATTGACCACATTGGTCTCAACTATACCCATGTCCTGCAGCACCTCATGGAAGCGGTCAAGCTAATCATGTGGGTCCTCAGAAGGTGTATCACTGAAGTGAACTAGAAAGAGCTTGGTAAACTTATCCAGTCTCAATAAGGCCTCAGAAGACATGGCAGGTTTATCACCAGCCTGTGCCGCAATAACTGGCTGAACTACCCCAACTAGCGGGGCTGCTAGAGCCTGATACTGGGGAGCCATATGCTCCGGAGTGGGAGTAGTGGGACTTTGTGCTCCTCCCCCAGCCCGTGAGACGGCTGGTGCTACTGGAAACGTACTTTTCTGGGCCACGCCCTCCATAAGACTCACCAAACGGACTAAAGCATCCTGAAGCACTAGAGTAGCTATGAATCCTTCCGGGACCTGAACAGGTCTAACTGGTACAGTCTGAACTGGAACCTCCTCCTGAAGATCCACCTGAGGTTCTACAACATGTGCTACTGCTCGAGCTTTAGACTGACCTCTACCTCTGCCTCTGCCTCGGCCTCTAGCACGACCTCGGCCTCGACTTCTACCCCTGGTCATAGTTGCCATCAGGGGCTCTCGTCCCTGACCATCGGTAGATGTATTACGTGTTCTCACCATATGCGAGAGAATAAGAATAGAATGGTTTAATCATCGATGATAGAATAAAATCGCACGACATAATAAGAAAGAAGTGATATTGTTCCTAAACTTCATAACCTCTGAAAGATAAGTACAGACATCTCCGTACCGATCCTTCAAACTCTACTAAGCTTGCTCGTGACTTGTGAGACCTAAGTAACCTAGTGCTCTGATACCAACTTATCACGACACGAAATTCCCACCTTCAGGACTGCGATGGCGTCTAGCATTTCACTTACTAGGCAAGCCAACATTAAAATAATCTTAATTATTTTTAAGCAAATTAAATTAAATAAAATTCAATTACTGAAATAAAGTGCGGTAGACCATAAATACTGAATTATCAAAATACATCCCCGAATTTGGTATCACAAGTGCACGAGCTACTATAATAATACAAATAAAGGTCTGAATAAAATTCAAGTTGTTTGAAAGATAATGCACAATTGAGGTAAGATAGAAGGGGACTTCAGAACTGCGAACGCTGTGCAGTTATACTTAAGTCTCCTCTGAGTAGCTGAATCCGAGCACGTCTATGGTACACTGTTGGGACCAACTCCAAAATCTGCACAAGAAGTGCAGAGTGCAGTATGAGTACAACCGACCCCATATACTCCGTATGTGTCGAGCCTAACCTCGACGAAGTAGTGACGAGGCTATGATAGGACACGTACTTAAACAATATGTACAAGTATATACAAATACGAAGCAACAATAAAACAATAAATAACACTTAATAAATTTAGGAAGGAACATGCGAAGGGGTTTGATGTAATAATTTTAGCAGGAGAATTATCACTTAGCAGCCAATTAATTCCTCAACAATAAAATGAGCAACTGATAATATGAAAATGGCACGGCACCACCCTTCGTGCTTTTACTCTCATTCCTTCCATAAACTGATAAATAAATAATAATAATTGGCACGATATCACCCTTCGTGCTTTAACTCTCTTTTGGTACGACATCACCCTTCGTACTTTTACACTCTCTAAAAATGACACGACATCACCCTTCGTGCTTTTACACTAACAAATGGTACGGCATCACCCTTCGTGCCTTTACACTCTTCCTTACCATGAAAATAATAATAAATACGGGGATATACACTTATCAATCAATTCAGTGCCAAAATACCGACTTCACCTTCAAAAATATTCAACAATAATTAAATGAATAATAATTTCATGAATAATGATCAAATAATCAATAATAAACTTAAGAAGGAATATCTTAATTAAATGGGAAATTATTCTCAATAAATAAATTCCATCTTCATGCTTTGACTCAACCACAACGCATAAGTACTCGTCACCTCACATATACGTTGTACCCGCACATTAAATCACGTAGCAAATAGACAAATAAGTCCTACTCCCTCAAGTTAAGGTTAACCACGACACTTACCTCCCTTTGCAACCAAATTCAAGAATCAATTAAACCTTAGCCTCGCGAATTCGTGTCCAAAATCCTCAAATCTAGTCATAAACAATTCAATATACTCAATACAAATCGTAGTAATTAATTCCATATGAATTTACTAATTTTTCGAATTAAAATCCGAAATTCATCTCAAAAATCAATAGTGGGGCCCACGTCTCGAATCTCGGAAAAACTTACGAAATTCGAACACCCGTTCCGAAATGAGTCCAACCATACAAAAATTACCAAATTCCGATGTGAAATGGACCTTCAAATCTTAAATTTTTGTTTTTGAAATGTTTGGCAATAATTATAATTTTTTCTATCTAAATCCGAAATAAATGATGAATATTGACATGAATCTATGAAATATAATCACATTCAGATATAAAATACTTACCCAAGTTGAAATCGTGAAAAACTCCTTTGAAATCGCCTAAATCTGTGCTTGAAATGTCCAAAAATGAGAAAAATCTCGAACTCTTCGATTTATACACTGCCCAGGGATTTTCGCTTTTGTGGTGGACTTGACCGCGCATGCGGTTTCGCTTCTGCGGAACCAAATGCGCATTTGCGCTGCCTTTCGCTTCTACGATCGAAGGGTCTGCTTTTGCGGACGCGCGGGTGCGTTCAAGGTTCCGCACCTGCGGCTCTTTGCCCAACTTTTGCAGGCCTCTTCTGCGAGGAATTTCTTGCTTCTGCGGAGCCGCTTCTGCAGCCAAGGCTTCGCGGAAGAGAAGGCACTAGAAGCAACAAAATTTCAGATTTTGCTTAAGTCCATTTTTTGTTCCGATTTCGATTCGAATTACACTCGGGGTACTCGGGACCCCATCCGAATACACCAACAAGTACCATAACATAATACGGACTTATTCGGGATCTCATATCACGTCAAACAACGCTAAAATTATAATTTTTACCTCGATTCGAATTTTTGAGTTTTAAACTTTTCAATTTGCAAAACCCGTGCCAAGACATATTAAACGAATCCGGAATTACTTCAAATTTGGCATACAAGTCATAAATGATATAACATAGCTATTCCAATTCTCGGAATCTCAATCCGAGTCCTATATCAAAAAGTCAAATCCGTGGTCAAACTTTGGAAATCTTTAGCCTTTAAATTACTAGTTTCCATTAAATGGCCATAACTTGAGATAGAGACCTCCAAATTAAATTTCGGGCATACGCACAAGTCCTAAATCATGATACGGATCTATCGGAGCTGCCAAAATATTGATCCGCGTCTGTTTTCTCAAAATGTTGACCAAAGTCAACTCAATTGAGTTTTAAGGCTCTATTTCACATTTTAATTAATTTTTCATATAAAAACTTTCCGGAAAATTATTCGGACTGCGACGCAAGTCGAGGATCGATGAATAGTGTTGTTTGAGGTCTCAAAACACATAAATAATTATTAAATTTAAAGATGACATTTTGGGCCATCACAATTATTCAAAACTTCAAATATTATTTCTATCAGAAAATGAGTTTGATGGATCGATACATAGTGAAATCGGAAGATTGAGTAACTTGCAGATATTGCTACTCAGATATAACCATTTCAGAGGTATAGTACTGCATTATCATATGAATACTAGAAGTATTCTATTTAATTACTTCCCCAAAAAATTTATTGCATATGATTTGCAAGGATAATTCCACAAGAAATCGGAAATCTTGTTAATTTAGTGGAGTTAGGCATGGAGGAAAACTAAATAACAGGCTCTCTCCCGATATCCATACTCAATATTTCCTCGATGCAATATTTGTCCCTGCGGAATAACAATCTCATTGGATCCATACCACGAGAAATTGGCAACCTAACCAAGATGCAGGTTCTATATCTTGACAATAATATGTTTACTGGTATGTAATCAAAGTGGTAGCGAAAAGTACAACTTATACTAGATTGAACCAACTA
Source organism: Nicotiana tomentosiformis (assembly GCF_000390325.3). Lineage (NCBI taxonomy): Eukaryota > Viridiplantae > Streptophyta > Magnoliopsida > Solanales > Solanaceae > Nicotiana > Nicotiana tomentosiformis. The sequence continues at coordinate 104,877,228 of NC_090820.1, read as the reverse complement.
GTTAATCTCACTAGTATTCCTTCTTTCTTTGTATGTTGCCAGGTGAAATACCTAAAGAGATAAGAAATCTCATTGAGTTGGCAGACCTTAGTCTTGGGTTTAATAATTTTAGTGGTTCACTGGAAATGGAGATCTTCAACATATCAAGGCTGAAATCGATTAATCTAGCATTCAACAACCTATGGGGAACTCTACCATCAAACATACTATTCCTCATTCTATTTCCAATTGTTCAAAACTTACTATTCTTGAGCTTTCTGACAACAAACTCACTGGCTTGATTCCCAACTATCTTGGATATTTGACTCGTTTACAATTACTAAACTTGCAGCAAAACAATTTAATGAGTGACTCATCGTTAAGCTTCCTGACTTCCTTAACCAATTGCGAAAATTTGATATATCTTGCTCTATCTTTCAACCCTCTAAATGGTAAACTTCCAGTCTCTATAGGGAACCTTTCCACATCTCTTACAAAGTTTTACGCCAGTACTTGCAAAATCAAATGGCGGATTCCAAATGTAGTTGGGAACTTAAGCAGCTTATTAGACCTTGATCTTTCCATTAATGATTTGGCTGGAGCTATTCCCGCATCAATTCATAACTTGAGAGACCTTCAGCGCTTGGATTTCTCTGAAAACAAACTTAGAGGAATTATTGTAGAAAATCTATGTAAAAATTGCAACATTTAGGAGCTATTTATTTGGGTCAAATTCAACTTTCAGGATCGCTTTCTAATTGTTTAGGAAACGTTACTTCCCTTAGGAAGATACTTCTAAGTTCCAATAAATTGAGTTCCAATATACCAGCAAGCTTAGGAAACCTGAAAGATATGATGATTCTTGATTTATCTTCAAACAACATGTGTGGTTCTTTACCTCCATAAATTGAAAAACTAAAGGCCGCGATACAGATGGATCTGTCAATGAATCAATTTTTAGATGGCATTCCTAAAGAAATTGAAAGCTTGCAAAACTTGATGTACCTTTCTTTGAGACACAACAAGTTGCAAGGATCTATACCTGACTCAATGAGCAATGTGGTAGGTCTAGAATTCCTAGATCTTTCTCATAATAATATATCAGGAACCATTCCCAGGTCTTTTGAGAAACTTCAATACCTGAAGTATTTCAATATCTCTTACAACAAGTTGTATGGTAAAATACCCTCTAGGGGTCCTTTCAAGAACCTCTCAAGTCAGTTTTTTCTCTTCAACGAAGCATTATGTGGTTCTCCGAGATTTAGTGTCTCGCCATGCCCCATTTCATCCAAGCATATATCAAATAGGAGAAAAATGCTTCTATTTCTTCTAGTGGGAATTGCACTATCATTTGTTCCTATCACCTTTGTGCTTGTATGAATAAGGTATAGGAAAGGTAAAAGAGCTCCTCAACAAGCTGATTCATTGTCTATAACAACAAGAGGAAGAATTTCATATTATGAACCACTCCAAGCAACTGATTCGTTTAGCGAGAGCAATCTGATTGGTTCTGAGAGTTTTGGCTCTGTCTACAAAGGCATGCTCAGTAGTGGGACTGCTATTGCAGTTAAAGTGTTCAATCTGCAATTGGAAGCGTTCAAGAGTTTTGATATATAATGTGATGTTTTGCGTAACCTCCGTCATAGGAATCTCACAAAAGTCATCACTAGTTGTTCCAACCTTGATTTTAAGGCTTTAGTACTCGAGTACATGCCCAATGGAAGCCTCGATAAGTGGTTGTAATCACACAACTACTTCTTAGACATCATGCAGAGACTGAACATAATGATAGATGTGGCATGTGCATTGGAATATCTCCACCATGAGTGCTCATCACATGTGATTCACTCCACCGCAATCACAACCTTTGGTGGTGAGTTGTTTAAATTATTTAGTTGAATTCCGTGAATATAAATAGACAAGTAAAAATATAAATGTTTGACATGGGAAAGACATTTACATGATACAATTGAAAAATAATTAATAAAAATTTCCAACGAGTTATTAGCAGAAATATAATAGCAAGACAACAAGCTAATTAATGACAATAGCAACAAAAAAAACATATCACAGAGAGTTCTTATTGATCAAGATAACTTCTTTCTTGTATCTTGTTTTGGTTGACTATCCAGAAATACAATTCTCTAATTAGAGAGTAAGAGATCGATTTCTTAGATGGGATACAATGTGGATGAATAGGGAATTTAAATAGTAAAACTATCTGTAACTGCTACTCACCTTAATATCTCAATTGCCCGTTATCCCCATTAACTGTCTTCTCCGAACATTACGCTAAGAATCTGTATCATGGAATTATTAATTCCGGCTTTATTCCCCAGGTAAATGGCACTTCTCTTGTAGTGTATACTTATTATGTATCTTCTCGAGAAATCTTCTGTGCTGCTCATAAATGATTACGATACAAATGATACCGGTATTGATGATTATTGTATAAATGATACCGATGCTAAATAACTCTCAACTCAATCCCGGGCTCATCTTTTGTCTGTTCTTCCAATATTATTGATACATATCGAGATTCAGTTAGTCCGCATGGAGAGTCAATTTCTTACCATTATAATACAATCATTAGAACTTTAATAAGTTGGTCAATGAAATGAGTAAAAATCATAGAAAATTAGGTTCAAATCCTAACAAAAGGTGATTTCTTCTCATCCATTGAAATTTTGGTCTCGATATAACTAGTGTATATGATGTTCTAGTAGATATAACACTACTTTTCACCGCACAGTTGTAGAAAGAATGGAATAAAGGTTTTCTCCGATGAAGTACACTGAAAAGAAAGCAAGACTTGGTTGACTTGTGGTCTTGCATAAGTCTTTGGGGGGTCGATTAGATGTTTATAGTTACAGGATCATGTTGATGGAAACGTTTACATGGAAAAGTCCTAATGGTGAAATTTTCAAGGGAAATCTTAGCTTGAAGCAATAGGTGTTCACTCCAGAGGCAGTAATAGATGTTGTAGACGTCAACTTGTTAATGCTGACATATAATCACTAAAGGAAGAAGTACCTATAGTACCTTTTAAAATCTCTTATTCTTTTTGGAGAGTTGTGAAGTACCTATTGATGAAGTAATTCTTAAGTTTAGCATTGTATCTATTGATCCTCTTGTTGTCTTGATCCTAGAGAAGAGAAAGTTAATCATGTGTTTGTATCTAGTTGTGATGACCCAAAATGTCATCTTTAATTTAAATATTTATTTCTATGTTTCGTGACTTTGAAAAGCACTATTCATCATTTCTTGACTTGCGTGCGCAGTCCATATTATTTTCCGAAAAGTTTTTATATTAAAAATTGATTAAAATGTGAAATAGCACTTTAAAACTCAATTAAGTTGACTTCGGTCAATATTTTGAGCAAACAGATCCAGATCAGTATTTTGATAGTTTTGGTAGGTCTGTATCTTGATTTAGGACTTGGGCGTATGCCCGGAATCGAATTCGGAGGTCCTTAGCTCAAATTATCGCCATTTAACGGAAACTAGAAATCTAAAGGCTAAAGATTTTTAAAGTTTGATCGCGGATTTGACTTTATCGATATCAAACTCGGATTGAGATTCCGAGAATTGGAATAGCTCCGTTATGTCATTTATGACTTGTGTGCCAAATCTGAAGTCATTCCGGATTCATTTAATATATTTCGGCACGAGTTTTGTAAATTGAAAAGTTTAAAACTCATAAGTCTGAATCGAAGTATGAATTGTAATTTAACGTTGTTTAACATGATTTGAGACCCCGAGTAAGTCCGCATTATGTTTTAGGACTTGTAAGAATATTCAGACGAGGTACCGAAGGGATCGGGTGAGTTTTAGACCATTTGTGTTCAAGAAAACAATGCTAAAAATCTAGTGCTTCACACATTTCATTTCCTTCTATGCGATCGCATGAATATGTCCGCGATCGCGAAGGCTTAATGGTCATTGAGGAAAACTTGTTCTATGCGATCGCGAGGTGAGGTCCGAGATTGCACAGTTGCAGCAACTAAAGCATCGCGAATGCGAGGGCCAAGCCGCGTTCGCGAAGAAGGAATGAGGGAAAAGCTGAAGCACACAATTAGTGCTACGCGATCGCATGAGGCAGTCCGTGATCACGAAAGGCTGCGGAATTGTGCTTCGCGTTCGCTTGAGCACTGCCGCATTCACGAAGAGTTAATTCTGGGGGAGCCAAATATGTGCTTCGCGATAGCGAAGCATTGTCCGCGATCGCGAAGAGTAAAAGTGAACTGGCAGAAAACATGTTACGCGATCGCAAAGGAATTTCCGCGATCGCAATGAACAAATACCTGGGCAACAGAACTTAAGTTCTGAAATGGGATTTCATCCGATTTTTCATTATCCACGATTTTGAGCTCGAGTAAGGCGAGTTTTGGGTGATTTTTATGGGGAAATACTGGTTAAGTATTTCTTATTCTATAATGATTACATTCCACGATTCCATACTCATTTACACCGTGAATCCGTAAATTTATGGAAGAAAAATCAGATTTTTATAAAATCCCCCAAAAATATAAAATAAAGATTCGAAAGGCAATCCGATGTGAGAATTCAATGGTTGAACTCGTATCAGAACGGGTGTTCGAATTTCGTGAGTTTTTCCGGAATTCGAGACGTGGATCCCAATGTCGATATTTGAAATAAATTTCGAATTTTAATCCGGAAAATTAGTAATTTTATATGGAATTAAATCCTACGATTTATATTGAGTATATTGAATTGTTTGTGACTAGATTTGAAGCTTTCGGACATGAATTCACGAGGCAAAAGTTTATTGGAATCTTGAATTTTGTTTCAAAGTGAGGTAAGTGTCGTGGTTAACCTTGACTTGAGGGAATAGAACCCTTGAATTATTTGTTACGAAAATTTCATGCGTAACGACGTATAGGCAAGGTGACAAGTGCCTATACATCGTCAAATTGATTGTTTGCATAATTATCTAAAAATCATAAATTATTTTAAATCATGAATTAATTATTATATTAATTATTTCTCTCATATTCTTTGCTCAATATTTTTCATTGACTTCATGTTATAATTGCTACATGCTTATTTTATTTATGCGACTTAATTGTTACTTGACCTTTAGCATAATAAGCTAAATATTAAATTGCATATTTTCTCCTTAATTTTCACAATTAACTCCTACTTGTCGTCACTTGTTTTCCAAATAAATCATAATTATTGTATGCTTGTTGTCTTATAATTTCATATTAATTATTGCATTTATTGGGGTATTTTTTTTTATAAGAATTGGTAAATTATAATATTGGAGAAGCGGGTTGCACGCCGCAACAGAATTGATTGAAAAGATATATTGAGGATGAGGTTGCACGCCGCAACGGAATTAAATAAAAATAAATATATTGTGGGATCGGGTTGTACGCCACAACAGAAATAAAAATGAATATATTGTGGGATCGAGTTGCACGCCGCAACAGAATTGAATATGAATATATTGTAGGATCGGGTTGCACACCGAAACAAAAATTGATTGAAATAATAATTGATTATGAGTGACGAGTTGGCTTTGATTGTTGATATGAGTTAACTATTTTATTTCTATCCATGTCTTGCTATTATTGTTATTATTATTATTGTGTATAGGTTAATGTAAGTGACCTGCCTTAGCCTCGTCACTATTCCGTCGAGGTCAGGCTTGGCACTTACTGAGTACATGGGGTTGGTTGTACTCATACTATACTTACACTTCTTGTGCAGATACCGGAGTTGGTCCTAGCGGCGCACAATAGACTTGCTCGAATTCAGCTATTCGCAGAAGACTTGAGGTATAGCTGGACGGCGTTCGCAGCTCTGAAGTCCCCTTCCACTTTATCATAGCTGTGCATTTCTTTCAGACAACTTTATTTTCATTCAGACATTTATTTGTATTATTCTAGTATAGCTCGTGCACTTGTGACATCAGTTCTGCAATGATTTTTAGACATCGCTATTAATATAGATTAATCATTTTATTTCACCATTTGTTACTTTGTTATTATCTGTGGAACAAAGAACACTAGCAGATACACAAAGCTAACTGTTGTATTAACTTGCATTCTTGTGTCATAATTACTATCTTAGATTTCATACGTGTTCTACGGATCATTCTAAAATAATTTTTTTTTGGATCGTTCGTGATTCACTTGCCTTTATTAAAATAACTATTAAAGCAGATATACACTGTAAACACTAACTGCAATATAGGAGTCTTTGAGCTAGGGCATATTCACATATATTAAGTACTAGTAAAGTTATATAAAAATTTTAATTATTTTATCAAATAGATTTCTAATAACAGAAGATTACAACCAAATTATAATGCATATGTCTAATACATCAAAAGTTATAATATTAAGCAATATTATAGTTATTCATTTGAAACAGATTGGGACATCTTAATTCAATCTAAGAAATATTTGAAAAAAGTAAATACTTCATTTGAAAATAAATAATGCAAAAGAATGGAATTTCAATAAAGTGCAAGAATATATATAACCATAAGTGAATTCAGAAAGGAATATGAACTTAAACTTCTCAAAAACCCTACTTTATTTTCCCCATTCAAATTTTAATCTTTCATGAAAGGAACCTAAACCTAAGACGACTATATCCGGCTGATATCAGTGGAAGGGGGAGTACTCTACTTCTAGTGGTTTGCTGCTTCTTCTTTTTTTTTTTTGGTGCATTTTTTATCAACCTCTCTCTCCCGACTCCCGTCACTATCAAAAAAATGAGATTAGTGATGGAGCATTAATTTCTGTCACTAAACTACGTAATTTCAGGGCTAAATAGGATTTCTGTCGCTAAATGCCTAATTTCATCGCTAATCGGCTAATTCTTCGCTAATATTGCCAAGCTAAAACCATCAGTGGCAAATTCTGTTGCTAAAATCAATTTCTTGGGGTGGTATTTTATTTTCTCTTTTAAATTTATAGGAGAAATTTAATGAGATTTAAATAGCATGAGAAAAAAGATCAGTTTATTATATTTAGAGACATATCACGTCATCACTTCTATGATCTGGATTATGTATATACATAGGCACTCACGCACGAAAGAATAGAGGATAAAATTTGACTTAATATAAACAGTAAATTTTGATTGTGCAAAATTTTTTCTTTTAATAAAAATCAATAGTAAAACAACTGAATTTACACATGCTAGTAAAAATTGGTCAAGAGAACTTTACAATATGATTTGCTATCTCTTCCCACCGTAAATGGTTGTAATCACAAAATCTAAAACTTTTTGCATAAGTAAATAAGATGTCGTAATCCCAACTTATTCATTAGTTTGAAGAATTTGATATACCAAGGACTAACTTCCTTCTATTTTGAATATTTTCTAAAGAATATACTTAAAGAACCTCGGCCCATGCAAAAAGTTCACAAACGTTAGTAAAAGAAGAAAGTTTTTTTAAAAAAAATGTGCAGTATAGTTAAAGAAAAGCAAAATGGAGAAGATAGATCATCAAAATTATAGGAGATAAATGCATATCTGTGAGAGCCAAACCTACTACCTGAAATAAATTACCGGTGTCAGTTCTAAATAAGTTTGTTTAAAGAAATACTCATAGAAGTCATCAAGTCAAGTGAACAATAAGAATCCGAGAGGAGAAAAAACACACAATATGTAAAAGTACGGTATTCGAAGATCCGTCAGCACCTATCTATTCCTCTTCCATTCTCCTTCATTGTTACAACATTTGGTTAGTGTGCTTTGCGTACCTACATGTTCTCGGAACCAAGGAAAGGTATTAATAATTCTAAAAAATGAACCGTTTCTTGGTAATTGAAAGGTCAATCATTTTTTAGAAGCTAAAAGGTGTCAAAACGGTTGTTTTGTAAAGTCGCACCTTTTAATGCATTTTCATACACTTATAAACTTTTAAAAAATAAAATAAATAAACCAAAATGGCATAAAACGCAAAAACAATGACAAAAAAGATAAGTAGGAAACCTACTGTATGAGAAAGCCACATCACCTTCCTTTTCCCCTGCTTTATATTAATATATAGATTTTGAAGATATATAATATTGCTATATATGGTTTAATAAATGAAGCATGGGTGCACGTGAATTCACTCCCTTCCACTTCCAATGGTGATTAAAAAGATTAGCATAAGAACTAAGTTGCTTCAACATTTCTAATACACGTTCCTTCACCTTATATTATTTAAGCTATAATAACAATAATAATATATCCAGTGTAATCCTATAAGTAGGTCTGGGAAAGATGGAATCTAAGCAAACTTTGCTTGTACCTTGTTTGAGATAAAAATGTTGTTTACGATAGTCCATTGACTTATTATTTGAACTATCGCTTAATAAATTTGTTTATGTGAGAATCAGATTCATACCCTATCTATTAGATACTAATTCCACAAGTTCCCACTAATGTTAGATGCTGATAGCTGTCTATCTTTTAGTCACCCTCTAAGGGTGGTTAAAAAGGGAGGTATATATAAGAACGAAGTTGCTTCACGAATTCCAAAACAAGTTCCTTTAGCTTTTAGAAATTGGATCTTCTTTCACATTTGCCGCAATTTTCGCAAAGAAAGCATCTAGAAAAATGACATTTATAGTTTACACAAGAAGACTTATTGGTCAATTATTCGTCAACAGTAGTGTCCATACTACGAGCTCAATATAAAAAACATATAAGGTTAAAATGGTTCAAAGACACTATTAACGAGGATGATATTATTCACTTTGGGTTAAGCCCACATAGTTTTTTCTTATTTTATTGTCTATTAAAAGTATGTCATTAACAGCTTGTTTGGATAATTATCAACTATTGTATTGTATCGTATTATATTGTTATTTTAATTTATTTTGATTGTTATTTATTTTATTGTATCGTATCGTTAAATCTGTCATTATATAATGACAAAAAGTGCCCCTTTATGTAATGACCGATTTGTGTGGTTGCATAGTTACCTTATTTTGTTTTCCTCATCTTGTCCTTCCTTATTAAAAAAGCATCATATTTTATTCTTTGTTCTATATTCTTATATAATAATTCTAATTTGTACCTTACTTTTTCTTTGTACTATTGCAAGTTTATTCTTCATATTATTGATGCATGACATCATGAAATATCGACAAACAATACAATCTATCCAAATATTTTATAAATTAAAATAATATAATATAATATAATCCAAACAAGCTGTAAGAGTGAAATGGAAAGTTTAAATTAAATTATTTTTAAATATAAAAATATGTCATTCTTTTGGAAATACTAAAAATAAGTATGCCACATAAAATGAGATAAAAGGGGTAATGCATAACGAGACTCAAATGTTCAAAGAATGCTACTGCAACATTAACAACCGAATTTGGAAAAACAAAATCGCACATTTAGAGACTAAAAACTTGACTAAACAATGAGAAAGGAGGATAATAAACATATTACGTACGATCAATTAAACTATAATCACGTAAAAACTCGATAGTTATAGCTAGTGTACATAGTTTTAGCACATATAGCTCATTGCTTACTGATATGCCTAATGATTAAAGAAAAGTAAATTTTACTTTTTCTTTAAAAAAAGAGATTTAAATGAAAAAAATCTCCTAAAAAGACATTTTAAATATCATGAAGACCAAAAAGCAAGATCTCATGGCTATTTAAAGTCTCAAACAACATCGTTAATAGCCATACCATTTCCTGCAATTTTATGCAATTATGGAGAAAGCATTCACCTCTTTTATCTCAACACTCTTGTTGCTTTACTATGTTATGGCTACTTCAGCCATGACTCATACCAACATTAGCACTGATCAATTAGCTCTTCTTTCTTTAAAATCCCAAATCATTTCAGACCCTTTTCACTTCTTTGATGAAAACTGGTTTTCAACTACTTCTGTTTGCCATTGGGTTGGAGTCATTTGTGGTTCTCGCCATCACAGAGTTAAGTCGTTGAATCTTTCCAACATGGCTCTTATGGGCAGAATTCCAAAAGATTTTGGAAACCTCACATTTCTTGTTACTCTTGACTTGGGAAGCAACAATTTCTATGGAAAATTGCCTCAAGAAATGGCACGTTTGCGTCGACTAAGGTTTCTTGATTTAAGTATTAACAACTTCAGCGGGGAGGTTCCTTCTTGGTTTGGGGTTTTAAACCAACTTCAAGTTGTAACTCTTAGCAATAATAGTTTCATTGGATCCATCCCTTCTTCATTTTCTAATCTTTCAAAACTCGAAACTTTGAGTTTGAGATCCAACTCCTTAGATGGTCAAATCCCAAAAGAGATTGGAAATGTTGAAAATTTGAAGATTTTAGACTTGACCAGAAACAAACTCATAGGTTCTATCCCTGTGTCACTCTCGAATGCCTCAATGTTGGAGACTTTAGTACTCTCTCGCAATTTCCTTCAGGGAAACATCCCAGAAGGGATCGGGAATCTTCAAAACCTGAACATTTTGGCCATAGAAAATAATCGGCTTACAGGTTCTATACCTATGTCAGTTTTCAACATTTCTAAACTTGAAGTGATTGCATTTTCAAACAATAGCATATCAGGAAGTCTTCCCAATGGTTTATGCAGTCGTCTCCCAATACTCAAAGGGCTTTATCTATCCCAAAACAAGCTTCGTGGTCAAATGCCTACAAGCTTATCAAATTGTTCAGAACTACAAATGTTGTCTTTATCAGGAAATGAGTTTGATGGAGCAATACATAGAGAAATTGGAAGTCTACGTAATTTGCAGGTCTTGTATCTAGGATCTAACCATTTCACAGGTGTGTTCCTGCTGCATTATCTTATGAATATTAATAGTATTGTATCTAATTACTTCCACAAAATTTTTATTACACATGAATTGCAGGGATAATTCCACAGGAAATCGGAAATCTTGTTAATTTGGTGGATTTAGGCATGGAGAAAAACCAGATTACCGGATCTGTTCCAATCTCCATATTCAATACCTCCTCATTGCAACTTTTGGCACTATGGAAGAACAATCTCAATGGATCCTTATCACAAGAGATTGGCAACTTAACCAAGCTGCAGGTTCTAGATCTTGAGAAAAATATGTTTACTGGTACGTATTCAAAGTTATAGAGAAAATTACAACTTAAACTAGATTAAACTAACTAGTTAAACTTGTTAGCAATAATCCTTCATTTGTCATGTGTTGCCAGGTGAAATACCCAAAGAGATAAGCAATCTCGTTGACTTGGAGGAATTAAGTCTAGGGGAAAACAGATTTAGTGGCTTACTTCAAATGATGATTTTCAACATATCAGGGTTAAGAATTATTAATCTTGCAGACAATGATATATCAGGAACCCTCCCATCAAACATAGGTTCGATCTTACCTAATATTGAACGTCTTTATCTGGGTGAATTGGCCAATCTTGTTGGGACTTTTCCTCATTCAATCTCCAATTGTTCAAAACTTACTATTTTAGAGCTTTCTAGCAATAAACTCAGTGGCTTTATTCCCAACTCTCTTGGATGTTTGACTCATCTACAGTACCTAAACTTGCAGGAAAACAATTTGACTTGCGACTCATCGCTAAGCTTCCTCACTTCCTTAATCAATTGTAGAAATTTGACAATTCTTTCTCTAAATTGGAACCCTCTAAATGGCATGCTTCCACTTTCCATAGGTAACCTTTCCACATCTCTTACAATATTTTTGGCCAGTGGTTGCAAATTTAAAGGGAGAATTCCAAATGAAGTTGGGAACTTAAGCAGCTTATTTGACTTTGATATTTCTGGAAATGACTTGGTTGGATCAATTCCCACATCAATTGGCAACTTGAGAAACCTTCAACGCTTGTTTTTGAATGACAACAAACTTACAGGATTTATTGGTGATAACCTCTGTAAATTGCTGCGATTGGGTAGCATACACTTGAGCCAAAATCACCTTTCAGGATCACTTCCTAATTGTTTAGGGAACACTTCCCTTAGGGAGATATGTCTGGGTTCTAATAAATTGAGTTCCAATGTACCAACAAGCTTAGGGAACCTTAAGGATCTAATAGTTCTTGACTTATCGTCAAATAACATGGACGGTTCTTTACCTCCAGAAATTGGAAATCTAAAGGCTTTGATACAGATGGATATGTCAATGAATCAATTTTCAAATAGCATTCCTAGAGAAATCGGAGGCTTGCAAAATCTGGTGAACCTTTCTTTGAGACACAACAAGTTGCACGGATCTATACCTGACTCAATGAGCAATATGGTAGGTTTAGAACTCCTAGACCTTTCTCATAATAATATATCAGGAACCATTCCTAAGTCTTTTGAGAAACTTCAATACCTGAAGTATTTCAATGTCTCTTATAACAAGTTGTATGGTAAAATCCCCTCTGGGGGTCCTTTCAAGAACCTCTCAAGTCAGTTTTTTCTCTTCAACGAAGCTTTATGTGGTTCGAAAGGATTTAATGTCCCGCCATGCCCCACTTCTTTAAAGCATAGATCAAATAGGAACAGAATGCTACTTCTATTTCTTCCACTGGGAATTGCACTGGTATATGTTCCTATCACTTTTGTATTTGTATGGATAAGGTATAGAAAAGGGAAAAGAGCTCCTCAACAAACTGATTCATTGTCTATTGCAACAAGAGGAAGAATTTCATATTATGAACTGCTCCAAGCAACTGATGCGCTTAGCGAAAGTAATCTGATTGGTTCTGGGAGTTTTGGCTCTGTCTATAAAGGCATTCTCAGAAGTAGGACTCCTATTGCAGTTAAGGTGTTCAATCTGCAATTGGAAGAGGCATTCAAGAGTTTTGATACAGAATGTGAAGTTTTGTGCAACCTCCGCCATAGGAATCTCATGAAAGTCATCACTAGTTGTTCCAACCTTGATTTTAAGGCTTTAGTACTAGAGTACATGCCCAATGGAAGCCTCGATAAGTGGTTGTATTCACACAACTACTTCTTAGACATCAAGCAGAGACTGAACATAATGATAGACGTGGCATGTGCATTGGAATATCTCCACCATGAGTGCTCATCGCCCGTGATTCATTGTGATCTGAAGCCTAGTAACGTCTTGTTGGATGAGAATATGGTAGCCCACCTTAGCGACTTTGGTATTTCAAAACTGCTTGGTAAGGATGAGAGTGATTTATACACTAAAACCTTAGCAACATTGGGTTATATTGCACCAGGTACGTTTTTTTATGCTTTGAACATTGATTTCCTTTACTTTTTCCACCAATATAAATGTTAACATTTTTAATTTGTTTGAGAGTAGAGTATGGACTGGATGGATTGGTGTCAACAAAATGTGATGTCTATAGTTACGGGATCATGTTGATGGAAACATTTACAAGGAGAAAGCCTAATGATGAAATGTTCGAGGGAAATCTTAGTTTGAAGCAATGGGTGAGTTATTCACTCACAGAGGCAATAGTGGATGTTGTAGATGCCAACTTAGTAACACCACAAGATAATCACTTAAACAAGAAGCTAGATTGTGTGGCATCGATCATGAAAGTGGCACTAGATTGCTGTGTTGAATCTCCTGCAAGAAGGATCAACATGAAAAATGTCGTGGGGATGCTACAGAAGATCAAGATTCAATTTCTTGCATGTTGAGCATGTTTTTGGAAACTCTTGATCCAAATCACTTGTTTGTTGCATATGTTTTAGTACTTGAGTTACGTTGTGCAAGATTCTGTTTTAGCTTTGCAATAAATCTTACTAATATTGTAAAATGGTGGAACACAATGCACAAAGGGAAATAATTATATAATAATATCAATCTAAACCAAATAATTGGAAACTGACGAGGTTAGTGATATAAACCAGTATGAAACAAACCAACCATTTGAATATTACTATGATTACCATTAAATACAAGAACAAATAATTTAGTTATAGAAAGATATATTTGATCAACTTAGTGGCCATAATATATACTTGTCTAATTAAATTAATACTCTAATGAAGCAGAAAATCAGCCACCAAACTTCAACCAATAAGACTAGAAAAATATTAGCTCCCTCAAAAGTTCAAAAAGAACAAAGATGAAGATTTATATAAAGGCAGCCCGATGCAGAAAGTATCCCGCGTTCACGTAGAGTCTGGGAAGGGCCGCATTCAAGGGTGTGATGTAGGCAGTCTACCCTGATGAAAGCATTAGTGACTGATTCTACGGCTCAAACCCGTGACCTATAGGTCACACGGAAACAACTTGACCGTTGCTCAAAGGCTCCCCTTTAAAAAATAGAAGATTTATGTTACAAAAAAAAACTGCAGTAAAGAAAATAAATGCAGCATCAATATTTTAATTTTATTTTCTTTACCTCTGAGATTTAATTTCTTGATTTTCCACTTGCTGCTGCAAACTGCCCTGCCATGTCCGAACTATATCTTTTAAAGAAGGCTTTAAGCCTTGATCACAGAACTTCCTATATTCTGCAATATTTTCACGACTCGAAATTTTTATCTTCGGAACCGTGATGGCGCCTAATATTTCTCTTGCTAGGCAAGCCAACGTTAGAACAATTCATCCGTTTTTTACAATTCAAATTAAATGATAATAGAGAAGTTGAAATAACTGTAATAATCTGAAATATAGTGCGGAAAAATCATAACTGCAATATCTAATACAACCCTGAACCTGGTGTCACAAGTGCACGAGATACTAGAATAGTACAAATAATGGTCTTAATAAAACATAATGTTGTTTGAGGGAAGATACACAGCTAATAAAAAGGACAAGGGACTTTAGGAGCTGCGGACGCTAAGTAGCTGTACCTCAAGTCTCCACAAGGCTAGCCAACCCGAGCACTCTAATAATCGCCGCTGGGACCGACTCCAAAATCTGCACAAGAAGTGCAGAGTGTAGTATGAGTACAACCGACCCCATGTATTCTGTAAGTGCCGAGCCTAACCTCGACGAAGTAGTGACGAGGCTAAGGCGGGTAACTTACACTATAACCTGTACGCAATATAAAATAAAGACAGGAAAGGAAAATACAGAGCGAAATAAGACAGTTAGCTGAAGAAAATAGCTAAATCTTCGAAGAAAACCAGTGACGATCAGAATTACCAATCCTTAGAGTTTCGTATTAAAAATACCAAAAACCAACACGGCACAAGGAAATAGAAACACATAGATTGTTACGGTGCGTAACCCGATCCCGCCGTACAACTCAATCCTCCCTCATTTTACCGTAACAATATCAATAATCATAAATAAATATATGTTGTGGCGCGCAACCCTATCCCACTATATAAGAAAATTTATATCATAATTCACCCTTATTTCACCGTATCAATCCACCCTTATTTTACTTGTTGCGGCATGCAACCCGATCCTACCATATCAGTACAAATTCACCTTTATTCCACCGTATCAATCTACCCTTATTTCACCTGTTTTAGTGTGCAACCCGATCCTACTATATAAGTATCAAATATTCAATGAATACAATCAAATCAATAACTCAAATTACAAGAACCTCTACGATTAATGAATATGAAGCTGAATCAGAAAGGAAGCCTCGTACCAACTTGGGAATTCACATGTGTAATATTACACGGCAAGACAAGTCCAGTAGATGACAGTTAAAAGGTGCAAGTAGGTCAATTAATGCAAATAGCAGCGAGTCATGAAAAACATGGAAAGTTCTAACATCCTTAACATGAGAAACAATTATTAACAAGTAGAAAATAAAGCATGGGAGGCAACTAAGCACATAACAATTAAGGCATGGAAGGAAATAACTAAGAAAAAGCAAAAAATCAGGGAAACAAGTAATTCGGCGGTGTATATGCACTCGTCACCTCGCATATACGCTGCAACACATGAATTTTACATAGCACATAGTCCGAGGGTTCCTAATTCCCTCAAATCAAGGTTAAACTCAACACTTACCTCGCTCTTAAACCGACTCAAAGCTCAACCTCGACTTTTCCTTTCGAATAAGCCTCCGAACCAATCAAATCTAGCAATTTAACATCCAAACGATTCAAAATAAGCCTTAGGAACTACGCACAAATGAAAAAGGTTCAATTTAGGTCATTATTAAAAAAGTAAACAAAAGTCAACTCCCGGGCTCGCTTGTTCCAAACCCGAAATTCGGACCAAAACTCATTACCCATTCACTCCGAGCTGGTTATGTAATTTATTTCGCAATTTGACCTCAATTTGAGTTCTAAATTCTAATTTTACAAAAATCGCTAATTCTACCCAAATCCCCATTCTACCATAAAAATCCTAAATTTTAGGTTGAAATCTTATGAAAAGTAATGGGTAATTGAAAGAAAGTAGGTTAGAATCACTTACCAATGAATTGGGGAAGAAAAGTTCTTGGAAAAATCGCCTCTAAGGTTTCAATGGTTGAAAATTTGAAAGAATGAGGAAAATCCCGTCTAACTCAGATTTTGACCAGGCGCGGATGTCGCAATTGCGACCTGGGGTTCTCAAGCAAATGTGAATAATCCTTCGCAAATGCGAAGTCTTTACATTCATGTTGCCTTCGCAAATGCGAAAAATATGTTCGCAAATGCGACCCTAGATCTTGCAAATGCGAAAGCCAACGCCCCAGCCCCTGCTCGAAAATGCGAAGTCTTCTTCGCAAATGCGAGGCTCGCATTTGCAAGCCAGACTTCGCAAATGCAAAGTATGAAGACCTGATGTACCAACATTCCTTAAAGTTCAAAAATCACTCCGTAGCATATCCTAAACTCACCCGAGCCCTCGGGACTCCAAACCAAATATGCACACAAGTCCATAAATATCATACGAACTCGCTCGCACGATCAAATTGCCAAAATAACACCTAAAACTACGAACAATAAGATGAAATTTTTAATAAAACTTAAGAATTTCTATTTTAACAGTCGGATTTCCGAATCACGTCAAACCAACCCCGTTTTTTGCCAAATTTTATAGACAAGTCATAAATATAGTAATGAATCTATACCAAGATCTGGAACTAAAATCCGGACCAGTAGCAATAAAGCCAAACCTTAGTCAAATCTTTAAACTTTTTAAAACTTTAAACTTTAAATTTGGACAAAAAACGATAACTCGAGGTAGGGACCTCCGAAGTCGATTCTGGGCATACGCTCAGGTCCCAAATCACGATACGGACCCACCGGGATTGTCAAAATATGGATCCGGGTCAATTTGTTCAAAACGTTGACCGAAGTCAACTCAAATGGACTTTTAAGGCACATATTCATATTTTTATCAATTTTTAACATAAAAGCCTTCCAAAAAAGATACAGACTGTGCACGTAAATCGAGAAAGGCTAAAATGAGATATTTGAGGTTTCGAAACACCTAATTAAGGTTAAAAACTCTAGATATCCTATCGGAACATCACATTCTCCACCTCTAAAACAGTCGTTCGTCCTCGAACGGACATAGAAAAGTACTTGGACTGTAAAAAGGTGTGGATATCTACTCCGCATGTCTGACTCGGACTCCCAAGTAGCTGCCTCGACTGGCCAACCTCTCCACTGCACTCGAACTGAAGGATAACTCTTTAACCTCAACTGTCGAACCTGTCGGGCTAGAATAGCCACCGGCTCCTCCTCATAAGTCAAATCCTTGTCCAACTGGAATGAGCTGAAATCTAACAGATGGGACGGATCACCGTGATACTTCCGGAGAATAGACACATGAAACACTAGATGGACCGCTGATAAACTAGGTGGCAATGCGATCCTATAAGCCACCTCGCCCACTCTCTCAAGAATCTCAATGGGTCTGATATACCTAGGGCTCAAATTGCCCTTCTTTTCGAACCTTATCACACCCTTCATGGGTCAAACTCGAAGCAACACCCTCTCTCCGACCATGAATGCAACATCACGAACTCTACGGTCGGCATAACTCTTCTGCCTAGACTAAGCTGTGCGAAGTCGATCCTGAATAATCTTGACCTTATCCAAGGCATGATGTACCAAATCTGTACCCAACAACCGAGCCTCCCTCGGCTCAAACCACCTAACTGGTGAATGGCACCGCCTCCCGTATAATACCTCATAGGGAGCCATCTGAATTGTCACGCCCCAAAATCGAGGAGCGCGACCGACGCTCAACCAAGTGAACCTGACCGAGCAAGCCTGTTAGATTTTATTCTACCCAAATTCATACATGAATAGATATAATACATATTATCATTAATTAGACGAAAATGTGTTCATGTCTACAATATCAATTAATTTCCAATAGTTTCATCATTTCATTTTTAAAGTCTCAAATGGACAAGTAACACGTCCACATCATAACATAGTTTGTCTTTCCCAGCACCAATACACAACCCACATTATGTCTACGGAGCCTTTATAGATAAATAATAATACAATGATAATGCCGGCAACAAGGCCCCGGCTATACCTCAAACCGAATACACAAAGTACAAAAGATACATGACCCCGGAATGAAGTGGGGTTCACCAAGTCAGCTGGGAAGAAGGTGTACTGCTATCACTGATCAATATCTCCTACTGTGGAACCACCTGCATCCATTTAAAGATGCAGCGCCCCCGGCAAAAGGGACGTTAGTACTGTCGAATAGTACTAGTATGAAAACTAAACACCAATTTAAGAATTTAGAAATACAAGATAATTATGATAAACCAGTGCGGCAATAGAGTAATATAGATAACTCTCTCAACCATAGCAAGCTTATTAAAAGCTATCAACAACATTTATAGGATTTAAGATGAGATCCTATGTAACCATCTTCACACAAAGCGGCCCCGCCGCCTCACCCGATGTATGCAGGTGGAGGTGTACGTACAATACCATAACTCTAATCAAGCGGCCATGCCACTTCACCCCAATGTATGCGGGTGGATATATAACCACAGTACTAAGAACTTACACAAAGCGGCTATGCCGCCTCACCCCAATGTATGCGGATGGTGGTGCCACAATAATACCAAAACTATACACTAAGCGGTCGTACCGCTTCACCCCAATGTAAGCGGGTGGAGGTGCATTCCCACAAGATCATAATTCCTACACAAAGCGGTAATGCTGCCTCACCCCAATATATATGCGGGTGAAGATGTATCACAATCACGATCTCTATACCATAATCCCCACACAAAGCGGTCATGCCGTCTCACCCCAATGTATGCGGGTGTAGGTGTATCACAATCACAATCACAATCTCTACACAACTTGGCATAATACCTTTCACATAAATCACGACTAGAAATTATAACATGTGGATACGTAATCCATATTTTGGGACACATCCTCAATTTATAATGCAATACGATAAGAGCATTTGAAATACAAACTGAACATATATCTTCATCACAAAGCTGATCAGAATACTCGATTTATAATCAACATCTCGGAACTCACAAGTATGATGAGAATTCCAACTCTTAAAGAAGAGTTTAGCCAACATACCTCACTTGAGCTTCCTTACACTCTAAATGTTTCGAAATTCTTAGCAACTTCAATCTATTTTAGAAATATAACAAATTAAACCAAAATTAGGAAGATGATCATGGTTCTAGCTCATTTGAGCATTTTATCAAACACTAGATGTGCATTAAGTTTTCAATATCCTTTTATGGAGGATTCCATCATCCCACAACCCAACCTTTACCATTTTTAGCTCAACAATCTTTTTACACCCCTTGATAACACATGCATGTACAATAACCAACCCTCTTGCCCAGAAATTATCTTGCTTATTATCCATTTCTACACAAAATTCGAAATTGAGGGTTAGGGTGTAGAATCTTACCTCTAGGATGAAGACCTAGTGAGTTTCCCTTCTCAATCTTCCAAAACTTGGGCAAGAATTGAAGAACAATTATTGGAGAATACCTTCTCACTCTAGGGCACCCTCTCTCACTCTAAAATGTCAGATTATCTCTCAAAAATAGCCCAAAATGTGTATTTAACGAAGTAGGGTCGGGTTTTAAAAATCCAAAGATGAAGCTCCGGAACAGGTTCTATGGTCGCATATGCGACAGCATAATGGTTATGCGGACCGCATATCGGTCGCATATTGGTGTCCAAAGTTGGCCAAAATCTGTCTGTGTATGCAGTCACAATGCGGTCCGCATAACTGTTATGCGATCGCATAATGAACCGCAAAACAGTTATGCGGTCGCATAATTTCCCCGGACTGGCCCTTCTCCTGCTCACTTCTGCGGCCATTATGCAGCCCGCAGAGTGATTCTGCGGTCGCATAATGGACCGCAGAATTACATTTTTCTACCAAAAATTTTTCTTTTTATTCTCGTGCATTGTTCAACCCAAAAAGTCCGAGCCGCGGCGAGCTTCCCTTCTCCTGCTCACTTGTGCGGCCATTATGCGGCCCGCAGAGTGATTCTGCGGTCGCATAATGGACCGCAGAATTATATTTTTCTACCAAAAATTTTTCTTTTCATTCTCGTGTATTGTTCAACCCAAAAAGTCCGAGCCGCGGCGAGCTTCCCTTCTCCTGCTCACTTCTGCGGCCATTATGCGGCCCGCAGAGTGATTCTGCGGTCGCATAATGGACCGCAGAATTATATTTTTCTACCAAAAATTTTCCTTTCATTCTCGTGCATTGTTCAACCCAAAAAGTTCGAGCCGTGGCGAGCTTGAATTTCTATAACCCTCAAACACGTAAGCCTAGTCCGGCACCATAAAATATTATTTTCTTTGCAAATTTTACCAGGCCTTACACTTAAGTAATTTGAAATTTTTCGTAGTGTTACATTCTCCCCCGTTTAGGATCATTCGTCCTCGAATGGGGGTCAGATTCTGTTATTAACATCTTATGCAACTTAGTCTTTCATACCACACAACAGCAACCCAAAATTTGACTAACTCTCTAAATTTCCAAAAATTTCGCTAGAGTTTCCTTTGTAATTAGGCCTATCCACCTGTCAGAGAGCCCCAGAAATACATCTAAATAACATATACATGATCCAAAGACGTAACATAATACAAAACAACATCAACTGTGGCCACATAAGCAATATATTTTCAGAAAGGAATACCCTTAACGCCAATTGTTCAAACGATACAAAATTCATAAAAAGTAAGTCTTATAATTTTCCTAGATCACAACTTTATAAATACATGGTCATTCAAAAAAATAAGGATACTTTTTCTTCATTTCTTCCTCAGCCTCCCAAGTAGCCTATTCAACCTGTTGGTTTCGCTATAGCACTTTCACGGATGCAATTTCTTTGTTTCTCAACTTTCGGACTTGTCGATCAATAATAGAAACTGGAATCTCTTCATAAGTCAATTATTCGTTTACCTCAATAGTCTCAACCGGAACAATGGTTGTCGGATCTCCAACTACTTTCCTTAACATAGACACATGAAACACCCGGTGTACTAATGACATCTTAGGTGGTAGCTTAAGTTTGTATGCTACTTCACCAATCTTCTGAATGATTTTGTACGGTCCGACATACCTCGGACTCAATTTCCCTTTCTTATTAAATCGCATTACCCCTTTCATGGGGGAAACTTTTAAGAATACCCAATCATCTTCTTTGAACTCCAAATCCCTACGACGAACATCCGAATAGGATTTATGACTACTCTAAGCAGTCTTCAACCGCTCCTTAATAATTTTAACTTTTTCCATAGCCTGATGCACGAGGTCTGGCCCTATCAACTCTGCTTCCCCAATTTCGAACCACCCAATAGGAGATCTATATCTCCTACCATATAAAGCCTCGAATGGTGCCATTTTAATGCTAGCATGATAGCTATTATTGTATGCAAATTCTATGAGTGGTAAATAATCATCCCAGCTACCTTTGAAGTCCAGAACACAAGCGCGCAACATATCCTCAAGCGTTTGAATAGTCCGCTCTGCCTGCCCATCAGTTTGTAGGTGAAAGGCTGTACTGAGATTCACCTGAGTACCCAAACCTTACTGAAATTTCTTCCAAAAATTAGCAGTGAATTGTCCTCCCCGATCAGAAATGATGGAAACTGGGGTGCCATGCAACCTAACTATTTCTTTGATATACAACTGAGCATACTGCTCCGCTGTGTTGGTAGATTTAACCGGCAAAAAGTGTGCTGACTTCGTGATTCGATCCACAATCACCCAAATTGAGTCACACTTGCGCGGAGTTCGCGGTAATCCTACCACAAAGTCCATATTAATCATTTCCCATTTTCACATTGGAATTTCTATGTTCTGTGCCAACCCACCGGGCCTTTGGTGTTCGGCCTTCAATTGCTGACAATTTGGACATCTTGCCACAAAGTCTGCCACATTCCTCTTCATATCATTCCACCAATAGACTTCCTTAAGATCATGATACATTTTTGTAGAACCTGAGTGCACGGAATACCTAGTAGTGTGAGCTTCAGTCAAAATTCTTTCACGGAGACCATCCACATTTGGAACACATAGTCGCCCTTGGTACCTTAGTGTACCATCATCCATGCCAAGAGAAAAGGCCATGGTCTTATGTTTATGAATCCCCTCTTTCCATTGCACCAACAATGGATCGTTGTATTGTTTTTCTTTGACTTCCACTACAAGTGATGATTCAGCCCTATTTTGCACAATTACCCCTCCTTCGCTAGAGTCCGCAAGACGAACTTCCAAACTAGCCATTCGGTGAACTTCTTTGGACAATGGCCTTTTATATGCCTCCAAGCGTGTTAAGCTACCCATATATTTTCAGCTAAGAGAATCCGCCACAACATTAGCCTTCCCCGGATGGTATAAAATATCGATGTCATAATCCTTGAGTAATTCAAGCCATCTTCTCTGCCTCAGATTCAATTCCTTCTGTTTGAAAATATATTGAAGACTCTTATGGTCCGTGAATATATCTACATGGACCCCATATAAATAATGACGCCAAATTTTTAATGCAAATACCACTGTCGCAAGTTCTAAATCATGTGTTGGATAGTTCTTTTCATGATTCTTTAGTTTCCTAGAAGCATAAGCTATCACCTTCCCATGTTGTATTAATACACACCCAAGCCCGATTCTTGAAGTATCACAATACACCACAAATCCATCTATACCCTCTGGTAGAGTCAACACCGGTGCCGTAGTCAATCTTGCTTTCAATTCCTGGAAACTCTTTTCACAAGCATCTGACCATTGGAATTTAATTGCCTTCTGCGTCAATTTAGTCAATGGAGATGCAAGAGTAGAAAACCCCTCCACAAACTTTCTATAATATGCAGCTAAGCCTAAGAAACTGCGAATCTCTGTTGGAGTTGTAGGCCTCAGCCAATTCTTCACAGCTGAAATTTTCTGAGGATCAACCTTAATTCCCTTACTAGAAACTACATGACCCAAGAATATGACTGATTCAAGCCAAAATTCACACTTTGAAAACTTTGCATATAACCGGTGTTGATGCAGGGTTTGTAGAACTACCCTGAGATGATCGACATGGTCCTCCTGAATTCGTGAATATACAAGAATATCGTCAATGAACACTATCAAAAAGGAGTCGAGGAATGGATTAAAAACTCGATTCATAAGATCCATAAAGGCTGTTGGGGCATTTGTTAGCCCAAACAACATCACCAGAAATTCAAAATGCCCATACCGGGTCCTAAAAGCTGTTTTTGGAATATCCCGCTCCCTGATCTTCAATTGGTGATACCCGGATCTTAAATCAATTTTGGAGAAGTACCTGGCACCTTGCAATTGATCAAACAAGTCATCTATCCTTGGCAGTGGGTACTTATTCTTGATTGTGACCTTATTAAGCTGTCGATAGTCAATACACATTCTCAGCGACCCATCTTTCTTTCTTACAAAAAGGACCGGTGCGCCCCAAGGTGACACACTTGGCCGGATAAAACCCTTTTCTAACAAATCTCTCAATTGCTCCTTTAGCTCTTTCAATTCTGTCGGTGCCATTCTGTAGGGTGGAATAGATATAGGATGCGTGTCTGGCATCACATCAATCCCAAAATCAATCTCCCTGTCTAATGGGATCCCAGGGAGTTCATCCGGAAATACTCCCGGAAATTCATTCACAACAGGCATGGACTCAAGTGTAGGTGCGTCAGCATCTGTGTCCGTACCCCGAACAAGATTGTAAATACATCCTTTGTTGATCATTTTTGTGGCATTAAGGTAAGAAATAAACTTACCCTTCGGCACTACATCATCACCCTTCCACTCAATAACTGGCTCATTTGGAAATTCGAACCTAACAGTTCTGGTTCGGCAATCAAGCTTGGCAAAACAAGAGTAAAGCCAATCCATCCCCATTATCACATCAAAATCGACCATTCTCAATTCAATAAGATCGGCCACGGTGCCCCGACCACGCAACGTGACAACACAATCCCTATAAACTCGCACGGCCAAAATAGACTCACCAACCGGAGTAGATACAGAGAACGGCTCATGAAGTTGTTTTGGTTCTATCCCAAATTCCATAGCAACATAAGGAGTGACATATGACAAAGTGGAACCGGGATCAA
Source organism: Nicotiana tomentosiformis (assembly GCF_000390325.3). NCBI lineage: Eukaryota > Viridiplantae > Streptophyta > Magnoliopsida > Solanales > Solanaceae > Nicotiana > Nicotiana tomentosiformis. The sequence continues at coordinate 104,852,842 of NC_090820.1, read as the reverse complement.
TAAGAGTATATACATCATGAGATTGGACAGTCAATATACCTGTGATAACATCTGGAGAAGCCTCTGATTCCCGACGTCTCCGCATATCATAAAATCTGCTGGGTCCTCTCGAATTATGTGCGCCACCCCTAGTTGCACCACGCCCCGCGGATGCTGGGGTACCTCAAGCTGGAGGTGCTGTGGATGTAGTAGCTGCAGAATTAGCTGGCTGTGCTGCACCTCTGCCCATATTTCGGCGGGATGAGCGACAATCTCTCTGAATGTGACCCCTCACACCACACCCATAGTATAGTGGTAGGTCCATGAAGTAGGACCTAAAGTGCATCCTCCTACACTTAGGGCATGAAAGCCTCCGCTGTTGAAACCTTCTGTCGGGCCGACCTTGTTGGTGGGGTCCCCTGTTGCCCTGACTGGGTCCAGATGACTGTGCACCCATCGAAGACTGAGCAAATGATTGGGATGGTCCTGATGACGCTCCCCTGAATGCCGACCTACCACCACCACCACCGGAAGAACCACCAAAGTTTCCCGCGGACCGGGCCTTGCTGCTACTCTGACGCTCCATTCTATTCTTCAATTTGCGGGTCTCTGTGGCTTGAGTAAATGCCATCATCTTACCATAGTTCATATCAGAATTCAAGGCAGCTGTAGAGTCCTCATTGATAACCAAGGGGCAAAGGTCCTGTACAAACCGGCGCACTCTAGCCTCCATAGTGGGCAACATGTGAATAGCATATTTGGACAGGCGCGCAAACTCCATATGGTACTCCCACACATTCATACTACCTTGCTTCAAGGCTTTCAAACTCAGCGGCACGAGTTGCCTTAGTTTCGGGAGACAAGAAATGATCCATAAAGGCATCTGTGAACTCACCCCACCTTGCCGGAGGGCTTCCCTCCTCACGGGATTCCTCCCAGAACTCAAACCAAGAGTAGGCCACCCCTTTCAGGCGGTAGGAGGCCAATTCTACTCCCTCCGTCTCTGTAGCATGCATAACCCGGAGAGTTTTGTGTATCTCATCAATGAAGTCCTGGGGGTCCTCTTCGGGATCAGCACCCGTAAACACTGGAGGATCTAACTGAAGAAACTTGTTCACCCTAGTACTAGCAGATTCCCCTGGATGACTAGAAGAAGTAGGCCCAACACTCGATCTCTAGGCCTGAGAAGCCACTAACTGTATCAACATTTGTATGGCTCCCCTAATATCAATATCAGACACACCAGAATCGGAAGCTGGAGCTAGAGGTGGAACTGGTATATCAGTTGGAGGAACTGTTGCACCTTCAGTAGGTATAGGGACAGGTGCGGTCTGATCAGTTGTAATAGAGTCAGGCAGTGTAGTAACTGGAGGAATATTCTCACTCCTCGGGTGCTCACCCGCATAATCAATTATAGGGTCAGCTGTCACTCCTGGGTGACATTGGCTCTTTGGCTAGTTCTTGCCTTCTTCTTAGGTGCCATGTACTAAAAATTAGAGCAACGCATGAGTTAAGGGAGGAACAATCTTACAACCAGCTTTATCGCACGATCAAGAACACGAAAGAAATGTATAATTCCTAAATGCCCATGTAGCATCCTAATTATAGATGTGGTCGACAACACACCGATAATAAGGACTCTACTAGACACGGCTTCGAGAAATCCTAGGACACTTTAATACCTTAGGCTCTGATACCAAGTTTGTCACGCCCCAAAACCGAGGAGCGCGACCAACGCTCAACCAAGTGAACCTGACCGAGCAAGCCTGTTAGATTTCATTCTACCCAAATTCATCCATGAATAGATATAATACATATTATCATTAATTAGACGAAAATGTGTTCATGTCTACAATACCAATTCATTTCCAATAGTTTCATCATTTCATTTTTAAAGTCTCAAATGGACAAGTAACACGTTCACATCATAACATAGTTTGTCTTTCCCAGCACTAATACACAACCCACACTATGTCTACGGAGCCTTTATAGATAAAGAAGAGTACAATGATAATGCCGGCAACACGGCCCCGGCTATACCTCAAACTGAATGCACAAAGTACAAAAGATACATGACCCCGGAATGAAGTGGGGCTCACTAAGTCAGCTGGGAAGAAGGTGTACTGCTATCACTGATCAATATCTCCTACTGTGGAACCACCTGCATCCATTTAAAGATGCAGCGCCCCCGGCAAAAGGGACATTATTACATAGCACTAGTATGAAAACTAAACACCAATTTAAGAATTTAGAAATACAAGATAATTATGATGAACCAGTACGGCAATAGAATAATATAGATAACAGTCTCAACCATAGCAAGCTTATTAAAAGCTATCAACAAGATTTATAGGACTTAAGATGAGATCCTATGTAACCATCTTCACACAAAGCGGCCCTGCCACCTCACCCGATGTATGCAGGTGGAGGTGTACGTACAATATGACAACTCTAATCAACCGGCCCTTCCGCTTCTCCCCAATGTATGCGGGTGGATATATAACTACAGTACTAAGAACTTACACAAAGCGGCTATACCGCCTCTCCCCAATGTATGCGGGTGGTGGTGCCACAACAATACCAAAACTATACACAAAGTGGTTGTACCGCCTTACCCCAATGTAAGTGGGTGAAGGTGCATTCCCACAATATCATAATTCCTACACAAAGCGGTCATGCCGCCTCATCCCAATATATATGCGGGTGGAGGTGTATCACAACCACGATCTCTCTACCATAATCTCCACACAAAGCGGTCATGCCGCCTCACCCCAATGTATGCGGGTGGAGGTGTATTACAATCACAATTTCTACACAACTTAGCATAATACCTTTCACATAAATCACGACTAGAAATTATAACATATGGATACGTAATCCATAGTTTGGGATACATCCTCAATTTATAATGCAATATGATAAGAGCATTTGAAATACGAATTGAACATATATCTTCATCACAAAGCTGATCAGAATACTCGATTTATAATCAACATCTCGGAACTCACAAGGATGATGAGAATTTCAACTCTTAAAGACGAGTTTAGACAACATACCTCACTTGAGCTTCCTTACACTCTAAATGTTCCGAAATTCTTAGCAACTTCAATCTATTTTAGAAATATAACAAATTAAACCAAAATTAGGAAGATGATCATGGTTCTAGCTGATTTGAGTATTTTATCAAACACTAGATGTGCATTAAGTTTTCAATATCCTTTTATGGAGGATTCCATCATCCCACAACCCAACCTTTACCATTTTTAGCTCAACAATCTTTCTACACCCCTTGATAACACATGCATGTACAATAACCAACCCTCTTGCCCAGAAATTATCTTGCTTATTATCCATTTCTACAAAAAAATTGAAATTGAGGGTTAGGGTGTAGAATCTTACCTCTAGGATGAAGACCTAGTGAGTTTCCCTTCTCAATCTTCCAAAACTTGGGCAAGAATTGAAGAACAATTATTTGAGAACACCTTCTCACTCTAGGGCACCCTCTCTCACTCTAAAATTTCAGATTATCTCTCAAAAATGGCCCAAAACGTATATTTAACGAAGTAGGGTCGGGTTTTAAAAACTCAAAAATGAAGCTCCGGAACAGGTTCTGCGGTCGCATATGTGACCGCATAATGGTTATGCGGACCGCATATCGGTCGCATATTGGTGTCCAAAGTTGGCCAAAATCTGTCTGTGTATGCGGTCACTATGCGGTCTGCATAACTGTTATGCGATCGCATAATGCACCGCAAAATAGTTATGCGGTCGCATAATCGACCGCATAATTTCCCCGGACTGGCCCTCTCCTGCTCACTTCTGCGGGCATTATGCAGCCCGCAGAGTGATTCTGCGGTCGCATAATGGACCGCAGAATTACATTTTTCTGCCAAAAATTTTCCTTTTCATTCTCGTGCATTGTTCAACCTAAAAAGTCTGAGCCGCGGCGAGCAAGCTCGCCGCGAAGAATTTCTATAACCCTCAAACACGTAAGCTTAATCCGGCACCATAAAACATTATTTTCTTTTCAAATTTTACCAGGCCTTACACTTACGTACTTTAAAATTTTTCGGAGTGTTACATGAATGCTCGACTAGTAGTTATTATTGTAGGAAAACTCCGCAAGTGGCAAGAACTGATCCCAAGAACACCCGAAATCTATAACATAAGCACAAAGCATATCCTCCAATATCTGAATAGTGCGTTGATTGTCCGTCCATCTGAGGATGAAATGTTGTGCTCAACTCAACCTGCATGCCCAACTCACACTGTACGGCCCTCCAAAAATTTGAGGTAATTAAAGCATACCAGATATAAATGAGTGCAAGGAGTGAGTGATCAACAATTGCTAGGCGTGTGGGCTGATGAGTCACCAAGAGATTACAATTTTTGTGTTGTGTATGTGCTCAGAGAGGGAAAAGTGTAATAGTATCCCTAGTCCTCTTATTTATACTCATCGATTTTCTAAGGGAAGAAGGAGCGACTGCGGCCGCACAATTTCAGTTGCGGTCTGCACTCTGTTACCTTGTGAGCTTAAGGTGTCATTTTGTCTGCGGTCCGCAGGATTTTGTGTGCGGCCACAGATGTGAAGTGTGGTCTGCACATCTCCTGTTGCGGCCGCAGATTGACTATTTTTCTTGACAGATGAACTTCAGACAGTTGTCATTTTCCATCTTCCATTTGTGCGGTCCATAAGTTAATTGTGCGGACGTAGAGCACTTTTTGTTGCAGCAACCATAATTGTGTGGTCCACACAATGCAACTGCGGTCCGCAATTCTTTCAACACTTAACTAGTTTTCTATCCATAATTCCTGTAAGGCATACTCATCCCTGCATCACACTTCAAATCAAGTTAGCACAAAAGTAACACCTAACTACAAAAGAAACAAAAAAAGAAGGAAAACGAAACATGGGTTGCCTCCCAAGAAGCGCCTGATTTAACATCGCGGCACGATGCAGAATACCATCAATTGAAATGAATGACCGCCACGACATGGCCATCTCCAACTTTTCCCAAATAGTGCTTCACTCGGTGACCATTAACTCAAAATATCTCATTGTTTTTATTCTTCAAGTCCAATGCACCAAAAGGTGTTACACCTACAACTTCAAAACTGCCACTCCATTTAGACTTTAACTTCTCGGGAAACATCCTCAGCCGTGAGTTAAATAATAACACAAGATCACCCACCTTGAACTCTTTGTTCCAAATATATTTGTCATGAATATATTTCATCTTTTCTTTGTAAAATAATGAACTTGCATAAGCATGGTATAGGTACTCATCCAATTCATTCAAATGTGCAACCCTCAAGTTAGAGGCTACATCCCAATCAAGATCCATCTTCTTTAGATCCCACATGGCTTTGTGCTCAAGTTATACCGGAAGATGACAAGCTTTTTCGAACACTAACCGGTATGGAAACATTCCGATAGGCATTTTGTAAGCCGTCCGATAAGACCATAATGCATCATCAAGGTTCTTGGACCAATCCGTCCGGTTAGCATTCACTGTATTGGACAAGATACTCTTTATCTCCCGGTTGGAGACTTCCACATGACCACTAGATTGTGGATGATAGGGAGTCGTGACTTTATGAGTAACACCATACTTGGTAAGTAAGGTGTCGAAAGCCTTGTTGCAAAAATGTGACCCCCATCGCTTATAATAGACTGCGAAGTACCAAACCTTGTGAAAATATTCTTCTTCAAGAACGCCACCACACTTCTCGCCTCATTGTTGGGTAGAGAAATTGCCTCAACACATTTGGACACATAATCAACCGCGACCAAGATGTAGGTGTTTCCACAAGAACTCACAAAAGAACTCATGAAGTCAATACCCCACACATCAAAAATATCAATCTCCAAACTGGTAGTGAGAGGCATTTCATTTTTCTTTGAGATTCCACCGACCCGTTGACATTCATTACACCTTTTCTCTAAATCACTTGCATCCTTGTAGAGAGTGGGAAAATACAAACCACAACTAAGCACTTTGGTTTCCGTTCTAGCTCAACCATGATGACCACCATAAGGCGAAGAATAACAAGACTCAAGAATTTTACCTTACTCTTCTTCTGGTACACATCTTCTCATTACCCCATCCGTACAAATCCAGAAAAGGTATGGTTCATCCCAATAATAATCTTGACAATCCCGTTTGAGCCTCTTTCTCTAGTTTAAAGAGAACTCATCCGGGATGATACCACATATAAGGAAATTTGCTAGATATGCAAACCATGGAACCTCTTTCATTGAAATAGCCAATAGTTGCTCATCGGGGTAGGAGTCATTGATTTAAAGGCCATCATGCGGCCTCCCCTCCTCCTCGAAACGAGACAAGTGGTCTGCCACTTGATTTTCACTCTCTTTTCTATCTTGGATGTAAATATCAAACTCTTGCAACAAAATCACCCATCTCATCAATAAAACTTTGGAATCTGTCTTTCTCATAAGATAATGAAGTGCCGCATGATTCGTGTGGACAATGACCTTTGCACCCATCAAGTACGGGCAAAACTTCTCAATTGCAAACACAATAGCAATGAGTTCTTTCTCCGTAATGCTATAGTTGACTTGGGCACTATTAATGGTCTTACTAGCGTAGTAGACCAGGTGAAAAATATTGTTAATACGTTGCCCCAAAATAGCCCCTACCCCTACGTCACTTGCATCGCACATGAGCTCTAAAGGGACACTCCAATTTGGAGAGGTGATGATGGGAATAGTTGTCAACTTGAACTTTAACAATTCAAAATCTCTCATACAATCATCATTGAAGTTAAGCTTAGAATCCTTTTCTAGAAGCTTGCACAACGGGTTCACCACCTTAGAAAACTCTTTGATGAAGCGTCGGTAAAAGCCCATGTGACCTAAGAAACTCCGCACGCCCTTTACCGAAGTTGGAGGTGGAAGTTTAAAAATAACCTCAATCTTTGACTTGACAACTTCAATTCCATTCTTTGAGATTTTGTGGCGAAGGACAATGCCTTCCTTGACCATGAAATAACATTTCTCCCAATTCAGCACCAAATTAGTCTCTTCACATCTTGCCAACACCTTATCCAAATTTGCAAGACAATGATCAAAAGAATCTCCAACCACCGAGAAATCATCCATGAAAACTTCAAGGTAATCCTCCACCATGTCCGTGAAAATAGCCATCATACACCTTTGAAAAGTCGTCGGTGCATTGCATAAACCAAATGGCATCCGCTTGAAGGCAAAAGTACCATAGGGACATATAAAGGTTGTTTTCTCTTGATCCTTCAGAGTAATAAGAATTTGTTTGTAGCCCAAATACCCATCAAGAAAGAAATAGAAAGCACGACCGGCCAATCTATCAAGCATTTCATCTAGTAAGGGAAGTGGAAAATAATCCTTTCTTGTGACTTTGTTGAGCTTACGATAGTCCATACACACTCTCCAACTGGTTACCGTTCTTGTAGGAATCAACTCATTGTTGTCATTGGTGACCACCGTCATGTTACCCTTCTTCGGGACACATTGAACCGGAGAAGTCCACGAACTATCAGAGATAGGGTAGACAACCCCGGCATCCAACCACTTGATAATCTTCTTTTTGACCTCTTGCATAGCCTCATTGAGTCTTATTGATCACCGCACTTGTTTCATCGACAATAACATCGGTCGCCAAGTCCACCAAAGAGAACACCTCATTTCTATTGGGTTGCCGTATGGACTTACACACATGGAAATCCACTTTTTCATCACCAACCCGGAAAGTAAGTTCTCCGGCTTCAACATCACAAAGAGCCTTCCCCGTAGAAAGGAAGGTCTTCCAAGAATAGTTGGCACCTCATAATCAACTTCACGAACTAGGATGACAAAATCTACCGGAGGAATGAATTTATCAACACGAACAAAGACATCTTCAATCACTCCCAAAGGTCTCTTCATAGCACGATAGGCCAATTGCAGTCTCATAGAGGTGGGCCTCGGTTTCCCAATTCCCAATGTCTTGAAAACCGAATAGGACATCAAATTGATACTTGCCCCAAGATCACAAAAGAGATTTATCAAACTCGACAATTTCAATTGTACAAGGAATCGTGAAAGCACAGGAATCCTCCAACTTGGGAGCCATTGAATGCACAATTGCACTCACTTGATTAGTGACTTTGATAGTTTCAAAATTCATTGACCACATCTTGGTCACGAGATCCTTCATGAACTTTGCATAACCGGGAATTTGTTCCAAAGCTTCAACTAATTGCACATTGATTGAGAGAGTCTTCATCATTTAAATAAACTTCTTGAATTGGTTTTCACCATTTTGCTTTGCAAGTCTTTGAGGGTATGGAGGTAGAGGCTTAGGCAATGGTGCCTTAGCCCTTTGCACTACCGGTTCCGATATGTCAATAATGTGATCCCTAGAAGGGTTCACCGCCTCTTAAGTCTCTTTCACACTATCATCAATATTAGTCCGAACCTTATTATTAGATTGTTCTACATTGTTCGGGGTCTCTTTTTCTTGCACCACTTTCTCTTCGTCCACAAGTTGCCTTTGGCTCGAGGTAGATGCATTCCCACCTTTTCCACTTCTTGTAGTAACGGCCATGGCATGCCCCGTGTTGTTACCACTCTTTGGGTTTACCATCATGTCACTTGGTAGTTCCCCTTTAGAATGAGTATTTAGAGCTTGAGAGATTTTCTCTATTTGAGCTTCTAAGTTGCTGATTGATGTATTGTGTGAGGCAAGTAGGGAATCCAAATTGGCATTTTTTCCCATCATTTGCTTGAAAATATTCTCAACACGCCCCATTTCATTATTGGAAGAACTTGGACCATGGGAAGGATAAGGAGGTGAGTTGCTTGGTTGTTGATACTTCGGGGGCCTTTGAAAACCCGACCTCCGGTTGCCTTGATTATTGTTCCATCCGCCTTGATTGCTACCCCCCCCCCCCAAAAAAAATTTCCTTGATTATTGCCATTCCAATTTCCATGATTGTTGTTGTTATGATAATTCCCTTGATTTTTTCCACCACTCCAATTACCTTAGTTGTTGCTACAACTCCAATTTACTTGATTGTTAGAGTTCCAATTACCTTGATTGTTTTGAGGTGGCCATTGTTGTTGATTCGGGCCTTGGAAGTTATTTCTTTGCCCTTGAAAGTTGTTCACATATTGTACCTCCTCTTCTTATTCATTATAAAAGTCATCTTGATCAAACCAACTATCCTCTTGCACATAATTCTCCACTCGATTTTGTACTTGTGGACCCTTTGTTCTTCTCTTGTTCACTATCATGTTCACCCCTTCCATGGCATTGACTTGCTTAGGATTTTGCACTTGATGAAGTTGCGCCTTTTCTAGTTGATTCATGGTAGTAGTTAATTCGGCAATGGCTTGCCCATGGTCATGCAACTCTTTATGGAGGTGAATCATGTTCAAATCACCTTGTGGAACATTAGCCCGGGATTGCCATGCCGATGATATTTCCGCCATTTCATCCAAAATCTCACAAGCCTCTGGATAAAGCGTAGTCATAAAATTTTCACGGGTAAGTTGATTCACTACACATTGGTTGGTCGTGTTAATCCCACGATAGAAAGTTTGTTGAATCATATTCTCTGTCATATTGTTATTGGGACATTCCTTGACCATTGCTCTATACTTCTTCTATATCTCGTGTAGTGGTTCATTGGGCTCTTGCTTGAATGCTAAAATCTTATCTCGAAGTATAGCCATATGCCCGGGAGAGAAGAACTTAGCAATAAAATTCTCCGCCAACTTATCCCAAGTACGAATGGAATGGTTTGGTAATCGTTCCAACCAATCTAAAGCTTTTCCCCATAGAGAGAAGAGAAAAAGCCTTAGCCTCAATGCATTCTTGGAGACATTTGTTTGTTTGCTCCCCCAACAAGTGTCCACAAATCCTTTCAAGTTTTTATACACATTTTGACTTGGAGCTCTGGTGAAGAAACCTCATTGCTCTAGCAAAGTGAGCATCACATTGGTAATTTGAAAGTTGCCTGCCGTAATACACAGAGGGACTATTGCACTTGCATACCCTTCATTGGGTAACACCCGTTGTGGAGCCGCTCGTGGTGGAGGTGGGGGTGGAACTTCGACATTATCATGAGGCGCCCGACCTCTTCTATCGGCTTGAGGTTCAAGAGGAACCTCTTCAACTTGGTCATCATCAATGTCCACATCCCCCAAAAGCATGTTTCTGAGTTCATTGTTCGCCGCCATATAGCTAATACCATTTTTAACTCCCCGGCACATGTGCCAATCTTGTCCAAATGCAAACCTCAAAAGAGATATTACATGGTCATATGCAATAATAAAATTCAACAAAGAATTGGGGTCGAATCCACATGGAGCTAAGATGGGAGCGGGAGTATATATTCAGAATGAGCAAGTGAAGTATCTAGATTGCACTTCCACAATAAGGTTTTTGTTTCTACATCTAATATTAATCTAACGATTGCAAATTAAAGATAGAAGACTAGAGATAATTGTTTTTGAGGTTTTTCCAAGTATATAAAAAGCCTAGGGTTGTGACCATGACCTAGGTGTTTGCCTAATGGGATAAAGACTTTAGTGCTCGTGTAGACAATTGGGGTGTATTATAGCTCACAGCTATATGTTACCCACTTAATACCTCTCGATCAGAGAGTGGTTTTGCCCATTTGTGGCTTTCTCAAGACCAAATGGGTATCTACCAAAACGGTTGATAAGAGCTCAAGTCGGGTTATTACTATCTCTGAGTTAAACCCTTTAAGTAGGTTAATCAATCTCTCAATTGACCCAATTCCTTGTTAGCTAAGATATCCTAGACCAAGTACCTCTTTCTCAAACATAGACTAAGTCAAATACACATGAATCATTGTTTGCAACCATCAATTCTACAATTTAAGCAAGAATTTAGGCTAAATAATAAACATCCAATCATAAATAAGTATTAAATTAATCACCCATAAGTTTTACACACTAGGGTTGGGTCACAACATTAGTAGAAATCTAGTTACTCATGATAGAAAGTACAAACAATAGAGAAAAGGAACTCATTAAACTCATATTGGAAGATTAAAATAAAGAAATCTAATGTTAAGACACAAAAATAATGTAAAACTTCAGAAAAACGGCTACAGTACTTTCATATGTTCAAACTTGACCTAAATTTGTAAAACTCATCTATTTATACAAGGCTGAAAATCTCGGACAAAAATGCCCCTCGAGAGGTTCTGCGGCCGCACAATTCCATATGTGGTAATCAGATTTCTTCATCTGACAGGAACTGGAGCTCTGTAGCCGCACAATTCTGGACTGCAACCGCAAGGCAATTCTTCTACGGTCCGTACAAGTAGGACTGCGGCCATAGAATTCTTGTGTGGTCCGGAATTTTCAGAGGCTCTAGACTTGGTCTTTTTGCATACTCTCTGATCTTCAACTCTTAGCCAAGCTTTGCGTCGCACAACTCATGTGCGGTCCGCACTTTGCGTAAATGTCTGCTAAACTTGTCTTCTTGGTTTGCGGCTGCAAATGGAATTCTACAGTCCGCAATTTCTTTTGCGGCCGCAGAATTCCTTCTGCACACCTCACATTTATACTTCTGTACCTTTCATTGCCTTGTGCTTTGGAAACTCCTTTTTGAGTCGGATTTCATTTATGGAGCTCAACTTCCATCATTCCTGCAATTTTGCACAATTTCATCAGTTTTGGGAATACAATTCAATGTTTTTAGGATAAAACAAAAACTAAAAGGCTCTAAAAAGCAGTCGAAATCCCCACTTATCACGTGCCGCCCAATAATCTTGGACAAGTCCTCCTGATATGGCAAAACCACCACACTCAAAACATCCATTCTACTGCTGGGGCTGTTGAAATTGAGGCTGACTCGAATGGGCCGAATAACCACGGTGATAACTCTGAATTAGAGGCGCACTGATAGGAGCTGATGGTGCACTGTAGGCCGGCTATCATGAATAAGGCAATAAGGACCACGACTCCCTGAAGCACTGTGGGATGCCTGAAGCACCGAGTGAAATAGCCTGGGAGGATGGCCCCTACCAAAAGTACCCCTGCCTCCAGATGAGGCACCGCTGAAACCATCGGAATGACAAGGCCTCTTATCAGACCTCTGCCCTCTATCCTGTGCAAGAACCATCTCGATCCGCATAGCAACATTAGCAGCCGTCTGAAAAGAAATATCACCCCGGTCTCCTTGGCTATCTATAGCCTGATAGGGTGAGTGAGTCCATCAATAAACCTCCTCACCCTCTCTCTCTCTCAGCGGGAGTCTGTGCTCTTCCCCCACCCTGAGAGACGGCTGGTGCCATAGGAAATGTACCAGCCTGGGCCACACTTTCTATAAGGCCCACCAAACAGATTAGAGAGTCTTGAAGTACTGAGGTGGTGATGAAACCCTCCGGAACCTGAGCTGGTCTAATAGGTACAGCCTAAGCTGGAACCTCCTCATCAAAATCCACCTGAGGCTCCACTGCTGGTGCTGCTGATCGAGCTCTAGGCTGAGCTCTGCCTCTGCCTCTGCCTCGGCCTCTGGCACGACCTCGGCCTCGACCTCTGCCCCTCGTAGAAGCTGCCACTGGGGGCTCCAACTGCTGTTCAGCTGAGGATGCAGTATATGTTCTCGACATCTGCGAGAGAACAAGAATAAAAGAGTTCAATCATGAATGATAGAATAAAATCGCACAACAGAGAAGAATAGAAGTGAAATTATTCCTAAACTCCATAGCCTCTGGAAGATAAGTAAAGACATCACCATACCGATCCTCCAGACTCTACTAAGCTTGCTCGTGACTCGTGAGACCTAAGTAACCTAGTGCTCTGATACCAACTTCTCACGACTCAGAATTTTCACCTTCGGGATCGTAAAGGCGCCTAACATTTCACTTGCTAGGTAAGCCAACGTTAGAACATTTCATCCATTTTTAACAATTCAAATTAAATGATAAGAGAGAAGCTGAAATAACTATAATAATCTAAAATATAGTGCAAACAAATCATAACAACTGAAATATCTAATACAACCCTGGATCCGGTGTCACGAGCTACTACAATAGTACAAATAAAGTTTTGAATAAAACATAAAGTTGTCTGATGAAAGATACACAACTAATAAAAAGGACATGGGACTCTAGGGGATGCGTACGCTGAGCAGATGTACCTCAAGAATCAACAAGGCTAGACAACCCGAGCAAGCTAATAACCGCCGTTGGGACCAACTCCAAAATCTGTACAAGAAGTGTAGAGTGTAGTATGAGTACAACCGACCCCATGTACTCTGTAAGTGTCGAGCCTAACCTCGATGAAGTAGTGACGAGGCTAATGCGGGTCACTTACACTATAACTTGTACGCAGTATAAAATAAATACAGGAAAAGAAAATACGGAGCAAAATAAGACAGTTAACTTAAAAAAAATAGCTAAATCCTCGAAGAAAACCAGTGACGATCAGAATTACCAATCTTAAGAGTTTCGTACGAAAAATACCAAAAACCAACACAGCACAAGGAAATAGAAACACATAGATTGTTGCGGCGCGCAACCCGATCTCACCGTACAACTCAATCCTCTCTTATTCCACCGTAACAATATTAACAGTCATAAATAAATATATGTTGCGGCGTGCAACCCGATCCCACCATATAACAAAATCAATATCATAATTCATCCTTATTTTAATATATAAATCCACCCTTATTTCACATGTTGTGGCATGAAACCCGATCCCACCATAACAGTACAAATTCACCCTTATTCTACCATATCAATCCACCTTTTATTTTACCTGTTGCGGCATGCAACTCGATCTCATCATATTAGTATCAAATAATTAATGAGCACAATCAAATCAATAACTCAAATCACAAGAACCTCTACAATTGATGAATATGAAGCTGAATTAGAAAGGAAGCCTCGTACCAACTTGGGAATTCACATATGTAATATTACACGGCAAGACAAGTCCAGTAGATGACAGTTAAAAGGTGCAAGTAGGTCAATTAAGGAAAATAGCAGCGAGTCATGAAAAACATGGAAAGATCTAACATCCTTAACACGAGAAACAATGATTAACAAGTAGCAAATAAAGCATAGGAGGCAATTAAGTACATAACAATTAAGGCATGGAAGGAAATAACTAAGGAAAAGCGAAAAATCAGGGAAACAAGTAATTCAGCGGCATATAAGCACTCATCACCTCGCATATACGCCGCAACACATGAATTTCACATAGCACATAGTTTGAGGGTTCCTAGTTTCCTCAAATCAAGGTTAAACGCAACACTTACCTCGTTCCAAAGCCGACTCAAAACTCAACCTCGGCATTGCCTTTTGAATAAGCCTCCGAACCAATCAAATCTAGCAATTTAACAACCAAACGATTCAAAATAAGGCTTAGGAACAACCCATGAATGAAAGAGGTTCAATTTAGGTTATTATTGAAAAAGTCATCAAAATTCAACTCCCGGGCCCGCTTGGTCCAAACCGAAAATTCGGACCAAAGTCTGATTACCCATTTACCCCTGAGCCCGGTTATGTAATTTGTTTCGAAATATGACCTCAATTTGAGGTCTAAATTCTAATTTTACAAAAATTCCTAATTCTACCAAAATCCTCAATTTTTACCATGAAAGTCCTAGATTTTAGGTTATTTAAAGAACGTAGGTTAGAATCACTTACCAATAAATTGGGAAAGAAAAGTTCTTGGAAAAATTGCCTCTAAGGTTTCTAGGGTTGAAAATTTGAAAGAATGAGGAAAATCCCGTCTAACTCAGATTTTGACCAGGCATAAATGTCGCAATTGCGACCTAGGGTTCGCAATTGCGAACCCCACAAATGCGAATAATCCTTCGCAAATGCGAAGTATTTACATTCATGCTGCCTTCCCAAATGTGAACAATATATTCGCAAATACGAACCAGATGGGATCGCAAATACGACCCCAGATCTCGTAAATGCGAAAGCCAATCCCCCAGCCCCTGCTCGCAAATGCGAAGACTTCTTCGAAAATGCAAGGCTCACATTTGCGAGCTAAGACCCCGCAAACCTGATGCACCAACATTCCTTAAAGTTCAAAAATCACTCTGTAGCCTATCCGAAACTCACCCGAGCCCTCGGGGATCCAAACCAAATATGCACGCCAGTCCAAAAATATCATACGAACTCGCTCGCGCGATCAAATCGCCAAAATTACACCTAGAACTACGAATAAGACACCAAATAAAATACAAACTTTCAATGAAACTTAAGAAAATCTATTTTAACAACTGGACGTCTGAACCACGTCAAACCAACTCCGTTTTTCACCAAATTTTGCAGACAAGTTATAAATATAGTAATGAACCTATACCAAGCTCCGGAAGTAAAAATCCACACCCGGTAGCAATAAATTCAAACCTTGGTCAAATCTTTAAACTGTTTAAACCTTTAAACTTCAAATTTCGACAAAAAGCGATAACTCGAGCTAGGGACTTCCGAATTCGATTCTGAGCATATGCCTAGGTCCCGAATCACGATACAGACCCACATGGACAATCAAAATATGGATACAGATCTGTTTTCTCAAAACGTTGACCGAAGTCAACTCAAATAGACTTTTAAGGCAAAAAATCACTTTTTATCACTTTTGAACATAAAAGCCTTACGGAAAAAAGACACAGACTGTGCACGCAAATAAAAAAGGTTAAAATGAGATATTTGAGGTTTCAGAATATAGAATTAAGGTTAAAAACTCTAGATGACCTATCAGGTCATCACAAGTATCTCCTGATGTCACGACCCGAAATTCCCACCTTCGGACAGTGATGGCGCCTAACATTTTACTTGCTAGGAAAGCCAACGTTAGAATAATATTATCTATTTTTAAAATAATTTTTGAATTTGTTAATAACAAAGAACAAATGCGGAAGTAAAGTCTAAAATATAGTGAATAACCCATAGAAACAACGGTGTCTAAATACCATCCCAGAATTGGTGTCACAAGTGCACGAGCTTCTAGAATAAATACAAATAATGGTCTGAATAAAATAAAGTTGTCTGGAAACAAACACACAGCTAAGGTAAAGTAGACGGGGACTTCAGATTTGCGAACGTCGTGCAGTTATACCTCTAGTCTCCTCTGAGTAGCTGAAATCCGAGCAAGTCTATGGTACGCCACTGGGACCAACTCCAAAATCTGCACAAGAAGTGCAGAGTATAGTATTAGTATAACCGACCCCATGTACTGGTAAGTGCTGAGCCTAACCTCGATGAAGTAGTGACGAGGCTAAGACGGGTCACTTACATTACTTGTACGCAATATTAGTAACAACAGCAAAAATAGAAATAAATCAGGTAACTCGTTTATAATAATTGAAGCCAACGCAGCAGTTATAACCAATTATCATTTCCATCAATTCTGTTGCAGCGTGCAACCCACTCTCACAATATATTCACATTCAGTTCTTTTGCAGCGTGCAACCCGCTCTCACAATATATTAACATTTAGTTCTGTTGCAGCGTGCAACCCGCTCTCACAATATATTTACATTCAGTTCTGTTGCAGTGTGCAATCCACTCTCACAATATATTCACATTCGATTCTGTTGCAGCGTGCAACCCGCTCTCACAATATATTCATTTTAATCAAGTCTATTGCAATGGGCAACCCGATCCTCCGAACACCCGTTCCTCTATGAGTTCAACTATACAAAAATTATCCAATTCTGATATCAAATGGACCTTCAAATCTTAATTTTTCATTTTTGAAAGATTTTATAAAAAGTCCAATTTCTTCCATCTAAATCCGAAATAAATGATGAATATTGACATGGATTTGTAAAATATATTCACTTTTGGTTAAAGAACACTTACCCAATTCAAAGTCGTGAAAATCCCAATTGAAATCGCCCAAATCCGAGACTTGAAACTCAAAAAATGAGTAAAAATGGCGACTTCCGAATTAATGGGCTCTGCCCAGTCATTTTCGCATATGCGGATGAAAGTTCCGCATTTACGGACTTGCATTTGCGATACAAAGCTCGCATTTGCGATGCCAGGCTGCCAGGTGAAGTTCCACATCTGCGGACACTCCTGTCGCACCTGCGACATCTGCTTCTGTGCAAAATGGTCGCACCTGCGAAGACCCCAGTCCCGCATCTGCGTGATTTGGTGCGCATCTGCGGATACGCTTCTGCGATTGAAGCCTTGACACGCTTCTGCGGGCAAAAATCCACAGGTGCGATTACAACAGAAGGAAAAAAATTCAGATTTTTCTTAAGTCCAATTCTTGATCCGATTTCAATCCGTATCATTCTCGGGGTACTCGGGACCCCGCACGAATATACCAACAAGTCCAATAACATAATACGGACTTACTCGGGGTCTCGTATCACGTCAAACAATGCTAAAATTACAATTCACACCCTGATTCAAACTTTGAGTTTTAAACTTTTCAATTTGCAAACCTCGTGCCAAAACATATTAAATGAATCCGGAATGACTTCAAATTTGGCACACAAGTCATAAATGACATAACGGAGCTGTTCAAATTTCAAGAATCGGATTCCGGCTCTGATATAAAAGAGTCAACCCCGTGGTCAAACTTGGAATCTTTAGCCTTTAAATTGCTTGTTCCGTTAAATGGTCATAACTAGAGCTAGGGACCTCCAAATTAAATTCCAAGACGTCCTAGTCCCAAATCACGATACGGAGCTGCCGGAACTATCAAAACACTAATTCGGGTCCGTTTGCTAAACATATTGACCAAAGTCAACTCAGCTGAGTTTTAAAGCTCTATTTCACATTTTAATTCATTTTTCACATAAAAACTTTACGAAAAATTATACGGATTGCGCACGCAAGTCGAGGAATGTCAAATGGTGCTTTTCGAGGTCTTAGAATACAGAATTACTTATTAAATTTAAATATGACATTTTGGATCATCACATTCTCCACCTCTAAAACAAACGTTCGTCCTCTAACGAAGTTAGAAAACAAAGTACCTGAGCTGGTGAATAAGTTTGGATATTTACTCTGCATGTCCGACTCGGACTCCCAAGTAGATGCCTCTACCGGCTGACCTCTCCATTGCACCCGAACTGAAGGATAACTCTTAGACCTCAATTGTCGGACCTGCCGGGCTAGAATAGCCACCGGCTCCTCCTCATAAGTCAAATCTTTGTCCAATTGGACTGAGCTGAAATCTAACACATGGGACGAATCACCATGATATTTTCGGAACATGGACACATAGAACACCGGATGAACCGCTGATAAACTAGATGGTAATGCAAGCATGTAGGCTACTTCACTCACCCTTTCAAGAATTTCAAAGGGTCTGATATACCTAGGGCTCAACTTGCCCTTCTTTCTGAACCTCATTACACCTTTCATAGGTGAAACCCGGAGTAATATTCTTTCTCCAACCATGAATGCAATATCATAAACTTTTCGGTTGGCATAACTCTTTTGCCTAGACTGAGCTATGCGAAGTCAATCCTGAATAATCTTGACCTTATCCAAGGCATCCTGTACAAAATCGGTACCCAACAATCGAGCCTCTCCCGGTTCAAACCAACCAACTGGCGATCGACATCGCCTTCCGTATAATGCCTCATATGGAGCCATCTGAATGCTCGACTGGTAGCTATTATTATAAGCAAACTCCACAAGTGGCAATAAATGATCCCATGAACCTCCAAAGTCTATAACACAAGCGCGGAGCATATCTTCTAATATCTGAATAGTGCGCTCTAACTGTCCCTCTGTCTGTGGATGAAATGTTGTACTCAAATCCACCCGCGTGCCTAACTCACACTGTACAGCCCCCCAGAAATGTGAGGTAAACTGCGTACCTCGATCTGAAATAATAGACACGGGCACACCGTGAAGCTGGACAATCTCACGAATGTAAATTTCAGTTAACCTCTCTAAAGAATAGGTAACTGCCACTAGAATGAAATGTGCTGACTTGGTCAACCTGTCCACAATGACCCAAACTGCATCAAATTTTATCTGAGTCCGTGGGAGCCCAACAACAAAATCCATAGTGATACGCTCCCACTTCCACTCAGGAATTTCTAACTTCTGAAGCAAACCACCAGGTCTCTGATGCTCGTACTTAACTTGGTGAGAATTCCGACACCGAGCTACATATGCAACTATATCCGTTTTCATTCTCCTCCACAAATAATGTTGCCACAAATCTTGATACATTTTGGCGGTACCTGGATGAATAGAATACCTGGAACTGTGTGCTTCTTCAAGAATTAATTCACGAAGCCCATCCACATTAGGCACACAAATACGACCCTGCATTCGCAGAACCTCATCTTCCCCCACAACAATCTGTTTGGCCTCACCGTGCTGCACCATGTCCTTAAGGATAAGTAATTGAAGATCATCATACTGCCTCTCTCTGATGCGCTCATATAAGGAAGACCGAGCGACTGTGCAAGCGAGAACCCAATTGGGTTCCAAAACATCTAACCTCACGAACTGATTAGCCAAAGTCTGAACATCTACAGCTAACGGCCTCTCACCAACCGGAATATACACAAGACTGCCCATACTCACAGCCTTCCTACTCAAAGCATTGGCTACCACATTGGCCTTTCTGGGGTGATAGAAAATGGTGATATCATAGTCTTTCAACAACTCCAACCATATTCTCTAACTCAAATTAAGATCTTTTTGTTTGAACAAGTACTGAAGGCTACGATGATCAGTAAATACTTCACACGAGACACCGTAGAGTTAATGCCTCCAAATCTTCAGCGCATGAACAATGGCTGCCAATTCTAAGTCATGAACATGATAATTCTCCTCGTGAACTTTCAACTGCCACGACGCATATGCAATTACCTTGCCATCTTGCATTAATACTGCACCAAGCCCAATGTGAGGTGCGTCACAATATACCGTATACGATCCTGAACCTGTGGGTAATACCAACACTGGCTCCGTAGTCAAAGCGGTCTTGAGCTTCTGAAAGATCAACTCACACTCGTCTGACCATCTGAATGGGACACCCTTATGGGTCAATCTCATCTTAATAGTTGTTCATAATCAATTACAGAATCGTCAATTAACTTCATGTTAACAAAAATCTCATTTCAAACCTTCACAATACTAATAACGAGAAGTAAGGCATGAAGACCTCATAATTGTTTACGCAAATTAACGAGTCGCATTTAACGCCACCTGGGCGGGCACCTACCTCGTAGGTTACAACTCAATATTACAACACGAATTTGGAAAGTATGCACAGAGTATTTCATACAAATATTTTTAACTAAGCCTAGCAGGCATGACTCCCTATTAGTACTATAGTACAAATTTTAATTTCACAAGGGAGGATTTAAACACAAGGACTTTTATCACAAGGATCTCGTCCTTATATAACTTCCACCACAGCTCATAGCCCGGTTTAAACATATCAATTTATTTTAAAATACGAGGACCTCGGCCTCAGTTCTGAATCACAAGTAATATGCACATCTTGCCAATCAAAACTTTCCATTTTCTCCTTTTAAATAACTTTCGTTAAACAAAATCACAACACATAATGAACCTCACACCGATAGGGCATATGATTTATAATTTGTAATTAATTACCCATAAATTACATCAAAACTTACCGAAATGAGTAACAGAAGCCACATTTAGCCTCACAGCTCTTATTAGTGACCAACATGGAATGATAGGCGTAGTTATCTCCGTAGAATCTCCCAACAGGAGTAAACACATAAGTAGATTATAGAATTACGAAGCTTTCTCATAAGTGGAGCACAATAGAAGGACTCGTCTTGATACTAAGAACCGAATCAACTTAAGGAAATTATTCCTTTATTTTAAATCGAGGTCGTACCCATAACGACACCATCTGATGTAACGACCTCCGCCATACCATAAAACAAATATAACATCGGCTGGGTCTCCACCTCTAGGACGCCTTCTACCCGCCTGTCCTCCACCCCTAACTGGTCGTGTGGATGGTGTAGTAACTACAATGGGGCACGTAGACTGAGTGCTTTGATGAAATATGTCTCTCCCAAGTCTAGGACAATTTTCTCATGATGTGCCTAGTATCACCATATTCATAACAACCCCTTTGCGGATTTGACTGCTCATATTGAGTCTGTGCCAGATAACTGGAATAACCATTGTAGGAAACTCATGTCGGTGATGCATTAAAAAAACTTACTGGAGCACCTCGATTAATCCGATGTGTGAACTAGGCTAGCTGACTGCCCGAGCCCCCGCCATAATGATTTATACTCGCAGAGTAGAATCCACTGAATCCCCAAAACCTCGATACGTCTTGACCTCCTTAGTTTCCTTTTTCCTCACCCCGAACACGTTCTAATATCTTGGCAATTTCTACCACTAGTGGAAATGAAGTATCAGCCTGTAGCTCCTGAGTCATATAAAATTTTACGATCATAATTGAGTCCTTTAATGAGTCCGTGGACTCGCTCTCTGGCTATAGGAAGCAAAGTAGGAATATGACGGGCTAACTTATTGAACCCGGTGGCATATTATGAGACTGTCATGGTGACTTGACGCAACCATTCAAACCCTATGCGTCACGCATTACGGAGAGTCCGGGAAACAAACTCTTTCAAAAGCATTCTGAGAACTGAGCCAAGTGGGCGGTGTTGCATTGGATGGCCTGCCCTCTTCAAAGGCTTGGCACAGACACCTGTGGAGAATTATCTCTCCCAAGGCCAATTTCTTCTTTTGTTATGTTGAGTCACCACTATTGAGCAGACCCATTTCTTAACATACTCTTCGAATCTTCTTTGGAGTAACCCTTACCCCTATTTATATACAAATATCATAAAAGTAGAGCTCTATACAGGCAAATCTTAGCACGAACCACATAGTCCAGAACCTCCTCAACCACTGTACTTCCTCCGAAGCACCCCAAAATCCGCAACCATGACGTCCACGTTGAGTAGAAATTCTGTAAATTTAAAGTTGTTTCTCTAACTCCTTTCGTACTGAAGTATAGGATTATTAAGTAGGCGGACATACCGCAAGTCCCAACCTTATCCTCTACACAATCTCAGGCCTTAAACATGTGTAAATTTTTGGGGAACCTTTCAGTACCACATATATATATTTCAGGCCAAAACTGATATAACACATGACCCCGCAATCTATCCATTGATAGTGGACTTTCCCCCACTCGGCGCGAAGTCATAGTTCACCACGTCCGATGATCCACAATAATAACCTTCACAGCTTGTATAAATCAACCAGATGCCAAGGTCCGTTGCACCCCTCACATGATTCACTGGTTGATCTCTCAATACGTCCGTATCTTCAGTCGGAACCACACGTTGAGGCAATGTTAAGCATCTATGGCTCTCTCGTAATCCATCTGCGGCATCACAAACCGTCGACGCACAACTGATACCGAGTGGACAATATCATACACGAGTGGATACAAAGGAATATGAGATATATGTTTCAAGATAAATCAATGCTGCACGATAAGGAATGAAAGAAGTGAAATTGTTCCTAAACTCCATAGCCTCTGAGAGATAAGTACAGACGTCTCTATACCGATCCTTCAGACTCTACTAAGTTTGCTCCTGACTCGTGAGACCTATGTAACCTAGTGCTTTGATACCAACAATCACGACCCGAAATTCCCACCTTCGGACCGTGATGGTGTCTAACATTTCACTTGCTAGGCAAGCCAACGTTAGAATAATATTATCCATTTTTAAAATAATTTTTGAATTTGTTAATAACAAAGAACAAATGCGGAAGTAAAGTCTAAAATATAGTGAATAATACATAAAAAAAAATGACGGTGTCTAAATACCATCCCAGAATTGGTATCACAAGTGCACGAGCTTCTAGAATAAATACAAATAAAGGTCTGAATAAAATAAAGCTATCTGGAAACAAACACACAACTAAGGTAAAGTAGACGGGGACTTCAGAACTGCGAACGTCGTGCAATTATACCTCAAGTCTCCTCTGAGTAGCTGAAATCTGAGCAAGTCTATGGTACGCCGCTGGTACCAACTCTAAAATCTGCACAAGAAGTGCAGAGTGTAGTATCAGTACAACCGACCCCATGTACTGGTAAGTGCTGAGCTTAACCTCGACGAAGTAGTGACAAGGCTAAGGTGGGTCACTTACATTACCTGTACGCAATATTAGTAACAACAACAATAATAGAAATAAATCAGGTAACTCGTTTATAATAATTCAAGCCAACGCAACAGTCATAACCAATTATCATTTCTATCAATTCTGTTGCAGCGTGCAGCCCGCTCTCGCAATATATTCACATTCAGTTCTGTTGCAGCGTGCAACCCGCTCTCACAATATATTCACATTCAGTTCTGTTGCAGCGTGCAACCCGATCCTCCAATATGAAAATTTTAATAAGTCTGTTGTGGCGTGCAACCCGATCCTCCAACATATTCATTTACCAATCCTTATAGAAGAAATTTCCCCAATAAATACAATAATTAATATAAAATTATAAGACAACAAGCATACAATAATTATGATTTAATTGTAAAACAAACAAAGGCAAATAGCAAATTATTATGGAAATCAGAGAGAAAATATGCAGTTTAATATTTAATATGCTAAATGTCAAATAACAATTAAGGCACATAATTCAAATAGCATGTAACAATTAATGCAGAAATTCAAGAATTAATATTTGACAAAGAATAGGAGAGAAACAATTATTATAATAATTAATTCATGATTTAAAACAATTTATGATTTTTCAAGTAAGCAGGCAAACTATTAATTTGACGACGTATAGACACTCGTCACCTCGCCTATACATCGTTGACATGCAATTCACATAACAATTAATTTAAGGGTTCTATTCCCTCAAGTCAAGGTTAACCATGACACTTACCTCGCTTTGCAAATTCCAATCAATTACTCGACCACAAATTTTCCTTTTAAATTTTCCCTGGAAAGCTTCAAATCTATTTACAAACAATTCAATATACTCAATACGAATCATAGGAATTAATTTCATATGAATTTACTAATTTTTTCGAATAAAAATCGAAAATTTATTAAAATATTTGACAGTGGGACCCACGTCTCAAATCCCGAAAAAACTCACGAAATCCGAACACCCGTTTCGTTACGCGTTCAACCATACAAAAATTGTCCAATTCCGATATCAAATGGACCTTCAAATCTTAATTTTTTATTTTTGAAAGATTTTATAAAAAGTTCAATTTCTTCCATCTAAATCTGAAATAAATGATGAATATAGACATGAATTTGTGAAATATAATCACTTTTGGTTAAAGAATACTTATCCAATTCAAAGTCGTGAAAATCCCCCTTGAAATCGCCCAAATTCGAGACTTGAAACTCAAAAATGAGTAAAAATTGCGACTTCCGAATTTATGGGCTCTGCCCAGTCATTTTCGGATCTGCGGATAAAAGTTCGGTATTTGCATACTCGCATTTGCGAGACAAAGCTCGCATTTCTGATGCCAGGCTGCCGGGTGAATTTCCGCATCTGCGGACAATCCTGTCGCACCCGCGACATCCGCTTCTGCGCAAAATGGCCGCACCTGCGAAAACCCCAGGCCAGCCCAGTCCCACATCTGCGTGATTTGGTGCGCATCTGCGGACACGCTTCTGTGAGAAGCTGTCCGCTTCTGTGAGAAGCTGTCCGCTTCTGCGATCGGAGCCTAGACACGCCTGGGCGCATCTGCAGGCAAAAATCCGCAGGTGCGATTACAACAGAAGGAAAAAAATTCAGATTTTGCTTATGTCCAATTCTTGATCCGTTTTAATCCGTATCATTCTTGGTGTACTTGGGACCGCGTATGAATATACCAACAAGTCCAATAACATAATACGGACTTACTCGGGGTCTCGTATCATGTCAAACAACGCTGAAATTACAATTCACACCCCGATTCAAACTTTGCGTTTTAAACTTTTCAATTTGCAAACCTCGTGCCAAAACTTATTAAATGAATCCAGAATGACTTCAAATTTGGCACACAAGTCATAAATGACATAATGGAGCTGTTCAAATTTCCAGAATCAGACTCCGGCTCCGATATCAAAAAGTCAACCCCGTGGTCAAACTTGGAATTTTTAGCCTTTAAATTGCTAGTTCCGTTAAATTGTCATAACTAGAGCTAGGGACCTCCAAATTAAATTCCGAGTATACGCCCAAGTCCCAAATCACGATACAGAGCTACCGAAACTTTCAAAACACTGATTCGGGTCCCTTTGCTAAACCTATTGACCAAAGTCAACTCAGTTGAGTTTTAAAGCTCTATTTCACATTTTAATCCATTTTTTACATAAAACTTTTCCGGAAAATTGTACGGACTGTGCACGCAAGTCGAGAAATAACAAATGGTGCTTTTCGAGGTCTTAGAACACATAATTACTTATTAAATTTAAAGATAACATTTTGGGTCATCACACCTGACTTTTTTGTCACTTCTACAAAATGGAAAGCTGGTGTAATCTCAAATATATCTGCACCAATAGTTGGTTGCTCTTTTCTCCCTTCTTTTCTTCCTTGCATTTTTACCATCCCGTCTTTCTTCTTCAACTGTTGAAGACATAATCAAGTAAATACAGTTTGCTCTATTTAACAGAATAAACTTTTAGATGAAAATCATAGAGGTGAAGCCACATAGGATAAGGTTGGTCAGATAAATTTTTAGATAAGATGGTCACCGAAGCTAAGCCACATAGGCTCAAGGGTGGTCAGTGAAATACTCTTTGCCGAAAAATTATACTCTGTGTATAGGTCAAGTAATTTTTAAAAATTATCCTTGAACACCCTTAGTGAAATTTCCTACTGAGGATTACACAAATTCAATAGAGTACAAGAGCAGATTGTGGATCCAATAAGTCTTACCACCATCTGTTACAAAAAAGAATATCGCGTGCTTGGCTAATAGAAAAAGACTTGGACCAGCATGTACGAGCTTAAGAGGGCATATAGAAGACATAATCAAGTAAATAAAGTGTGTTTTCTGTAAAAATATTAAAACTTTTAAATGTGATGATGATATAATTTCGATATAATTACCTTAAAACTCCCCATCGAAGCTACTTCCTCTAGCTCGTTTTGCCCTGAAGATCTATGGCTCTTGCCTTTCTCAAACAAGCCTGAGAGATCAAAACCAGGTGAAAGAGAAATGATATCAAAGGCATTCAAACAAGTAGGCTTCATTGTTGAGCTCTGCTCGTTTTGCCCTGAAGAACATTCATCGTCCTAATCATCCACAATATCGAAAACATTATGAGGCGAATTGTCCTGTTCTTGATCTAAAATTGATGTTTTATCAATTTGTTTGAATCCTTTCTTGAACCAATGATTCTCCATCAACTTAGCTAATGTAATTCTTGAACACGGATTCGGATCAAGAATTCTTGAAAGAAGTGTTTTCACCTCAGGAGGGAAATATTCAGGACATTTAAATTCCCCTTTACTTATTTTCTTGTACATTTCCATTAAATTCGAATCATGGAATCATATCTCTGAGAAGGTGGAGTAGGTGGTTCCAATTCTAACATGTAAAGATTGTCTTTTTATTTTAGCACTTGGGTCGTACATGATTCTACTTTAGCTTTTAAAATGCTAGTTGCAACAAATATATTTATTTCCTCTCTAAATTAATGTAGTGCAATTGTAGATCAAAAAATTAATAAGCGAAAATAATTGTCAAAAAAACTTTCTAAACCAAACAATAGGAAACCAACGAGGTTAATGATAGAAATTAAACGGACGCTTCATATACATGTTTTGCACAATAAAAAGTACGTATTATTAATGACGTTTCTTTTTCATGTTTAATTTTCTCTGTAATGCAGCTATTTGTGTTGTATTTTAAGAGTTATTAAGTCCAGATCTCAAATTTGCTTAAGTGATTTTATCTTTGAGTCTATCTAAATTTGATTGTACAGTCAGACCTTTCTATATATAACATCATCCCTATATAATAATCATTCACTATAAATGTCAAGTTTTTCTCGGGATCAATTTTTAATGTTATGTTATAATATATGTCTTTTATATTAGCTGTCACAACCCAATTTCACCTATAGGTCGTAATAGCGCCCAACACTACACCCAGGCAATCTAACTAGTAACTTAAACACATATTCAATCCTTTTTAAAATTAACCTAATAATTAAACTCTTCTTATTTGCAATAATCAAGACAGTGTAAAAAGATCTGGTAAATTGAAATAACCAAGAAAATAATTAAATTCAAAATTTCTACTAGTGTGTGTGCCAAGACCTGGTGTCACAAGTATATGAGCATCTAGTAGATTATACAAAAAAAATCAAATACTGTCCGAAATAAAATAGACAGAATAAAAATTCAGGAAGAGGCACCGATTGCTGCAGAATGGCACAGAAGGGCAGCTCACCACTAAGCCTCTGGATATTGTGGGTGCATACCGATAGGTCCAACTATAGCACATGTATCAGGTCCTGCACAAAAAGTGCAGCAAGTGTAGCATGAGTACGTAAACAACATGTACCCAGTAAGTATCAAGCCTAATCTCGAAGAGTTATAGACGAGATGGTCGACTTTGGCACTCACTAAGGGTCAATAATAATAAATAAAAAATAAAAGTAGAAATATTTAAATCAACATGATTCACAGAGTTAACAATAATTTTATTTAACCAACAGAAATAATTAAATTCCTTCAAATGCAATATTTTCCAATCTATTAATTGAATTCACAAGCTGCAATTAAAATATCAAGGTATCGTGTAATTATTATTATTATTAGACACGATTTTCTGCCGAGGTTGTACGACCCCATCCAGAGTGTCTTGTACACTGCCGAGGGACGTGCGACGCGATCCATAGATGCATCTATACTGCCGAGGCGTCCTGCTCCACAAGAAAGGAGGACATTTTCTTATGTACATCCGGATTGAGAGTGTATTTATTAAAAGATTAATTCAAGAGGATAAACAATTTCTTTTAATAATTAATTAGTTTAAAGAGAAAATTAAGTATATGAGGTTTCCATCTGTTACTATCTTTCGTTAACAATTCACAATATATTACAAATAATTGAATTAAATAAAGAATACAATTGACACACGTAATTCATGATTTGAGTTCTAAACTACTCGGACTTTAGCATAAATAGTAGCTACGTACGGACTCTCGTCACCTTGTGCGTACGCAGCCCTCACATTTCGCAACAATTTTAATTTAAATCACCTATGGGGTAAATTTTCCCTCACAACGTTAGACAAGAGACTTACCTTGTCTCAAAGTTCCACTTTTCGATCAAATGTCATTGAAAACCTCAATTCGATGATGAAACATCTGAAACTATCCAAAAGTTATATAAAATAATTAATACATGATCACTAATTTGAAATTTATCTATTAAATAAATTACCATATCCAAAATTATAAAATTCCTAAAATTCACCCCGGGCCCACGTGCCCTGATTCCGAAAATATTCGGAGAAAAACGTTCCCCATAATCTCAATAACTCTAATATAAAATTTCTATCAAATTCCATAACTATTTTCGTGGTTAAAATCTCATTTTTATACAAATCTAGGTTTTTCATCTAAACCCTTGATTTCTAAGATTTACCGGTTATAACCTACCCACAATCTATGTATTTAACTCAAGGTGTGTAGAATTAACTTACCTTCCAATTGCAAGTTGAAATTCCCTCTCAAAAAGCTCTGAAATTTCACAAACATGGAAGAAAACAGACTAAGATGAACTGAGCCTCGTCCGTTTTTAAGGTTCTGTCCAAGGAGTGGTTTCGCACCTGTGGGAAAGCCTCGCAGGTGCGAGTTTTCTCTCGCCTGCCAAGCCTCACACCTTCACACATTTCTCGCACCTGCGCATTCGCAAGTGCGACCAAAATTCAGCACCTGCGATGGCAGGCCTCCCCTCTCCTTTCCGCTTCTGCAGAAAGCTTCAGTTCTTTCTCCAAATTCCATAATTGGTCCGAGCCTCATCCTGTTAACACTCGGGGCACCCCGGGCCCTGCCCGAACATACCAACAAGTTTGAAATCATAAAATAGACTTGATCGAACACTCGGAATGTGTAAAACAACATCAAAACTAAGAATCATACCTCAAACCAAATTGATTCAACTTAGAAGTTTCAAATTCTTCAAACTTACTCCGAACGCACCGAAACATACTTATACTATTAGGAATGACAAATTTTGTGTGCAAGTCTTAAATCAGCAGATGGAACTATTACCAAACTCGAAATTTCAAACGGACCTCGATTACTCTAAACCCTACACCAAACTAAGTTTAAAGAACTTTAAACCTTCAAATAGTTTATTTTCACTATTAAGCGCTAAAACGCTTACGGGTTATCAAAAACCCGATTCGAACATACACCTAAGTCCGAAATCATCCTACAAACCTATTAGAACCGTCAAATCCTGATTCCGGAGTTGTTTTCTCAAAATGTTGACCGAAGTCAAACTTTCTCTTTTAAAGCCAAACTAAGGAACCAATTGTTCTGATTTCAACCCGATTACTTCCAAATTCTGAACCAACCATCCCCGCAAGTCATAAATTACTAAAAATACATACGGGGAGTTTTATTTAGGGGAACGAGGTTTTAAAAGTCAAAATGACCGGTTGGATCATTACATTCTCCACCTCTTAAACAAACGTTCGTCCTCGAATGGGTTTAGAATTGTACCTGGAGTGATGAATAAGTGTAGATATCTGCTCCGCATGTTTTCCTTGGCCTCCCAAGTTGCTTCCTCGAATGGTTGGCCCCTCCACTGGACTTTTACTGCAGAAATCCTCTTGGACTTCAACTAGGGCACTTGTTTATCAACAATGGCAACTGGCTCCTCTTCATAACCCAAGCTATTATCTTGCTGAACTGTGCCGAAGTCTAACATATGTGATAGGTCGGCATGATAATTCCGGAGTATAGATTCATGAAAAACCGGATGAACTCCTGATAGATTGGGAGGCAAGGCAAGCTCATAAGCAACCTCCCCAACTCGTTTCAACACCTCAAATGGGCCTATAAACCTTAGGCTCAATTTCCCCCTTTTCCTGTATCTCATGATTTCCTTCATCGGCGAAACATTCAAGAGAACTTTTTCACCCACCATAAATGATAAATCACGCGCTTTCTGATCTGCGTAACTCTTCTGTCTGGACTGTGCTGTACGAAGTCACTCCTGAATCAACTTTACCTTTTCCAAGGCATCTTTCATCAAATCAGTACCATATAACTTTGCCTCACCGGACTCAAACCATCTGATGGGCGAACGACATCTTCGACCATATAAAGCCTCAAATGGAGCCATCTCGATATTAGATTGGTAACTGTGATTATAAGCAAATTCGACCATAGGCAAGAAACGATCCCACTGGCCTTCAAAGTTAATCACACATGCCATGAGCATATCCTCTAAAATTTGAATTGTCCTCTCCGACTGACCGTCGGTCTACGGATGAAAGGCTGTGCTGAGCTCTACACAGGTCCCCAATTCACTCTGTACTGCTCTACAGAAATGTGAAGTAAACTGAGGGCCTCTATCTGATATGATGGAAATTGGCACACCGTGCAACCAAACTACCTCCTAAATATAAATCTGGGCCAACCTCTATGAAGTATATGTAGTCGCAACGAGAATAAAGTGTGCCGACTTGGTCAATCTGTCAACAATCACCCAAAGTGCATCAAACATCCACAAGGTCCGCAGCAACCCAACTACAAAGTCCATAGTAATGCATTCCCATTTCCACTCCGGTATAGTCATCTGCTAAAGTAGGCCACCTAGCCTCTAGTGCTCATATTTAACTTGCTGGCAATTAAGACATCTAGCTACAAACTCAACTATGTCCTTTTTCATTCGTTCGTACCGATCCGCAAGACTCTATTAGCTCTGCTCATAACTTGTGAGATCTACGTGAACCTAGTGCTCTGATACCATGTTGTCATGACCCAATTTCAGTTGTGATAGCACCCAATACTATAGCTAGACAAGCCAACTAGTAATTTAAACACATATTCAATCCTTTTTAAAATTAACCTAATAATTAAACTCTTCTTACTTGCAATAATCAAGACAATGTGAAAAGATCTGGTAAATTTAAATAAGAAAATAATTAAATCCAAAAATTCTACTAGTGTGTCTTCCAAGACCTTGTGTCACAAGTATATGAGCATCTAGTAGATTATACAAAAAAATTCAAATACTATCTAAAATAAAATAGACAGAATAAAAATTCAGGAAGAGGCATTGATTGCTGCAGAATGGCTCAGAAGGGCAGCTCACCACTAAGCCTCAGGATATCGTGGGTGCGCGCCGATAGGTCCAACTATAGCACTTGTATCAGGTCCTGCACAAAAAGTGCAGCAAGTGTAGAATGAGTACGTAAACAACGTGTACTCAGTAAGTATCAAGCCTAATCTAGAAGAGGTAGAGACGAGATGGTCGACTTTGATGCTCACTAAGGGTCAATAATAATAAATAAATAATAAAAGTAGAAATGTTTAGATCAACATGATTCACCAAGTTAACAATAATTTTAGTTAACCAACAGAAATTATTAAATTCCTTCAAATGCAATAATTTCCAATCTATTAATTGAATTCAGAAGCTGCAATTAAAATATCAAGGTATCGTGTAATTATTATTATTATTAGGCACGATTTTTTGCTGATGTTGTACGGCCCGATCTAGAGTGTCGTGTACACTGTCGAGGGACGTGCGGCGCGATTCATATATGCATCTATACTGTCGAGACGTTCGGCCCGCTCCACAAGTAAAGAGGACATTTTCTTACCCCGTGAATAAGAGTGTATTTATTAAAAGATTAATTCTAGAGGATGAAAAATTTATTTTAATAATTAATTAATTTAAGAAGAAAATTAAGTATATGAGGTTTCCATCTTTTACTAACTTTCCTTAAAAATTCACAAAATATTACAAATAATTTATTTAAATAAAGAATATAATTTACATACGTAATTCATGATTTGAGTCCTAAACTACCCGGACTTTAGCATAAATAGTAACTACGTACGGACTCTCGTCACCTCATGCGTATATTGCCCCCCCTCCCCACACACATTTAGCAACAATTATTAATTTAAATCACCTATGGGGTAAATTCCTCTCACAAGATTAGACAAGAGACTTACCTTGTCTCAAAGTTTCACTTTCCGATCAAATGTCGCGTAAAACCTTAATTCGATGCCGAAAAATTCGAAACTATCCAAAAGTTATATAAGATAATTAATACATGATCACTAATTCGAAATTTATCTATTAAATATATTATCATATCCAAAATGGTAAAATTTTTAAAATTCACCCCGGGCCCACGTACCCGGATTCCGGAAATTTTCGTGAAAAATGTTACCCATAATCTCAAAAACTCAAATATAAAATTTCTATCCAATTCCATAACTATTTTCATGTTTAAAATCTCATTTTTATACAAATCTACATTTTTTATCTAAACCCTTGATTTCTAAGATTTACCGGTTATAACTAACCACAATCTATATATTTAACTCAAGGTGTGTAGAATTAACTTACCTTCCAATTGCAAGTTGAAATCCCCTCTCAAAAAGATCTGAAATCGCCTAAACATGGAAGAAAAACAGACTAAGATGAACTGAGCCTCGTCCGTTTTTAAGGTTCTGTCCAAGCAGTGGTTTCGCACCTGCGGAAGGTGCACCGCACCTGCAGAAAAGCCTCACAGGTGCAAGTTTTCCCTCGTTGTCACGACCCAATTTTCCCTGCGTGGGGTATCGTGATGGCACCTAGTCTTAGGGACTAGGTAAGCCTAACAATAATTAAAACAACAACATTATTTAAATAGAATCTCTTAAAATTTCCAAAACCGATAGTACAAGTCATAAGCTCTACAGAGTGTTTGCTAGAAAATTTCTAAATTCAACTGTCCAGAAATAAGAATAAACAGTGCAAAACAAAAACTGAAAGGTGACTCCGAAGCCTGCGAACGCAGCAACAGGTTTACCTTGAATCTCCACAGCAACAGTCCACACAGCTAGCTAACGAGCAAGTACCTGGATCTGCACAAAAATGTGCAGAAGAGTAGCATGAGCACACCACAGTGGTGTCCAGTAAGTATCAAGACTAACCTCGGTAGAGTAGTGACAAGGAATAGTCAAGACACCCACTGGTTTAATAAACTGAACAAATATAAGTACATGAATAACAGAAGTATAATGTCTACATAAAGACTATGCTATATGGCTCACAATACAGTAATGGCATTAAAGCAAGAAATAACAAGTATCAGCGGAATATCATGGAAATGACATAGACAAAGTGAATGGAACACAACCTAAATCCGGAATCATGAATACAACAAGGACAAGTAATAACTCAGTAATTACAACCGCTTTTACATCAGGTTTTAGTCAACAACTCCACGAGGTACCGAATCTTGGACAATTTACAACTCACGGGTCTCAATACCTGAACTCTAACACTTGGTATCCTGTGCCCTCATAACACCTCATAACCACACTGACGACTCACGTGCCAATAGAGCCATTATCACATAGAAGGCAAGTAAAAAAGGGTGAGCATCTATGCTCAACAATATCAAGAACACCTCTTATCTGATAAGAGTGCTTAACTACGTGTATGCTTGTGCAAGTGTCCTAACATAGTCCATACCAGCAAATAAGCATAAGGAAGAAGAAGAACGGACAACACGTAGAATATTTTCTCACAGCTTTCACAAGATAAAGCTCACACAGGTACGTATACCACTACACAAATATCAACAACAAGAATGCCCCCAGGCCATAAATCATCACAAATCAATCCCTGACACAGCCAACCTTGTCTCGCCATGTGTGCAATAGTAACATAATGCCCGCCTTGTCTCGCCACACATGCATAATAATATTCCCACATTGTCTCGCCACATACGCAACCCATAAATATATATACATATCGCGCCTTGTCACGCCGCATGTGCAAATATCAATGGTAACAATAGCACGACAGAAACCTCGTGCAACCCCATAGTAACAACAACACGGCAGAAACCTCGTGCATCAACACAACAAGTACCACAACAACAATGACAATAATACAAAGTAAGACAAGTAAATCAACTCAAGAACTTTTAAATCACAGGAAAATGTGGGACTAAATCGCAAGGAATAACCACAGTAAAGAATGCTAGGCGTATAGAGAGCAACTCAACAAAGGAAAACTAATGTGTATCAACAATCCCACAATATACATTTCAACAACAGGGAAACTAACACGAGTCAAATAATTCCAAATAAAACAAGTCGACGAAGATATAGGATATCTAAAACTTCTTTTAAGGTTGAGGAATTACTAAGGATTTTCAACAATTTAATTAAGGATAAGCAGCGGAAAGATAATCATAACCTCAATTAAGACTGAATAAATTATAAAATGATATAATAATAATTTCAAATAAAGATAAGCAGTTATGAAAAGATAGCATGACAATAGAGGAGGTAAAATCTTCAATTAAGTCAAATAAGAGTCAAATAGGCAATAAGAGTGAATCCTGAAAGCAATTAATTCTAATTAAAGCATGTAGAGATGAAACTAGTAAATAGGAACATAATCATATCAAGAACAACTTCATACTCAATGAATATAAGGACCTAAGAATCCTAAGAGGCCAACTTTTCAAAAATAAGTCCGAGCACGCACTCGTCACCTCGCGTGCATGGACTACAATCAACATAGAAGACTCAATCCTAAGGGAAAAATCCCTCACACAAGGTTAGGCAAGATACTTACCTCAAACCAAGCTCAACCAGTCTGTAAGAATGCCTTTTTTTAAAATTATCCGACTCCGAATGGCCCAAATCCAATCGATTTGTATGAAAAACCCACAACAAAACGCTCAAAACCGAGCTCTAGAACTCCAAAAAT
Source organism: Nicotiana tomentosiformis (assembly GCF_000390325.3). NCBI lineage: Eukaryota > Viridiplantae > Streptophyta > Magnoliopsida > Solanales > Solanaceae > Nicotiana > Nicotiana tomentosiformis. The sequence goes on along the minus strand of NC_090820.1, from coordinate 104,817,948 downwards.
GGTGAAAAATGGAAAACCCTCGGAATAGAGGACTTTATATTTTGCCCAGGGGTTTTGTTCATCGCGAACGCGGAGAAAGGGATGCGTTCGCGAAGAAGAGAAAAAAGCTGCCCAGTTGTTCTTCGCGAACGCGACAACACGTTCGCGAACGCGAAGAGGAAAAATATGATGGCCCAACGACTACTCTTCGCGAACGCGTGAAGTAGTACACGAACGTGAAGAGTGTAATGGAATAACTACGCGAACGCATAAGTGACACGCGAACGCGAAGAGGAAAATGATCAACAATGACCACAACCTGGTTTGCACTTCGCGTACGTGAGGTAGGGAATGCGAACGCGAAGAAGGGGGTGGCAGAACTTCGCGAACGCGAGAAGGTGACTGTGACCGCGAAGAGGAAATATTTCACCCTTCAAAATAACACTACGCTAATGCGAAGGCAAGGACGCGAATGCGATGAAGGAAACCAGATGATAGATAACAGCAGTTCAAAAATAGGGGGAAAAGACCCGTAGACCATCCGAAAGTCACCCGAGGCCCCCGGGACCCCGTCAAAACATACCAACAAGTCCCATAACCTAACACAGACTCGCTCGAGGTCTCAAATCACATCAAACAACGTCGAAACTATGAATCGCACCATGAATCGAACTTATAAATTTTAAATCTTTCAACTTCTAAAACTCGTGCCGAAACATATCAAATCAATCCGGAATGACGTCAAATTTTGCAGGCAAGTCCCAAATAACATAACGGAGCAGTTCCAACTCTCGGAATCGCATTACGACCCCGATATCAAAAGGTCCACTTCCGGTCCAAATCTCCAAAAATTCGACTTTCGCCATTTCAAGCCTAAATCAGCTACAGACCTCGGATTTACAGTCAGGATACAATCCTAAGTTCAAAATCACCCAACGAAGCTAATGGAACCGACAGAACTCCATTCCGGAGTCGTCTTCACATAGTTTCGACTACGGTCCAAATCGTAAGACTTAAACTTCCGTTTTAGGGACTAAGTGTCCCAAATCACTCTAAATCATCCGGCAACTGAAGTCAACCACGCACGCAAGTCAATACACATAATATGAAGTTGCTCAGGGCCTTATACCGTCGAACGAGACTAAAGTTCTCAAAATAACCGGCCGGATCGTTACACTCGCCTGCCAAGCCTCGCACCTGCGCCTTTGTAGGTGCGCCCAAAATTCTGCACCCGCGATGGCAACCTCCCCTCCCCTTTCCGCTTCTGCGAATATAGATTGCATCTGCGAGGCTCGCACCTGCGACTGTCTAAGCGCAAGTGCGATCGTACCAGAAGCAGATTTCAGTTCTTCCTCCAAATTCCAAAATTAGTCCGAGCCTCGTCCGTTTAACAATCAGGGCCCCCGGGGCCTCGCCCGAACATACCAACAAGTTTGAAATCATAAAACGGACATGTAAAACAACATCAACACTAAAAATCATATCTCAAACCAAATCGATTCAACTTAGAAATTTTAAATTCTTAAAACTTTACTCCGAACGCGCCGAAACAGACTTATACTACTCGGAACGACACCAAATTTTGCGTGCAAGTCTTAAATCTCCATACAAAACTATTCCCAAACTCGAAATTTCAGACGGACTTGGATTACTCCAAAACCTACTCCAAACCAAATTTAAAGAATTTTAAACATTCAAATAGTTAATTTTCACTATTAAGTGCTAAAATGCTCCCGGGTTATCAAAAACTCGATTCGAACATACGCTCAAGTCCGAAATCATCCTACGAACCTATTGGAACAGTCAAATCCCGATTCCGGGGTCGTTTTCTCAAAATATTGACTGAAGTCAAACTTAGCCTTTTAAAGCCAAACTAAGAGACCAATTGTTCCGATTTCAACCCGATCACTTCGAAATTCGGAACCAACCATCCCCGCAAGTCATAAATTAATAAAAGCATATACGGGGAGTTTTATTTAGGGGAACGGGGTTCTAAATATCAAAATGACTGGTTGGGTCATTATATTAGCACTTCACTATAGTATCCAAAAAATATCAGACCAAATGCAACTGTTATAAAGAGATTTGATTGTAATCATGGTAGCACATCCTAACTGTATATTTTGACACGAACCCTACGCACAAGTCCAGAGTTTTCTTTCTTTCATAGTTAAATTTACTTTAGATATTTCTAATAAGTCAAGTCAAGCTTTTGGGGCAACAATATGTAGCAGATGACACATGCTCGCAATTCAACTACCAGGAACAATATTTTACGCAAGAAAAGTTATCAGGAACAATCTAATGTCTATATTTTAATGGAGTTAGAATTAATAAAATACATTAATAGTATTTGTAAAATAATTAAGCAAGAAGATTAAGTATATTTCTATTTTAGTCACGAGTATATTCCCTAATGCCTACATTATATTAAAGAACTTGCCATATTCAAACTTGTTGCAATTAAGAATTCTCTTTTTTCAACTCCAGTACAGGATTCACATAGAATTTAATTGGTGATCAAGAGGTGTGACACTAGCTATATATGTTTTGCTCGCTTAGATTTTTGCCTCCAACACGACTCTCGCATCGTTTTCAATTGCATCGTTTTGTTCCTAAATCATCAAATTACATCCCATTAGCAGAAAAGTAATACTTTAACAAAATTGGACATATTTATCACATAGAACTCATCAAAGACAATAAGATCGAAGATATATTAATATCAAAATATATTAAAATATGCCAAACATCACTTGATTTAAAGAACAATGGGGAACAACATGCCACAAGTGAAAATTTAAATTAAAGTATTTTTAAAAATAAAAATATAACTATTTTTTTGGAACAGACTAAAAAATAAAGTATACCATATAAAATGAGAAAAAACAAATAATGCATAACGAAATTCAAATGTTCAAAGGTTGCTACCACAACATTTACAACCAAGTTTGGAAAAACAAAATTCCAAGTGTCTACAAAGGCATACTCCGAAGTGGGACTCCTATTGCTGTAAGGTGTTCAATCTTCAATTAGAAGTAACATTCAAGAGTTTTGATACAGAATGTGGAGTTCTGCGCAACCTGCGCCATAGGTTTTAGTGCTATGTTCCAACCTTGATTTTAAGGCTTTAGTACTCGAGTACATGCCCAATGGAAGCCTTGATAAGTGGTTGTATTCACACAACTACTTCTTAGACATCATGCAGAGACTGAACATAATGATAGATGTAGCATGTGCATTGGAATATCTCCACCATGAGTGCTCATCACCTGTTATTCATAATGATATGAAGCCAAGTAACGTCTTGCTGGATGAGAATATGGTTGGCCACCTAAGCGACTTTGGTATTTCAAAACCTTAGCAACATTGGGTTATATTGCACCAGCTACGTCTCTTTATTTTGCTTTGAACATTGATTTTCCTTTCCTTTTTCCACCAATAAATGTTTACATTTTAAAATTGTTTCATTGTGTAGAGTATGGTCAGGAGGGGTTGGGGTCAACAAAATGTGATGTCTATAGTTACGGGATCATGTTGATGGAAACGTGTACAAGGAGAAAGCCTAATGACGAAATGTTCGATGGGGATCTTATCTTAAAGCAATGGGCGAGTTATTCACTTCCAGATGCAATAGTGGATGTTGTAGATGCCAACATAGTAACACCATAGAATAATCACTTAAACAAGAAGCTTGATTGTATGGCATCGATCATGAAAGTGGCACTAGATTGCGGTGTTGAATCTGCTGCAAGAAGGATCGACATGAAAGATGTTGTAGGGATGCTAAAGAAGATCAAGATTCAACTTCTCGCATGTTGAGCATGTTCTTGGAAACTCTTGTTCCAAATCACTCGTTTGTTGCAAATGTTTGCTAAATTTTGGGGTTCGTGAAAGGATTTCCTTTTTATTTTAGCACTTGTGTTGTACGTGATTCTGCTTTAGCTTCAAATATGCTAGTATCAATGAATACTATTTCCTATTAAATATAATAACATACTCCAAATAAAATTTATGGGGTAAGAAAATTGCCCATTTTTCCCGTATGGAGATATTTTGCATGACCTTTGGGCATTTCAACAGACTAGTCTCTCGACACGCGCGTTATGTATGCGGCCCATATGAACTATTGATTACAAAATTTTAAACAATCATACAAATATTATTAGAAATTGACTTATAAAATTTTAAAAAAGTACAAAAACGTGCAAGTTTCTGAAAAATAATTAGTGTTCATATTTAACTAACTCAATAAAGGAAGAACATTTTAGGAAAAATGCATAATTACCCCCTGACCTATAGCCGGATTTTCAACTACACACTTTATCTTTGCGGGGATCCTATTACCCCCCTTAAACCATTTTTAAATGAAATTACTTGTAACGACCCGTCCAGTCGTTTTGAGAGTCATAGCCTAGTTTTCCCCCATTTCTGCTTCTTTATGTGTTATTTAGCCGTATTATGTTATATCAGGTTGGTTGGTACGGGTCTGGAGTGGTTTCGGAGTGGATTGAGATACTTAGTCTCTAAAGTAGAAGCTTAAGTTGGAGAAGTCAACCGGATGTTGACTTATGTGCAAACGATCTCGAAATTTAATTCTAACGGTTCCATTAGCTTCGTTATGTGATTTTGTACTTAGGAGCGCGTCCGAAATATAATTTGGAGGTTTGTGGTAGAATTAGGCTTGAATTGGCGAAACTGAAAATTTGGCGATTTTTGGTCGGCAGTGAAAAATTTGATATCGAGGTCGGAATAGAATTTTGGAAGTTGGAGTAGGTTCGTAGTATCATATTTGTCGTGTGTGCAAAATTTGAGGTCATTCGGACTTTGTTTGGTTGGTTTCGGCATCGGTTGCCGAATTTGAAAATTTAAAAGTTCTTAGGCTTGAATCCGAGGGTAATTTGGTGTATGGATGTTGTTTTAAGTGATTCGAATGTTCGCCTAAGTTTGTATATTGATATATGGCTTGTTGGTATTTTTGTTTGAGGTCCCGAGGGCCTCAGGGTGACTCCGGATGGTTAATGGATTTGTCGATATATGGCTGTTGCTACTTCTATTTCCGCACCTGCAGAAGGAGGAGTCGCAGGTGCGAGGTCGCTGGTGTTCAAGGGGAGTCCGCAGGAGCGGGCAGTGCTGGGCTACGCAGGATGTGCAAGTGCGAAGAATTGGTCGCATCTGCGAGCCCGCGGGTGCGAGAGCTGGGGCGCAGATGTGGAAGGAAATGCATAGGATCGCCTTCGCAGGCGCGGAGTTTTGGGCCGCAGATGCGGAACCTAGACTACTGAGTGAGTTATGCACCTGCGATGGATTTTTCGCAGGTGCGGTGGTGCAGAAGCGTGAAGTTTGTCCGCATGTGCGAAAAACCTAGGCAGAAACCATAAATAGAACCCTTCGCGAATTTCGTTCATTTCCACCATTTTCAAGTCGGCTTTTGGAGCTTTGGAAGTAATTTTTGAAGGGTGATTCAAGGGCTATCAGTGAGGTAAGTTGCTTGAGCCCTAATACTCGTATATATGGTAATTTTTCATTGTTTAATCATTGTAATTAGTGAAAATGAGGGGTTAGGGCTTGGAATTTTTATAGAGTAATTTAAGGGTTTGAAGGACCAAACGATGTCGGATTTTGATGAATTAGGTATGCTTAGACTTGGATTTCGAGACGTGGGCCCGGAGGACGGGTTGAGCCAATTTAGGGTTTTGAGTCTAATTTGGTATTTTTCTTGTGGAATTCATTCTTTAAGCATAAATTGATAGCATTGTACTGATTGTGAATAGATTCGGAGCATTTGGAGACTGAATCGAGGGGCAACAACATTCCGGAGTGGGAGTTCTACGTTGTTGAGGTAAGTAACAGTTTTAAATCTTGTCTTGAGGTTATGAAACCCGGAGTTTGGTATAATGTGACTGTTTGGAGGTGGCACCCATGCTAGGTGATGGGCGTGTGGATGTACGCCATGAGAAATTGAGACTTGGTCCGTCCCGGGAGACTGTGAAGTCTAATAGCCTTTATTTATGTTTATATGCATTCCTGTTTTACTAGAACTTGACTGCCTTTCATGTTAGAAATCATGCTTAGGCTATATTCTTGCTCATGGTAGTTATACTCAGTAATAGTGTTTCCTGTACATGTTTACCTCAGTTTCTGTTATTTGTTTTTTCCTTATGATATACTGTAACACTTTAATTTGGGTTGCTTTCCTTTCTTTATTGAGAGCTATGAGACTAGAGAGGTTCATGACTGAGTAAGGCCGAAGGCCTGGTTGTGAGGCATTGTTATATGGCACGTGAGTTGTCCGTGTAGCACGTGAGTTGTCCGTGTGGATCCTTATTTTTATACTATGGCACGTGAGTTATCCGTGCAGTACGTGAGTTATCCGTGCGGATCCAGATATGATATTATAGCACGTGAGTTGTCCGTGCAGCATGTGAGTTGTCCGTGCATATATCGCTTGGGCTGTAGGAGACCCTCATGAGTCTAAATACCCCTAATGAGCGCAGGTAACTATTGAGAGTGTGTATTGAGGGTTGAGAGTCGAGAGTGTGAGGTTGAGATGGGTTGAGTGGCTGCTGCTTTGAGAGGTTGTACCTGCTTTATTTATTGTTGCCCTTGGTTGTTACCAATTGTTGTTGTGAAATTTATCGAAGATCTATATGTGTTTTACATGAACGCGAATTGTTTTGACTTATACCACATGATTTGAAAGCATGTTCACTCTTTACTGAACAACAACAACAACAATAATAATAACAACCCAGTAAAATCCCACTAATAGGGTCTGGGGAGGGTAGTGTATACGCAGACCTTACCCCTACCCCGAAGGAGTAGAGAGGCTATTTCCGAAAGACCCTCGACTAAAAAAAAGGACAAAAGGGAGACAATATTAGTATCACAACAACAATCATATGATAAGTAAATAGGAACACCATGAAATGAAATCCAGAAGAAAGATGCAAAGCAAAGGGAGACAATATTAGTAAATATTAGTATCACCACAACAGTCATAAGAAAAATAGGAACACCATGAAATCTAGAAGAAAGATGCAAAGCAAAAGCGATAGCTAGTAAATAGGACATGCACTGAAAAGCAAAATAGTAAGCCACAATATTTCCACTAGCTATCTTAGACAAAAACCCCACATGGCTAGTCCCACCATGGTACGAAGAAAGGCACGACTCAACTACCTCACTTTTTAGTGAAGACGTTTAAAAATGAAATGTACCGTATAGCTCGTCACTGCTTCTCAGTTCCTTATTTATTTCTGTTACTTGCTGAATTGGTTATACTCATGCTACACCCTGCACTTCATGTGCAGATCCATGTGTGTTTGATTACGGAGGTCGTTGAGTCCGGGAGGATCGAGTACCAGAGACTACAAGGTAGCTGCCAGCATCCGCAGGGCCTTGTGTCTCCTTCTATATATTTCTTTTTGTCTTGCATTGATACTTAGACACTGGTTATATTAGTTTGGTTATCTAGATGCTCATAACTTAGTGACACCCCAAAGTCGGGCTTTGTTTTTTCGCACTTATGTTTTTATTTGGGTTTTACCCAGTATTTATGAAAAACTCCAGATATTTTTAAATCTCTTAATTCATTTTTGTTAAAATTTTGAACGAGTCTTGGAAAGGTCGGCTTGCCTAGTACCACGATAGGCGCCATCACGACAAGGTTAGTTTGGGTCGTGACAGATTGGTATCAGAGCCTAGGTTACATAGGTCTCATGAGTCATGAGTAGGTTTAGTAGAATCTTGTGGATCGGTACAAAGACGTATGTACTTATCTTGGAGAGGTTGCAGAACCTTTAAGAAAAAATTCCACATTCTAGAATTTTTATCGTGCGAATTTGTTGATTCTAATAACTGAACATCTGTTGTTTCATTCTATCACAAATGGTGAGGACTCATGCTACTGGTCAGGAGGGCCAGCCACCAGTACCGCCGGCCAGGGTCGCGAGAGGCCGAGGCCGCGGTAGAGGTCATGGTAGAGGCAGAGGTGCAACCCATACATCAGCTGGAGCAGTACCTGCAGATCCACCAGTTGTCCTAGATCAGGACCAGGTTCCAATTGTTAATGCACCAGCTCAGGCACCACCTGTGCCTATTGTGATTTCAGGCCTTCAGGAGGCCCTAGCTCAGATTCTGACAGCGTATACCGGCCTTGCTCAGGCGGTCTCTATGTCCACAGCCACAACCACTTCTCAGGCTGGGTGAGGAACTCAAACTCCCGTTGCTCGCACATCCAAGCAGGTTGTTCAAGGACTTCAGACACCAGAGGCACCACCAGCCCAGCCGGTTACAACTGCACATGATTATGCGGTTCATGCTATGCCTGAGGATGATCAACGTAGGTTGGAGAGGTTTAGGAGACTCCAGCCACCACCCTTCAGTTGCATAGAGAGAGAGAATGCTCAGGACTTCTTGGACAGGTGTCAGAGGATACTCTCTACTGCTGGTACTCTGGAGACTTGTGGGGTCTCATTCACTAATTTTCAGTTTTATGGGGCTGCATTCAGATGGTGGGAGACTTACGAGAGGTGTAGGCCTGTTGGGGCAGCACCCCTTACTTGGCAGCAGTTCTCCGTGGTCCTTTTGGAAAAGTTCGTGCTTCAGCCCCGCAGAGAGGAGTTACGCAGACAATTTGAGCAGCTTCGTCAGGGCGACATGTATGTGATGCAGTATGAGATGCGATTCTCGGAGTTGGACAATCATGCTATCTGGTTAGTTCCCACAGACTGGAGAGAAGAATGAGGTTTATAGATGGTCTCACTTTTCAGCTACGGTTACTCATGACCAGAGAGAGGGTGTCTGGTGCTACCTTTGATGAGGTTGTCGATATTGCTCATCAGATTGAGGTGGTTCGCGGTCAGGAGAGGGTTGAGAGGGAGGCCAAGAGACCTCGTGGTCTAGATTCAGCGGTGCTCCTTTTGGGGGTCAGTTCCAGCATGGTAGAGATCGTCATTTCAGACAGGCTCAGACAGCTCGGTCATTTCACCGTGGTGCATCATCTGGCCATGGTTCTCACAATCATTAGCAGGGCCAGTCATCATTCAGTGCACTACCAGCGCAGAGTTATCATCATGCCCCGCCCGCTCAGGTACCCTCGGGTAGTTCTTTTGGGCATTAGGAGCAACAGTTTTGTCAGAAGAGGGGTTGTTTCGAGTGCGGAGATTTCGGTCACATTATGAGAGATTGCCCTAGGCTATTGGGTGGGACTCCATAGCAGAGTACCCGGCCGATAGCACCAGCACCATTTCCTCCACCACCCGCCCAGCCAGCTAGGGATGGAGCTCAGACAGCTAGGGGCGGAGCCCAGTCAGCTAGGGGTCGCCTGAGAGGGGGAGGCAAATCAGGGGGTGGTCAAGCTCGTTTCTATGCCCTCCCTACCAGATCAGATGCTATTGCTTCAGATGCTGTGATTACAGGTATTGTCTCAGTTTGTCACAAAGATGCCTCAGTATTATTTGACCCTGGTTCCACGTATTCATATGTTTCCTCGTATTTCGCCCATTTTCTGGATATGCCCCGTGAGTCTTTAGTTTCATCTGTACATGTATCTACTCCTGTGGGCGATACTATTATTGGGAGTCTTGAGACCCGAGTGGATCTATTGTTGCTCAATATGGTTGACTTTGATGTGATATTAGGTATGGATTGGTTATCTCCATGTTATGTTGTTCTAGATTGTCACACAAAGACCGTGACATTGGCTATGCCGGGATTTCCGAGGGTTGAGTGGAGAGGTTCTATAGATTATGTACCAAGTAGGGCGATTTCATTTTTGAAGGCTCAACGTATGGTTGAGAAGGGTTGCCTGTCTTATTTGGCTTTTGTGAGACTCCTACCATTGATTCTATTCAGGTGGTACGTGATTTTTCGGATGTGTTTCCTGCAGACCTGCCGGGCATGCCGTCCGACAGCGATATTGACTTTGGTATTAATTTGGTGCCGGGCACTCAGCCCATTTCTATTCCACTATATCGTATGGCACCGGCAGAGTTGAAAGAATTGAAAGAATAGCTTCAGGAACTCCTTGATAAGGGGTTTATTCGGCCTAGTGTGTCACCTTGGGGTGCACCGATTTTATCTGTGAAAACAAAGTATGATTCCATGAGAATGTGTATTGATTACAGGCAGTTGAAAAAGATCACAGTCAAGAACAAGTATCTTTTGCCTCGTATTGATGATTTATTTGATCAGCATCAGGGAGCGAGGGTGTTCTCCAAGATTGATTTCAGGTCCGTGTGTCACCAGCTGAAGATTCGGGATTCGGATATTCTTAAGACAGCTTTCAGGACCCGATATGGATATTATGAGTTCTTGGTGATGTCTTTTGGGCTGATCAATGCCCTAACAGCGTTCATGCATTTGATGAATGGTGTATTCCAGCCCTATTTGGACTCATTCGTTGTTGTATTTATTGATGACATCCTGGTGTACTCTTGTAGCCAAGACGAATACGCTTAACATTTGAAGATTGTATTACAGAGATTGAGGGAGGAGAAGTTGTATGCAAAGTTCTCCAAGTGTGAGTTTTGGCTCAGTTCAGTAGCATTCTTAGGGAACATGGTGTCCAATGAGGTTATTCAGGTGGATCCAAAGAAGATAGAGGTGGTGCAGAGTTAGCCTAGACCATCCTCAGCCACGAAGATTAGGAACTTTCTTAGTTTGGCGGGTTATTACCGTCGCTTTGTGGAGGGATTTTCATCTATTGCATCTCCCTTGACCAAATTGACCCAAAAGGGTGCTCCATTCTGATGGTCGGACGAGTGTGAGGAGAACATTCAAAAGCTCAAGACTGCTTTGACCACAACTCCAGTGTTAGTTCTGCCATCGGCTTCAGGTTCTTACACCATGTATTGTGATACCTCGAGGATATGCATTGGTTGTATTTTGATACAGGAGGGTAGGGTGATTGCCTATGCCTCGCGCTAATTGAAGACCCATGAGAAGAATTATCCTGTCCATGATCTTGAGTTAGCAGCCATTATTTACGCCTTGAAAATTTGGCGTCATTATTTGTATGGGGTTCATTCTGAGATCTATACTGATCACCAGAGTCTGCAACACCTTTTTAAGTAGAAGGATCTTAACTTGCATCAGTGGAGATGGTTGGAGCTTCTTAAGGACTATGATATCACTATTTTGTTCCATCCGGGGAAGGCTAATGTGATGGCCGAATCTTTGAGTCATCGGGCGGAGAGTTTGGGGAGTTTAGCATATCTTCTAGCAGCAGAGAGAATCCTTTGGCATTGGATGTTTAGGCCTTAGCGGGCCAGCTTGTGATGTTGGATATTTCGGAGCCGAGTCGGGTGTTGGCTTGCGTGGTCTCTAGGTCTTCTCTTTATGACCGTATCAGGGAGCGTCAGTATGATGACCCCCACTTACTCGTTCTTCAGGACAGGGTTCGTAGAGGTAATGCTAGGGATGTGACTATTGGTGATGACAGCGTGTTGAAGATGCAGGCCTGAATATGTGTGCCTAATATAGATAGGCTTCGGGAGTTGATTCTTGAGGAGGCCCACAGTTCGCAATATTCTATCTATTCGGGTGCCGCGAAGATGTACCAGGATTTGAGGCAGCACTATTGGTAGAGGCGGATAAAGAAGGATATAGTTAGTTGTGTAGCTCGGTGTCTCAGTTGTCAGCAGGTTAAGTATGAGCATCAGAGGCCGGGTGGCTTGCTTCAGAGATTAGAGATCCCAGAGTGGAAGTGGGAGCGGATCACCATGGACTTTGTAGTTGGGTTCCCACGGACTTCGATGAAGTTCGATGCTATTTGGGTTATTGTGGATCGGCTGACCAAGTCTGCGTACTTCATTCCAGTTGGTACTACTTACACTTCAGAGTGGTTGGCTGAGATTTACATCTGAGAGATTGTTCGCCTGCAAGGTGTCCTAGTTTCCATCATTTCAGATAGGGGCACTCAGTTTACATCGCAGTTTTGGAGGGCAGTGCAGCAAGAGTTGGGTACTCAAGTTGAGTTGAGCACAACTTTTCACCCTCAGATGGTGTCCGAGCGCACTATTCAGATATTGGAGGACATGTTGCGCGCTTGTGTCATTGACTTTGGGGGATCATGGGACCAATTTCTTCCACTCGCGGAGTTTGCATATAACAACAGTTATCAGTCGAGTATTCAGATGGCTCTGTATGAGGCTTTATATGGGCGGAGGTACAGATCTCCGGTTGGATGGTTTGAGCTGGGTGAGGATAGGCTCTTGGGTACAGACTTGGTCTAGGATACATTAGATAAGGTGAAATTGATTCAGGAGCGGCTTCGCACGGCGCAGTCTAGGAAGAAGAGCTATGCGGATAGGAAGGTCCATGATGTATCTTTCATGGTTGGGGATAAGGTTTTGCTGAAGGTATCACCCATTAAGGATGTTATGAGGTTTGGGAAGAGGGGCAAGTTGAGCCCCCGGTTTATTAGGCCTTTTGAGGTTCTTCAGAGGATTGGGGAGGTGGCTTATAAGCTTGCCTTACCACACAGATTGTCGAGTGTGAACCTAGTATTTCATGTTTCCATGCTCCGGAATTATATTGGAGATCCGTCCCATGTTTTGGATTTCAGCACGGTTCAGTTGGAGGGTGATATGACTTATGAGGTATAGCCAGTGTCTATTTTGGATCGACAGGTTCGAAGGTTGAGGTCAAAGGATATAGCTTCAGTAAAGGTGCAGTGGAGAGGTCTGCCTGTGGAGGAGGACACCTGGGAGACCGAGCCGGTGATGCGGAGCAGATATCCGCGCCTATTCGAAACTCCAGGTATGTTTCTAGACCCGTTCGAGGACGAACGGTTGTTTAAGAGGGGGAGGATGTAACGTCTCGGCCGGTCTTTTCGAGAGTCATAGCCATGTTTCCCCTATTTCTACTTCTTTATGTGTTATTTAGCCGTATTGTGTTGTATCGGGTTGGTTGGTTCGGGTCTGGAGTGGTTTCGGAGTGGATTAAGACACTTAATCTCTAAAGTAGAAGCTTAAATTTAAAAAGTCAATCGAATGTTGACTTATGTGCAAACGATCTTGGGATTTAATTCTGATGGTTCCATTAGCTTCGTTAGGTAATTTTGGACTTAGGAGCACGTCCGAAATTTAATTTGGAGGTTCGTGGTAGAATTAGGATTGAATTGGTGAAATTGAAAATTTGGTGATTTTTGGTCGGTAGTGAAAAATTTGATATCGAGGTCGAAATGGAATTTCGGAAGTTGGAGTAGGTTCGTAGTGTCATTTGTGACGTGTTTGCAAATTTTGAGGTCATTCGGACGTGGTTTGGTTGGTTTCGGTATCGGTTGCCGAATTTGGAAATTTAGAAGTTTTTAGACTTGAATCCAAGAGTAATTTGGTGTTTGGATGTTGTTTTAAGTAATTCGAAGGTTCGACAAAGTTTGTATGTTGATATATGACTTGTTGGTATTTTTGGTTGAGGTCTCGAGGGCCTCGGGGTGATTCCGGGTGGTTAACGGATTTGTCGAAGTTGGAAAATGCAGCTGAAGCTACTGCTACAGCTATTTCCGCGCCTGCGGAAGGAGGAGTCGCACATGCGAGGTCGCTGGTGCGCAAGGGGAGTCCGCAGGAGCGGGCAGTGCTAGGCTACACAGGATGCGCAGGTGCGAAGAATTGGCCGCATCTGCGAACCCGCAGGTGCGAGACCTGGGGCGCAGATGCGGAAAGGAGGGCACTGGGCAGGCTTTGTAGAAGCGGAAGGAAATGCGCAGGACCACCTTCGCAGGCGCAGGGGTTTGGGCCGCAGATACGGAACCTGGGCTCCTGAGTGAGTTCCGCACCTGCGATGGACTTTCCGTAGATGCGGTGGCACAGAAGTGTGAAGTTTGTCAGCAGGTGCGAATAACCTGGGCAGAAACCATAAATATAACCCTTCGCGAATTTGGTTCATTTCCACCATTTCAAGTCGGTTTTTGGAGCTTTTGGAGTGATATTTGAAGGGTGATTCAAGGGCTATCAGTGAGGTAAGTTGCTTGAGCCCTAATACTCGTATATATGGTGATTTTCCGTTGTTTAATCATTATAATTAGTGAAAATGAGGGGTTAGGGCTTGAAATTTTTTGAGAGTAATTTAAGGATTTGAAGGACCAAACGATGTCGTATTTTGATGAATTTGGTATGGTTAGACTCGTGAGTGGATGAGCTTTCTAGTTTTGTAAATTTTGTCGGATTTCGAGACGTGAGCCCGGGGGACGGGTTGAGCCAATTTCGGGTTTTGAGTCTAATTTGGTATTTTCTTGTGGAATTCATTCCTTTAGCATAAATTGATAGCATTATACTGATTGTGAATAGATTCGGAGTATTTGGAGACCGAATCGAGGGGCAAGAGCATTCTATAGTAGGAGTTCTACGTTCTTGAGGTAAGTAACATTTTTAAATCTGGTCTTGGCGGTATGAAACCCGGAGTTTGGTATAATGTAACTGTTTGGAGGTGGCACCCATGCTAGGTGACGGGCGTGTGGGTGTACGCCGTGAAGGATTAAGACTTGATCCATCCCGGGGGACTGTGAAGTCTAATAGCCTTTATTTGTGTTTTTATGCATTCCTGCTTTACTAGAACTTGACTGCCTTTCATGTTAGAAATCATGCTTAGGCTATATTCCTGCTCATGGTAGTTATACTCAGTCATAGTGTTTCCTGTACATGTTTACCTCAGTCTCTGATTTTGAGGTATTGTTCTATAGCACGTGAGTTGTCTGTGCAGCACATGAGTTATCTGTGCGGATCCTTATGTTTATACTATGGCACGTGATTTGTCCGTGCAGCACGTGAGTTATCTGTGCGGATCCAGATATGATATTATAGCACGTGAGTTGTCCGTGCTTATAGCGTTTGGGCTGTAGTAGCCCCTCATGAGTCTGAACACCCCCAATGAGCGCAGGTACTTATTGAGAGTGTGTATTGAGGGCTGAGAGTCGAGAGTGTGAGGTTGAGATGGGTTGAGTGACTGCTGCCTTGAGAGGCTGTACCTGCTTTATTTATTATTGCCCTTGGTTGTTACTTGTTGTTGTTGTGAAATTTCTGGAAGATCCATATCTGTTTAAAATGAACGCAAACTGTTTTGACTTATATCACAGGATTTGAAAGCATGTTCACTCTTTACTGAAAACGTTTAAAAATGAACTGTATCGTATAGCTCATCACTGCTTCTCAGTTCCTTATTTATTTTTGTTACTTGTTGAGTTGGTTGTACTCATGCTACACCCTACACTTCATGTGCAGATCCAGGTGTATTTGATTACGGAGGTCGTTGAGTCCAGGAGGATCGAGTACCGGAGACTACGAGGTAGCTACCAGTGTCTGCAGGGCCTTGTCTCTCCTTCTATATATTTCATTATGTCTTGTATTGATATATAGACACTGGTTGTATTAGTTTGGTTATCTAGATGCTCACCACTTAGTGACACCCCTATGTCGGGCTATTTTTTTCTGCACTTACATTTCTTTTTGGGTTTTATCCAGTATTTATGAAAAACTCCGGATATTTTTAAATATCTTAATTCATTTCTGTTAAAATTTTGAAAGAGTCTTGGAAAGGTCGGCTTACCTAGTACCACGATAGGCGCCATCACGACAAGGTTAGTTTGCGTCGTGACATTACTATACCCCTAGTGCTGATGTGGCAAAAGAGAGTGTATGCCATTCTCCTTGGTAGTGTGAGAAAGAGAGAGAATGCTGAAATTTTATTTTTATAATATTTTTATAAAGTATTGGAGTACTATTTTGTATTTTGTCTTTTCTCTGGTTTTTTCTTTTCCTTTCCTTTTATTTCCTCTAGTTTTAGTACGTATAGATTGGCCGGAAATTAGCTCCGAAATTCTCCATATTTTTCGGTGAGATCGAGTTGAAGATTTTGTTCTTATCTGTCCATATTTCACTACACTTTATAGAGGATTACTGCTATTTTTGATCTTTTCACTCACCACTTTTAAACTTTCAATTGCAATTGTTTCTCACAAAAAGGAATGAAAAAATCTCGTCCCAATATCATTTTTCGATTAAACCCAGAAGAAGCCCAGAAAAGACTGAACAAGAAAAAGGTTTTTGAATATTATTTGCAAAATATATTCTCGCCATGCTCATCGTTTCCCGATTGGGGACTTAGGCCTTTCACTGCTTTAGGTAGTGAGGCGGGTGAGGGGAGTCCTATTTTTTTAATTAATCAAATTTGCATATAAGAGAGAACAATGAAGAATAATTTGCTTGCTGATTGTTGATTGCTAGAAAGTTTTATAGGAGCTCACTATTTTTTTATTTGCTTCTTCAACCAAGAGAATTTCGCTACTTCACTTATGGGTTGGGGAATGGGAGAATGTGGATTGTGTGAAAAGGGAAAAAGAATTTTAGAAAATACAAAAGTGAGTTGGGAAAGGAAGAAGATGAGAAAAAAACAAGAAAAAAATGATTTTAGTGAGAAATACACGTGTCAGGCGCGTGTATTTCACCACCAAATACAAATGTTGTAGTGGCATTCCAGGGTGATACTAATTCTATTTAAAAATATTTCACTGGGATAATAAGACCCCCGCAAAGATAAAGTGTGTAGTTGGAAATCCGACTATAGGTGGGGGCGGGGCACTTATGTATTTTCTCAACATTTGAAGAGAAACGTTTATGAAATTTAAGGAAGTAATTAGCTTGTATTAAGTAGGACAAGAACATTATTTTGATTTGATACCTCAAAGTTTTCTTATACCAAAAGATTGTAAACACCTTTAATTAGTACAAGATTGTATATACTCATGATTATGATTATAATAAGTAAGCTAAAAATTTCAAGATACGTTTTATGCAGAAATGTTTTATTTTAAGGGATAAAACGTCATTCAATTTTTAATGGATATTTTGGTGATTCAACTTTTTACATTGACCTGGCTTCTCATATTTATAATCGTAATAATAGAAAAATAATAAATAAATAAATAATAGTACTGTGGTTAAATACTTTGTAGAAGCAACAAAAAGGTGAATTTGAAAAAAGATTTACTAAAAGGGAAATAGGGGAAAGAAAGTGTTCAGATGATAAAGATTAACGCGTAATTTGCAACAGAATATTAGACAAATCAGCATATTCATAACTCACCAAACCCCTTTTGTATAATGTGATATTCCCGCAACATCTAATTATCAATTACGATGAACAAATTAAAATGAGAGTTAGATAATATATGTTCAAATATATTCTTACAAGCAGTGGGGCTCCAGCTTAAAAATAAAGAACTTTTCTTTTTCAAATTTAAATGAAAGTTCTTGAATGAGATAAATTTCTTCAGATGAAAGTTTCCTGGTCACATAACTTTTTTATTTTTCAGTATGTTGGCGCTACTTAGAGGCCTCCAATTAATGAATTTTGACTTGAGATCTAGACGCACTAATCTACATGCATGCTTAAGATTTTATCGAATTACACTCTAAAATTTTAACAAGATCAATTATTTAAGGCATGCATCTCTATCATCTAGTTATATTGGCAAGATCGGCATGTTAGAATATCTAACATTGGTTGAATAAGATCAAGCATTACAAAAAATTTAAACCTGTTGGCGGAAAAATTACTTCAACTCTGACAAATCGTAGTGTTCAGACAGAGGCTCAAAGTGGAGGAGGCAGTGGGACATAGGATATGTGTGAATATGTTCAACTTTAGAATATCAAACTCCTTTTATTTCTCTTAAAGTGATGGCCACTGATGAGGACATATGCACATATAATAATATACACAAATTGTAGCCAACTGTCATGGTTCTTTCTTTGTATAAATATAGGAATAACACTGTACATATGACACCGCGAGAAATAGAAAAATATTTTTCATACCATCTTTCTTGAATTTCTTCATGGTATCAGAGCAATACCTCACTGATTTTCTTTTAATTTTACATTCCAAACATCTTTTCTTTTCTTTTCTTTGAACACCTACATAATGGGTACTGAAGAACAATCTTCTAAATCCAAAGCTGAGATTGATGTCTTACATTCTTATTTCCTCTCCTCCTCTGATTCTTCTGGTATGAATCTCATCAACACTACCTTTGATGGGACCAGCTTTGAAAATTGGAGAAGGGGAATTCTTATCTCTTTATCTACCAAAAATAAATTGGGATTCATCACTGGAACCTGCGAAATGCCAAAGAAAGTTTCATCTCTATTAGTTCAGTGGACACATTGCAATGACATGGTAATAGCATAACTACTTAATTCTCTATGCAAAGAAATAGCTGTGAGTGTTATTTACTCACAAACAACCGCAGATCTATGGAATGAACTAGAGGAAAGGTATGGACAAGCTGATGGTACAAAGCTATTTCAGCTTCAAAGAGAGCTAAACAATATCAATCAAGGAACTAGAGATGTAGCTGCTTATTTTAATAAACTGAAAAGGATCTACGACCAACTGAAAGAACTCAATACTTTCATGACATGCAGTTGTGAGTGCAGTTGTGGAGCTGTCACGACCCAAAATATCACTTGTCGTGAAGGTGCCTATCTCAATACTAGGCAAGCCGACAATCTCAACAAACCACCATATCTTTTAAGTTTGAAAATATGATACTTAAATTCAGCGAAAGAAATCTCATAAATACAGATATAAAATACTCCCAAAATCCAGTGTCACTAAGTACATGAGCATCTAAATAAATAAAAAGTTTGACTGATAAAATATTATCTGAAAGTATAGAACAGTTCAATAACTGAAAAAGGAAAGTCAAGGTCAGCGGACGCCAGTCAGCTACCTTGATAGTCTCTAACTGATAGCACTCTGAGATCTAACAGTCTACATATCCGAAAGCACCTGGATCTGCACACGAGGTGCAAAGTGTAGTATGAGTACAATTAACTGAATAAGTAACAAGACTAACCTTTGGGCTGAAAATAGTGACGAGCTCCGCAGGTACAGTCCAGTATAGAAATAACAATACATAAATATAGGCATGATTTTAAGTTCAACGGTTAAACTCAGTACAATTAAAATAGATCAATTCTGAATAATTTGAGGAATATGCCATCTCAGTGGACAAACCACATGTACTACTGGTCACTATTCATTCGGTCACTCAGTACTGTTTATGGCTAATCTATTCCAGGGATATTCCATCTCGTATATATATATATATATATATATATATATATATATATATATATATATATATATATATATATATACACGCATCGACTGACAGTCAGTCACTCATTACCGTATAAGGCCAATCCAGCCCCGGGGTAATTTATCACCAAATGTAAATGATTCGGACAAGATCTATCTCCAGGGACAAACATCCCAAATATAAATAAGTAAGGCAAGTCCATGCCCTAGGAAGTCCATCCCTTAAATAAATCATCTAGGCTCACTGTGGGGGTTGCACACTCCAGAGAGGCTCCTTCAACCCGAGCGTGATATAAAGCTGATATGGCCTATTGCATGCGGGCAGTCCCAATCCATATAATAATAAAGCCTATAAGGCCTGCTACAGGAGGGCAACCCCGTTCTATATAATAATAATATATATAGAGCCAATATAGCCTACTGCAGGCAGGCAGTCCCGATCCCATAAATATTCTCACAATGGATGAACTTGACTGAGTATGAAGTATGCATTTATAAAATAATTAAGTTCAACAGCAACACGACCCTGTGGGTCCCAAAAATATCGGCACGTAGCCTAATCATGATCTTTAATACGAGTCTCAGTTCAATTTCCTAACACGTGGAGAATATGTGAATACATGATTCTTTAATGTTTTTACAACTCCACAGAATTTATTCAAGTCACAATTTCAATGGTGCACGTCCACATGCTCGTCAACTTTCGTGTGCATCACCTCCAAACAATTTATATAACACCAAATTAGGGGATTCATACCTTCAGAACCAAGTTTAGTAGTGTTACTTACCTCAAGCCGTGCAATTATTTACTCCGCTGTCCAGTTGCCTCGCGAATCGGTCTCCAAAAGCCTCGAATCGAGTCATAATCAATTCGATTCAATCAATACAAATTATTGTAATTAGTTCCATATGAGAATACTAATTTTTCAATAAAATCCAAAATTTAACTCAAAAATTACCCATGGGGCCTATGTCTCGGAACCCGAAAAAAGTTACAAAATCCGAAAGCCCATTCAACCACGAGTCAAACCAAGAGGGTTTTCTAAATTTTCAACTTAATTCACCCATTAAATATTAAAAATAACTATGGATTTGGGTAATTTGACCAATATTGAGTTAAGAACACTTACCCCGTTGTTTTTCTTGAAATCTCCTGATAATCGCCTCTTCCCGATCTCCAATCCATCAAAAATAGAAAAGAACTTAAACATTCTGTCCAGGATTTTCTTATTCGCGAACGCGACAGCTCCCTCGCGTTTGCGAAGCACAAAATTGTGCTGCTTGGATTTCCTCCTTCGCAAACGCGAAGACCAATTTCCCCCATGACGGTTTTCCCTTTTGCGAACGCGAGTCCTCGATCGTAGATTTGCTCCTCAACCCTTCGCGAACGCGTGACCTCGGTCGCGAACGAGAAGCTTTTCCCCTCGACCCTTCACGTACGCGTGCCCTCGGCCGCGAACGCGAAGCACAAAATGGGCTAGTCCAAATTTCCTCTTCGCGAACGCAAGACTCCCCTCGTGAACACGAAGAAGGAAACCATATCAGGCAACAAAAAAATTCAAGCATTTGTTTAAGTAAAAATTTCGATCCATTAACCATCCAAAACTTACTCGGGGCCTCCGGGACCTCAACCAAACATACCATCAAACCCCAAAACATCATACGAACTTAGTCGAACCCTCAAATTACCTCAAACAACGCTAAAACCAAGAATCATATCCCAATTCAAGCCTAATGAACTTGAATCTTCCAATTATTACAAATGATGCTGAAAGCTATAAAATCAAGTCCGATTGACCTCAAATATTTTACACAAGTCATACATGACATTACAGACCTATTCCAATTTCCAGAATCATATTCCTACCCCGATATCAAAATGTCAACTTCCCGGTCAAACTTTTCAAAAATTCAACTTTCGCCATTTGAATCCTAATTCTATTGCAAACCTCCAGATCATAATACGGACACGCTCCTTAGTCTAAAATTATCCAACGGAGCTAAGGAACCATAAAAATTCAAATCCGGTGTTGTTTATACATAAGTCAATATACAGTCAGCTTTTCCAACTTAAGTTTTCAATTTTGAGATTAAGTGTCTCATTTCATTTCAAAACGTCACCGGACCCAAACCAATTACCCCTGCAAGTCATATAACAACTGTAAAGCATAAATTGAGCAGTAAATGGGGAAACATGGCTATAATACTCAAAACGACCAGTCGGGTCGTTACAGGAGCTAAGGAGCACAATCACAAGATGCCTGAGGATCTACAACGTAATCAGAGGAAATGTGTTGATGATGAAGCCTCTCCCTACTACAATATAGGCTTACTCTATCATTTTGCATCAGGAGTTACAAAGAGAGGTATATTCTACTCATCAAATTCCTAATGACTCTTCTACTTTCATGACTGGGCAAAAAATGGACTCCACAAAAGAAAGTTATGGAAACTAAAGGAGCAAGTCACTATCCAGCAAGAAAGAATGATTTATATTGTAGATATTACAAGAAAATAGGTCATGAAAAAGAGCAGTGCTGTAAATTAGTAGGATATCCTCAACACATAAAGATTAACAAAATAACAAGGGAAATTTTAGAAACCAACAAGCAAATGTTTGAGAAGTTGATGAGTCTCTCACCTCATGAATTAGAGGAAATGCAGTCTCAAATATGGTTAGTAGCTAAGGGTTCAATAAGGAGAAATGTGACAAGTTGATTCAATTATTCCAATCTATACAGGGAGGTGGTTCTATTGCCTCAAATTCTGAATCCTCTGCAAGTGCAAACTTGACTGGTGTTGAAGCTAACTGCCACATTTTCACTTCATTTTTTTTTCTATTATTCCTAGAGTTCCTTAGATAATTGACTCTGGTTCTACACAACACATGACTTTTAATAAATCCATGTTACATGATGTCGTAGTACTTAGAAAACATATATCAGTTAATTTACTTAATTCATATAAAGTAAAAGTTACTTGTATGGGAAAGCTTCAATTTTCTCCTGGTGTTGTGCTTCATAATGTGCTCCATGTTCCAACATTCAAGCATAACCTTCTTTCAGTCAAGAAACAATGTGAGCAATTCAATTGTAGTCTGACATTTGACAAAATTGGTTGTTATTTACAGGTCCCTTCCTTGAGGAGGGGTCGAGTTTTTGGTGTGCTTTTACTGGTCTTTACCTGGTGCAGAATAACTCTCTTTAGATCAACAGAGTTTTATAGATCTAAGGTTACCTTAAACGAGAGTCAGCTACAAAGCTGAAATGAAGTTAATACATCATCTGTTTGAAAAGAACATAAAATGAGTTTTATAGATCTAAAGCTACCATGAACAACATGCAGCTACAACCGGAACACACGTACATCTTTAGATCCAGCTTCCAACGAATACAGCAATATTTGTACGCAAGGTGTAGAAGTGTAGTATGAGTACAACCGACCCCATGTACTCAATAAGTAATAAACCTAACCTTTGGTTGAAAGTAGTGATGAGCTTGTGCCAAGGTCAGAGTCGAGCTCCAATAATCAACAACAGTTATGACCTTAGTGGGTCCCAACAGAATAAGCATGTAGCCTAAACATGGCTTCTAACATGAATCATAGCTCGATAACTCTAGTACGTAGAGATTTCATGATTATAGACAAGTTCAGGTAACTACACAGTACCCCAGAAATAACACAATCACAGTTCACACGGTGCACGCCCACACGCCCATCACCTAGCATGTACGTCACCTCAACACCAAACACATAACATGTATATTTAGGGTTCATACCCTCAGCTCCAAGATTAAAAGAGTTATTTACCTCGAACAATCCAATTCCAATATCAAGCAACCCAAGCGATGGTCCGAAAATGCCATCCCGTGCGTTCTGACCTCTGATCGACTCGAAACTAACCAAAAACAACTTTAATACTTCAAACAATGCTAAAGGAACTAATCCCGATAAAAAAAGATCAAATCTTGAATCAAAAGCCCAAAATCGGCTAAAAGCCCAACCTAGGCCCGCACCTCGGAACCCTACAAAACTAACAAAATCTGACAACCCATTCAATTATGAGTCCAACATACTAGTTACACTCAAATTCGACTCCAAATCGGTGTTCACAACTCGAAAATTTACATTATGAAACTTTAGGCCAAAACCCCCAATTTCCTCTTTGAAATTCTTCAACCAAAAGCTAGAATTGAAGACAAATTCATGAAATATAACTAAAACCGAGTAGAGAACACTTACCCTAATTCATATGGTGAAAGTTGCTTCAAGAATCACCTCAATCCGAGCTCCATAGCTCCAAATATGTAAAAATGGCCGAAACCCTTGAAATAGAGTTCTTATAATCTGCTCAGACGTCCCTCTTTAGCGAACGCGGAAAACCCATTGCGTTCGCGATGAACAAAAATATCCTGCCACCAAAACACCATACGCGTTCGCGGCATACCTCACGCGATGACTATAGATTCCCCCGCTTCGCAAACGCGACATACCTTTCGCGAATCGCATTGAAGAATCCTCCAACTCCCAACTGCCAAACCTCAACACTACGCGAACGCATATCCCTGCACGCAGACGCGAAGAACACCACATCAAACCACCACGAACGCGACCAAGAAAGCACGAACGCGAAGAACAAACCACTGCACTGACCAAAATACTCATTGCGAACGCGTTGCTCCATCCGCGATCGCGAACCACAACTGAAATACCAGAAAACCAGCAATAACAACATGGTCCAGAATAGTCCGAAATCAATCTAAAACACGCCCGAGCCCCTCAGGACCCCGTCCAAACACACCAACAAGTCCCAAAACATAACACGGACCTACTCGAGGACTACACATAACAACATTGAAATGATGAATCACTCCTCAATTCGAAATCAATGAACTTGAAACT
This sequence comes from Nicotiana tomentosiformis, assembly GCF_000390325.3. Taxonomy (NCBI): domain Eukaryota; kingdom Viridiplantae; phylum Streptophyta; class Magnoliopsida; order Solanales; family Solanaceae; genus Nicotiana; species Nicotiana tomentosiformis. The sequence goes on along the minus strand of NC_090820.1, from coordinate 104,793,960 downwards.
TCAAAATTCCACAACCGATATTGAAACCTATCAAATCACGTCCGATTGACCTCAAATTTTGCACACTAGTCCCAAATGATATAATGAAGCTATTCAAACTCCCGGAACCACAATCCCATCCCGATATTCCCAAAGTCAACTCTCGGTCAAACTTTTGAACTTTCCAAACCTTCAAATTTTTAATTTTCGCCAATTTGTGCCGAAACCTTCTAGAAACATCCAAATATAAATATGGGCATACGACCGGGTCCAAAATCACCATACGGACCTACTAGAACCATCAAAACTCCATTCACAGTTCAAATTCACAAAACGTCAAACTTGATCAACCCTCCCAATTTAAAGCTTCGGCAATGAAATCCATTCTACCAATTCAATTTTGAATAAACGGAATACCAAACCCGATGATTCATATAAGTCATAATACATCATACGGAGATACTCATGCCCGTAAACTACCGAGAGAAGTGCAAATGCTCAAAACAACCGGTTATGTTCGTCCTCGAACGTGTCCAGAGTTGTCCTCAATGTCATCAAACCGCCGTGTAACCTTACCATACTCATATCCGAGGGTGATCCCACGTCACCCTATCCCAAATAGGTCTGATAACACAACATAACTGCAATTCTTAATTCAACCTAGCCCATAAACCTTAGAACTACTTTTCCAACATCCGAAATTTCTATAAGATTAGAATATCGCATCTACGTACTGTATAAGTCTGAACAAGCTATATCAATCCATATCCATAACCCAAGATGTAATCACATGATATACCGCATAACTCAAATACTCATAGCAATAATTTCTAATCACAACAGCTGCCCAAAACAACCCAATTTCGGTAATAAACCTCATGTCAAACCAAACTTTGTCCTGAAACCTTCGTATACTTCCGATGATGAAAGAAACACGTAGAAATCATAACCATTCATCAGATCAACCAGTCATGAAACTCCCTCTCCTCGACAAGAACTATAGCAAATTTCTAAGCCGACTTTCGATATTATCCTTCTAACCATACTGTAATAAATTCCGATAGTATCCATTCTAGGTCTAATGACCTCATCTCATCCAACACGACCACTCTAGTGACATGATACACCAATACAATCTAAAGCCACAACCCGTGCAATCCGTGCACCAAGAAGCAACATTCCAAATGTACTCAATCATGAAAAAATGACTCAGATGAGAGAACTGTCCCGCAAACTTAACAAGTACCACCACAACGCAATGCTAAGAACCTATCACACACCGTAGAACTAAAACACACGAATCTAACATGAGGCATCATATCTCAACATAACTCCGCTGCAATGCGTAACCTCATCCAAAAAGTGATCCATATACCTCAGCCACCATGCTCAAAATTAATAACCACGCGCAATCCGACATCAAGTACTCAAAGTGCATTACCATGACCATGAATAACCAAATGACACAATGCCACACAAAACCCGAAAGAACATAACACATACGCCATCAACCATACAATACCCAATTACTCATCTCACTCAAATTTCGCTATAAAGCCTAAATAGAACCGCACCGGGTGTGCTTATAACCAACAAATCACAACTCCTCATAGCATAGAAGAGTAACTCACAGATCATTTCAGAACATGAATAAGCTCAACAACAATCGAATGACACATCCCTCAACAATAGCATTATGGAGCCAACCAATCCGGCTCGGTGTAGAATACACTTCCTAATTGGGCCTACCAATGGATCCCCAAATCAACTCCGGGCACCCAAAAATAGATAAATAATCCTCCGAAAGCCCACAATGACTGAATCATAACACATAATATCATCTGGATAGCTTCGTCCATGACTTCACAGTCTACAACCATGAAACAATCTACCCTTGAGAACTCCCAGTCTCTAAATTTAAAGAACATACGAATCACCAAATCTTATCCCAACTCCACCGGCGGAATGTTTAACACATCTCTCATACACGATCATCCCACGAGGAATACTTCTAAAATTGTTCCGTGCCACATAGGAAAATATGAATATCAGCAGTCGATCAACCAGGAGAGTGTCGCAGTACCAGTAAAGTATCTGAAATGTATACTTTCATCAAGCCATATCGATTAGTAATATCATTTACCTATTCATCTGAAACCATCCATGTTGCCTACGAATTTATGCCTTTCCCTTCCAAACTGACCTGTGACCTTGCATATGCAAATCTCAATCCCACACAACACACCGCATCTACCATGCCATACTGTAAAGAATACAGCCTCCACACAA